>NC_080702.1:17700216-18012918 GCF_030445035.2 Dasypus novemcinctus | reverse complement strand
ACCTACAGGTGAAATATCAGGGACAATCTCATCTCTTATGTACTTTAATGTGGGTGAATGTTCTGCACATTAACCAGTGTGGATTTGAGCAGCAAACCCTGCATATGCAGATGTAGAGTCATTGGTTAGTGATCAATCAGCTTAAGAATTTGATAGGTACAGCATCGATGAACAATTTAAACCAGTGAAGGATTTGAGAAGAGTTTCAAGGAAACTCATTCCAGACACACCAGCAAAGCCTGGAATGTGAAAGGTGAACAAAATATTAATATTGAACTCTAATTAAAGTCTGTTTCAGTGATGAATTGTGAATAAAAGTTAGCATTAGTGAGGGAGCTCATATCAGGTTTTAAGGTAAAACAATATATACAACCATTCACACACATGCATTTTCTGGGTAAAATATGCTCACCTACATATACTGTATATTAGATCACAGTAGATGCTATAATTAAAAAGAAAAAACACCAAAATTCAGTGGCTTAATCACATAAAATTTAATTTCTGCTCAAATAACAACCTAATGTGAGCTAGATATCTATACTTTTTCTACAATGAGATTTCACCACGTTCAGCATTTGTCTATCAAACTTAGTAGTGATTGGAGTGACAAAACACACCTCCCCTTACATTGCTTTCAATAGTGTTAAGTTAAATAACATGTCTTTGCCCGGTAGCTGAAGAAAGAATCAGTTTGAGAGTTTAAAAAGAAAGCATTAGTCTCTATTCAATGTGCAATCATCAATAACGAAGGGATTTAGAACACTAGAATAAATCATATAAGATTAATAGAGAGTTTACAGTAAACGGCATCCCTTTGGCAAACAAAAATGATGACCCTTACAGTTTATATGATCTTTTGTGCTTTCACTCTGCAGTAAAGTTATGAAGGTAACTGATTATCACTAAATTTGAGAATTCCTAATAATACACTGAAATGACGTGCCTAATGAAAGTTTTGATTCTTATTTAAAGAAAAAGAAATTAAATGAAGCAATAAATCATTATGGATGTTTATTTTTACCTAATTCCTTTCAGTTCAAACCACAGGCTTAAATTAATGATGGGAAAGAATGAGACAGCAGGCATGGATTTTATCCTCCTGGGACTCTTTGCCACCATGAAGCATGCTGACATCTTCATTGGTGTGTTCATCCTCATCTACCTTGCTGCTCTCACTGGGAATTCCACCCTTATTTTCCTCATTCTGGTGAATTCCCAGCTCCACACACCCATGTACTTCCTTCTCAGCCAGCTGTCCCTCATTGACTTGCTCTTCATCTCCACCACAGTCCCCAAGATGATCCTGGACTTTTTCTCAGGGAAGAAAAACATCTCAAACATAGCCTGTGGGGTGCAGATGTTTTTCTCTCTGATGCTGGGGGGAGCTGAGTGCATCCTTCTGACTCTAATGGCCTGTGATCGCTATGTGGCCATCTGTCATCCCCTGAGATATGCAGTCATCATGCATCAGAAGGTCTGCCAGAAGGTGGTCATGGCACCCTGGCTTGGGGATACACTAGATGCTGTAGTACAGACTATCTACACCATGCACTTACCTAAATGTGGCCACAAGGAGATAGATCATTTTATCTGCAAAGTTATGGCTGTCTTGAGTTTCTCCTGTCAGGATACCTCTACATATAAATTGACAATTCTTGTGACAGGCATTGTGTTGCTCCTTATTCCTTTGGTCATCATCTTTTCCTCCTACACTATCATCTTTATCACTGTCTTTCGCATGAATTCCCCTAAGGGGAGGAACAAAGCACTGACCACATGCTCCTCACACCTAATGGTTGTGGTGCTCTTTTATGGCTCATCCATCTTCACCTACATGACTCCTGGTTCCTCACACAGCCCTGCTCAGGAAAAGACTGTATCAGTGTTAGTTTCAATCATCACACCTGCATTGAATCCCTTTATTTATAGCCTGAGAAACAAGGATGTTTTGGGGGCATTTAAAAAGATAATGGAAAGGTGTTTCTTTTAAATGTAAAACTCCCAATATTTTTGTTTCACAACATCTAATGAATATTGGGTAATGTTTGAAAAGTCAATAAATACTTGTCTATACTTGACTCCTCCATCCTGTGGACCCTGGGATAGTAGAGTATGGATTAGAGAGGACTTACTGATATTCTACTATGGAACTATTGTGATTAGCAATGGAAGAAATTGTAGCATTAACGTGGAGAAAGTGGCTACAGTAGCTGCTGAGGGTAGGGGGAGGGAAGAAGATATATGATGTGGGGGAATTTTCAGGACTTGGAGGTGTCCCAGGTGGAACTGCAGGGACAGATGCTGGACATTGTATGTTCTGCCATGGCCCACTGGGTAGACTGGGGGAGAGTGTAAACTACAATGTAAACCATTATCCATGTGGTGTAGCAGTGCTCCAAAATGTATTCACCAAATGCAATGAATGTCCCATAATGATGAAAGAGGTTATTGATGTGGGAGGAGTGGGGTGGAGGGGTTGGGGGGATATGGGGCCCCATATTTTTTTAATGTAACATTTAAAAAAATAAAGAGACAAAAAAATAAATATTTGTCATCTTTCTGTTATATGTGCATAAATATTTGTAGTCATTTATTTGATTTGGTTTGGTTTGTGGTCTATACAAATTTCACAGAAGATTTAGTAAGTGAAATTAATTCTCAAAATCTTTTGTAAGAACTGAGTTTTAAAATATGTACCTCGTTTAATTGTTTTTAAACATTCATCAAATATATGTTCCCTGAATTAAAAACACATCTGTGCTGGTGGAATGTATTTTCAGTTGTTTTATCTGCCCAGTGTATGTAAATTTCAAATGGGCATGAAAAAATTACTTTACAAAAGATTAATAAACATCCTAACTTGTCAATTAGACTGTAAATATGTTATGTAAAATAAAAGCTTCTGCCCATTAATTTTTGCTTTAGAAACTGTACAATATAAAAAATATTAAATAAATGTTTAATTTCAGCATGCATTAATATCAGGAACTAACAGTCAAATTAAAAAATGGAAACTAAGGGACCAGTAATGTATTGTTAAATAGATTATGATTACTAAAACATAAAACTTATTTAGGCAGATATCAGAATGCTAATGTTATTATGTTGGAAGAAATAAGCAGATTAATCAGACCACTAATTTTGATTGACAGCATGAACTATTTGCATGAGATGATCCTACATTATGGAAGTTCATTTTACTGTTCCTTTACTTTTCTCAGCGCTTCCTATTTGCCTGCACTGCTTGCTGTCACAGAGCCCTTCTTTCTGGGAATGTAACACCCTTTCCTTCAGGGAATTCCTTCCCATGTCTATGTGGCACTAGTTTAGCAATCAAAAACACTGTACAACCTCTCACTCAAACAATTGCATCTAAATCAGGTATGGAAACCATGAGCCTAAATCCCATGAGAGCAGTGCTGAGTTTAACTGCCCTAGCTCAGAACCAAAAAAATTACCTTGGTCATACAAGCAGTCAATAAATGTTTGTTAACTGAATGGCAGATCCTGTTCAAATTATAATGAGAAAAAGAAAACATGCATTGCACTCTAAGCCTACACATTAACTCCATTAAATCTGTCTTCAAAGTGAAGTTTATGGTTGTATTGATTATAGCAGAGAAAAATTGGAAATAAATTGAATACCTATCAGAAAAATGATGTCCACAACAATTCCTTGTTCCATTATTTAGAAATTAAAAATAACACATTAGAGCTCTGCCATTATGCAAGATTTCCATGAGATTTATTGTGTGATTAAGCAAAGGAAAATAATGTTTATAATACCATACATTTTTTCGTGGCTAAATAGACCAAACAAAACCTCAAGCAATACGGAAAAAGTGATTTCACATGGAAGCAGCCCCTGATTGGGAGAATTGAAATCCTCTCTGGGGGAAAAAAAAAGCCATATGCATCCTCAAATGAAGATATACTGAATCCTACACACAATTCTAGATGAACGAACATTCAAAGAAATTATCCTTTTTGACTAAGAATCAAAACTCTGACAATTTGGGGCTCTGTCTCTCATCCTTCCTTATTTCATTAATTTGGGTCAGACTTGCATCCATAGTCTGATGACTCTCTTTTGCCTCTTCTCTATCCCTCTATTTTTCCCTTATAGGGAGGCCCATGTTTAAATCTCTTGCAAATCTTATTCCACTTGTTGTCTGCTTCTCAGAGGACCAGAATTAAACTAAGGACTATTACCAAGAAAACAGTAAGATCTGGGGATCTGTGACTAATCGTCTCAACCCAAGGTTAAGATTAGGGTTAGGGACTTTATCAGCATTTTGAAGTGGATGGAATTAGGTAATTATAACAGTCAGACTTTTTCGAAAAAACAAAAACAGTGGTAGGTAGGGACATGTAGATAGGTAGATGATATAGATAGAATGTAGGTAGGTAGGTAGGTAGGTATCTAGGTAGGTAGAGAGAGATATATGTGTGTAGATATATATATGTAGATACAGATATATAGAAAATTAGTTTAAGAAATTTGCTCATTAGATTGTGGAGGCTGACAAGACCAAAATCTACTAACGCAGACTGACACATTGGAAACTGCTGGTCAAGAATTTCTTTTTTGGGAAACCCATTTTTGTCTGAAGGTCTTCAACTGACTGCTTGAAACACCCGCAATTTTAGATGTCACTGATTAAATATGACAGAAGGGGGGTGTACATGAGGAAGTCTCTTTTATTGGGCAACTTGAGTGAATGATCCTTTACCAACTTCCCATTTGCGATAAACTGAGGTAGTTTTGGGAAACAATTACAAGTGACTGCTATGTATGAGACCATCAAACTCATTTACCTGGATTATAGCAAACATGTCTGGAGGTGTTCTCAACTAATGTCTCCCAAATGAACTCTCTGAACAAATCCTTAATGGAAGCCTCTAGAAGCTACATTTGTATTCCCTGATCATACTGGCTTTGACAAACCTGGATAAATTAAATCCTATCATTTTTTCCTTCCCTAGATCATTTTAAAATAGCATTTATTGACGTACAGGATATTTACATACACATATATATAGAAAGAGTTTGATAAATTTCAAAAATTAGTGTCATCTTTTAAGATCCCCTGCCAAATTAAGAGTCCTCCCTGTGTCTTATCTTGATCACAATCCATTCCTTCTTCACATAGATAGCCATTACTTAAATGTTTAGCACAGCAGACTATTTTAGCAATCATATACTTTTAATTGAAAATTTTCTTCAGATAAATGCACATGTAAGAGATAAGAGATGTATAGTAGTCTTTGCCCAGTTTCCCGCAATGCTTACATTTTATTAAATTATAGTATAACAACTAAGATACTGACATTGATAAAATCTACTGATCTTATTCAGATTTCCTTACTTTTTCTTGGACTCATTTAGGTATTTGTGCATTAAATTCTATATAATTTTTATCACAAATGTAGTCTTGTATACCCACTCCCAGAGTGAAGACACTGAACAGTTCAAATACCTGAGTAACCTTGTGTTGCCCTTTCACACTGTTTCAAATTACAGAAGTTGAAATTTAAATTTGGGTCCAGATGAATGTCAAGTGTGGCACAATGGGAAGCCAAGACCATAAGAGATAAGAAAAGACAGTTTGTTGTGCACAGGCCGCAGAGAGAGAGGGGGGTGCCATGACTGGCCAATGGGAAGTGTGACTGACTTTGGTGGCTTAAGCGTCAGGTGGGGAGCATATAAGCAGAGCAAGATTTTACCAAGGACTTGTGCCTTATTATGGTCTAGGGGAGAAGATTGGAAGATTTCCCTTGGGTGTGAGGGATTGGTTAGTTTAAGGCAGATGTGCACAAAAAGATGAAGAGACTGGTGGTTGACAGCAGTGGTTTAAAACTCATCATTTGTGACCAGTTGTCAGTTTTGGGTGTGATGTGTGGGTTTTGGCTGCAGGTGCAGGTTTGGGTTCTGATTCTGGGGAAGTTTATGCCCCAGGACTGGGGAGTTGCCTATTAATTAGGCTAAACCTCAGTGCTGAGGCAAGTGACTTATCCAATGTAAGACAGACTTTGAGATAGTGCAAAATTTTTTGATGGATATGACAACCCATCCCTTTATGTCTCAGTATATTTCATTTGGATGATTTGGGAAGTTTGGGTGGTGATATAATTGTTGAGCCAGTGTATAAGGTACTTGAGTTTATTGGTGATTACAAAAATGGTAATAAGTCGTAAAACCAAGAGGTAGAATCCTCTGTGAAGCCATTTCCCTTTCCCTTAAGAGTGCAAATAGGAGGAAATACGGGAGATATTTTTTTCTCATCTACAGTATTTATTGAAAACCTTGGCTGTATTATGAAATATCTTGATCTCTTGAACCATCTTTTTTAAGTTGGTTTTGATCTTCCCCAATTTATTAATATACACTTAGTAGGAGGTGATCCTTTTGCTTGGATACTCCCTTACTCGATGAAGAAGTTGTCTATGGCTAAGCAATTATACAAGTCTACCTGGGCTAGCAAATCTATTTTTTTGCTACATTACCCTTATTACCATGTATAGGGACTGGTGCATAGGCAAATATAAACCCTACAAATATTGTCTCAGTTTTGTGGAATTAAAGATAAAAAGTTTAACTTACCATTGAGGGCTAAAACAATGCAAGGCATCTTGAGTGTGCATGACATTGGCAACAATGTCACCATAAGGAAGAGGTGACACCATCTGGCACAAGGTGATGGTTGTCAGGGGCAGACATAGAGGTGGGTATCCCTCCCAGGAGGGAAATTTTTTCATGGATGCTTAAATAACATGAGAGCAGTAGTCATGTTATCTCTGTAGGTATCTATAAAATGGAACTCCAAGACATATTGAGGTGCACTTAGGACAAGAGTTTGGCTGTGTGTTTCCATGAGACCCCACTCTATTTTCTTCTACAAGGATAATATGTTGTTTCCACACTTACATGTCAGTTGGATCTTAATTCTATGTAGGCCCTTTTTGCAATCTATGCTCTTGCCTTAAAGCATTATTTACAACAGGTAGGAGTAGAGAAAAATTAGCCATACAGGTTGAATTTTTTTAAACAAATCAATTTCATTGATATGTAAATGTGGACAAACAATGGTATTTGCTAAATAATACAGTTGTGCATTCATTGCTTCAATCATTAATAAAGCATTTTCATTATTTCAATAATACTACTAATAAAAACAAACAAGAAAATTCCTCACCCCTCAATCTCTCTATGCTTCCCACACTGTTCAAAGCAGCTGTTTCTTGCTATTCTATCCAAAGTGCATAATCAATTTCTTTTAGTAAAATTACAATGTTGTGTGTTCACCATCTCAAAAATTTTAGAACAATTTCATTACTTCAAAAAGAAAGACTTCACATCCTTAGCATTCCTCCCTCAGACCTACATTACCACTAATCTTCATTCATCTCAATTTGATTTCTATTTATATTTTATATAAATGAAATGATACAATATGAAATGTCTCATCTCCTTCACTTTATGTTTTGTGTTCTTTGTCTGATATTGACATTTTGGACTATTAATTTCCAGTCTCCCAACTTCAAAGAAAAATGGTCTTATATGTGCAATTATACCCATATTCATATTTCACAAAATATATTTCTATTACACATAACATATTTAGTTAATAACAGGGTAATCATACTGTACTATTTGTCCTTTTTTGTCTGGCTTCATTCACTAAACAAAATATCCTCCAGATTCATCCATGTTGTAATATGTTTCACGACTTCATTTGTTCTTACTGTTACATAATATTCCATCTTGTGTATACTCCACAGTTTGTTTATCCATTCATCAGTTGATGGACACTGGGTTGTTTCCAAAATTTAGCTGTCATTAATAATGCTGCTTTGAACATAAGTTTGCAGGTATCTATTCATGTCATTGTTCTCAGTTTTCTTGGCATGTACCTAACAATGGTAGAGTTGGATCTCATGGCAAGTCTACCTTGAACTTCCTTAGGAGCTCCACTGGCTGTACCATTTTACATTCCCAGAAACAGTGAATAAGTTTTCCTATCTCTCCACATCCACTCCAATATTTACAGCTCTCCATCTTTTAATAGCAGCCAGTTGAATGTGAAATGATATCCTAACAGTTTTTTTTCCCCACAAGCCAATTATCCCTGTGGTAACTTTTCTGACACTTCCTGCTTAAAATCTAAAAGGTCGGAGGGATCGTGAGGCCCAGGTTTCATGGTCTGTATTCATACTGAAAATCAAGATCAAGCAAAATTTTGCCCTTCTGCTCCATGGGAGGTTTCTGTCCTCCCTAAGTTCACCTTATTGTAGTTTTGATTTGCATTCCCTAATGGCTAGTGATATTAGATATTTTTCATATTTTTCATTTCCATTTGTTTTTCTTCTTTGGACAATTGTTGTTTTTTTTTTTCACTTTTGCCCACTTTTTAATTGGACACTTTGTCGTTTTATTGTTGAGTTGAATTAACTCCTTATAGATCATGATATTATACCCTTACCAGATATGTGACTGCCAAAGGTTTTTTCCTTGATTCCAGTGCCTTTTCTCCCTTTTGACAAAGTCCTTTGAGGTGCAAAAGTGTTGAATTTTGAGGAGGTCCCATTCATCTATATTTTCTTTTGTTTCTCATACTTGGAGTGTAAGTTTTAAAGAACTACCTCATACCACAAGACCTTGAGGATGTTTTCTTACATTTTCTTCTAGGAATCATAAGGTTGCTGCTTTTATATTTAAATTCTTCACCCATTTTTGAGTTAATTTTTATGTAAGATGTGAAATAGGGGTCTTCTTTATTTCTTTTGGATATGGCTTCCAGTTCTCACAGTATCACTTATTGAATAGACTGTTCTGGCCCAGCTGGGTGGCCTTAACAGTCTCACCAATAAGTGTTTGACTATAGATGTGAAGGTCAATTTCAGAGTTCTCAATTTGTTTCCATTGGTCAATCTGCCTGTTCTTATGCTGATACCAAGGTGTTTTTACCACTGAAGCTAGGTAATATGTTTTAAAGTTAGGAAGTGAGAGTCATCCAACTTGGTTCTTCCTTTTTAAAGTTTGTGGGTTTTGTTTTTTTTGTTGTTGTTGCTAATTTGGGCCTCTTATGCTACCAAATAAATGCAATTACTGGCTTTTCAATTTCTGCGAAATGGCTGTTGGGATTTTTATTGGGATTGCATTGAATCTGTAAACCAGTTTGGGTAGAATTGACATCTTAATGATATTTAATCTTCCAATCCATGAACATGGAATATCCTTCAATTTATTTAAGTCTTCTTTAGTTTCTTTTAACAATTTTTGCAGTTTTCTGTATACAGGTCCTTTATGTCTTTGGTTAAGTTAATTCCTAATTATTTAATTGTATAGTTATTTTTTATAAATTGAATTTTTTTTCTCATTTCCTCCTCAGATTGCACATCAGTAGTGTATAGGAATGCTATGGATTTTAGTACATTAGTCGTGCATTCCACCTCTTTGCTGAAATAGTCTATTAATTATCGCAGTTTTGTGGTGGATTTTTCAAGATTTTCTAGATATAGGATCATGTCATCAGTGAATTGTGAAAGTTTAACTTCTTACTTTCCTATTAGGGTGCCTTTTATTTCTTTTACTAATCCAATTGCTCTAGCTAGAACTTCTAATACAATAGTGAATAAAAATAGTGAAAGTGGGTATACTTATCTTGTTCCTGATCTCAGCGGAAAGGTTTCGGTCTTTCCTCATTGTGTACAATGCTAGCTGTAGTTTTTTCATATA
Organism: Dasypus novemcinctus; assembly: GCF_030445035.2. Classification (NCBI taxonomy): domain Eukaryota; kingdom Metazoa; phylum Chordata; class Mammalia; order Cingulata; family Dasypodidae; genus Dasypus; species Dasypus novemcinctus. Next base: position 18,003,176 of record NC_080702.1, on the reverse strand, counting down.
TGCTCTTTACCATATTGAGAAAGCGTCCTCCTATTCTCATCTTTTGGAGTGATTTTTTAAAAAATGTATTACCATCAAATTTATTTCCAAACTTCCAAAATAAATCTTCTCAAAATTCTACAAACATTAAGAAACAGCCCCACCTTTTCAATCCATGTTCTATCTCCTGGAAACCTGTATTCTATAATTTAACTCCATGAGTTTACTTATCATATGTAGTTCATATTTTGGAGACCATACATTTGTCCTTTTGTGTCTAATTTATTTCAATCAAAATAATGTCCTCAAGCTTCATCCATGTTGTCATATGCATCCCAACTTCATTTCTTCTTATTAGTAACCTATAGTGTATATATACCACATTTTATTTACCCATTAATTGCTAGATGGACAGAGTTAGTTTCCATCTTTTTTTAAGTACATGTGTCATTTTTTTCTTCTTTATTTTTTTTAAATGTTACATTTAAAAAATATGAGGTTCCCATATACCACCCACCCCCTTCACCTCACATCTCCCACCTCTTTCATCATGAGTGGCACATTCATTGCCTTTTGGAATACATTTTTTAATACATTTTGCAGCACTGCTACACCACACGGATAGTGGTTTACATTATAGTTAACACTCTCCCCCAGTCCACACAGTGGGCCATGGCAGGACATACAATGTCCAGTATATGTCCCTGCAGTACCACCCAGGACATCTCCAAGTCCTGAAAATGCCCCCACATCATATCTCTTCTTCCCTTTCCCTACCTTCAGCAGCTACCATGGCCACTTTCTCCACATCAGTACTACCACTTATTCCATTGCTAATCACAATAATTCCATAGTAGAATATTAGTAAGTTTGCTCTAATGCATACTCTATCCCTCCATCCTGTGGACTCTGGGATGGTTAAGTCCAGTCCCCCTCTATATCAAGAGGGACTTAGATCTTTTGGAGTGCTTTTACCAAGAAAGGGTACTGCATTTTGTCAAATGACTCTTCTGCATTGAGATGATCATGTGATTTCTCTTCTTCAATTTATCAATGTATTGGGTTTTCTTTTTACACTAATTGAATTTCTTGTCTTGAACCAACCTTGCATACCTGAGGTAAAAAACAATTGATCCTCATGTATAATTCACTGAATGTGCTTTGGATTCTGTTTGTAAGTATTTTGTTGAGGATTTTTGCATCTATATTAGAGATATTGGTCTGTAACTTTCTCTGTTTTTTTTTAGTAACCTTTTTTGTTTTGGTATTAGTGTGACGTTGGCTTCATAGAATGAGTTTGGTAGTGGTCTTTCCTGTTCAGTTTTTAGAAGAGCTTGAGTAAGATCAGTAGTGGTTCCTCTTTAAATGATTTGCAGAATTTACCTCTGTAGCTATCTAGTCCCTGTCTTTTCATCATTGGGAGGATTTTGAAGATTGTTTCAATCTCTTAATTTGTGACTAGTTTGTTGAGGTATTCTATTTCTTCTAAAGTAATTGTAGGAGGTTCATGAGTTTCCAGGAATTTGTCCATTTCATCTACATTTTCTAGATTTTGGCATACAGTCGTTCAAAATATCCTCTTATGATCTGTCATATTTCGACAGGGTCAGTGGTAATACCCCCCCCCCATTTCTGATTTCATTTATGTCTTCTCTTTTTCTTTTATTTTTATCAAACCAGCTAAGGTTTTGTCAGTTTTGTTAATCTTCTCGAAGAACCAACTTTTGGTTTTGTTGATTCTATTGTTGTTTTTTTCTCAATTTCATTTATGCTCTGATCTTTACTATTTCTTTCCTTCAGCTTTGTTTGGGCTTAGTTTGTTGTTTTTTTTCCTAGTGCTTACAGGTGTGTAGTTAGATCATCAATTTTACTTCTTTCCTTTTTAGAATAAACATTCAGGGCTACAAATTTCCCTCTAAGCACTGCCTTTGTGGTGTGCCATAGGTTTTGTTATATTGTGTTCTCGTTTTCATTCATCTCAAGGTATTTGCTGAATTATCTTGCAATTTATTTTTTGACCTTCTGATTGTTTTGTTTAATCTCCATATCTTTATGAATTTTCCCTTTTTCCGTCCATCTTGATTTCCAGTTTCATTCCACTAAGATCAGAGAATATGTTCTGTATAATTTCAATCTTTTAAATATTATTGAGACTTGTCCTGTGACCCAACACATGGTCTACCTTGGAGAAGGATCCATGAGATCCTGAAAAGAATGTATATACTGCTGTTTGGGGTGTTGTGCTCTAGAGATGTTTATTAGGTCTAGTTCATTTATCATATTATTAAACTTCTCTCTTTCTTTATTTATCTTCTGTACAGATGTTCAATCCTATACTGAGAGTCTCCGACTTTTACTGTAGAGATATCTACTTCTCACTTCAGCTTTATCAATGTGTACCTCATATATCTTGGGCCATACTGGGGTTAGGTGCATAAATATTTTGAATATTTGTTTCATGTTGTTGAATTAACCCTTTTACTAATATATAATTATGTTCTTCAATCCTTAAAACAGTTTTTCATTTAAAATCTACTTTGTCCAATATTAGTATCACTAATCTGGTTCATTTTTGGTTACTATTTGCATGGAATATCTTTTTCCAACTCTTCACTTTTAATCTGGTCATGTCCCTATGTCCGATGTGAATCTCTTTTAGATACCATGTAGATGGGTTATATATATTTTTTTTTTTTTTTTTTATCAACTACATTTTTTTTTTTATTTTTTTATTTTTTAAAATTTTTTATTTTTTATTGACTTTGTAATAATATTACATTAAAAATATATATGTGAGGTCCCATTCAACCCCATTCCCCCACCCCCCCTCTCCCCCCCCCAACAACACTCGTTCCCATCATCATGACACATCCATTGGATTTTGTAAGTATATCTTTGGGCACCTCTGCACCTCATATACATTGGTTCACATCATGGGTTATATTTTTTAATCCATTCTATCAACCTGTGTCTTTTAATTGGGGAATTCAAGTCATTATCAATCAATGTTTTAACTACGAAGGCATTACTTACTTTATCCAGTTTGACCTTTGGCTTTCTGTTGTCATATCATGCTATAGTCTTTTACCATTTCTAATATTCTTTTCCAAGTCTTTTGCTCTTGTTTACTACTTTCAGGCTGCAGCACTCCATTAAATATATCTTGTAATTCTGGTCTTTTGACAATATGTCCTATCAGTTTTTGTTTGTCTGTGAAGACTTTGAATTCCTCTTCATTTTTGAACAACGGCTTTGCTGGATACAGAAACCTCAACTGGCAGTTTTTCTCTTTCAATGCCTTAAATACATCATACCACTTTCTTATCTCCTCCATGGTTTCTTATAAGGGGTCTGTACTTAATCTTACAGCTTTAAAAATCTCTTTATTTCTGATTTTCACTATTCTGAATTGTAGTTGTCTTAGGGTAAGTCTATGGATGTTTGTTCTGTTTAGGGATCATTGTTCTTCATGGATATTGATATTTATGTCTTTCATAAGTATATGGAAGCTTTCAGCTATTAATTACTGAAATATTCTTTTTGCCTCTTTTCCATTTTCTAATACTGGGATGCCAAAAATGTGTATGTGTATGTTTCTTGTTGTCATTTAATTCCCTGAGACCCTGTTCCATTTTTTCACATCATCTTCTCTTTCTGTTCTCCTGTCTATTCCAGTTCAGCTCTTCTGTCTTCAAAAATCATTAATACTGTCTTCAAGCACTTCAAATCTGCTCTTATGTACATCTAATATATTTTTAATCTCATACATCATGTCTTTCCTTCCCAAAAGTTACTTTTTTTTGCAGATTTTCCAAAATTGTTCTTTATGTTCATCCAGTGTCTTCTTAATGTCCTTTATTGCTTTAGTCATATTTTATTTTAATTCTTTAAAATGATTTAGGAGTTTTGTGTGATTTCCAATGGTTAATTGTCTTAAATCCTGAATCTCTTAAAGATAATTGGTTTGTTCCTTTGGATGGACTATCTCTTCTTGCTTCCAAGTATGACTTGTAATATATTGTTGATGACTATGATGTGATAAGTTGGTGAATTTATTCTGATGTACTCTCTTTTGACTCATTATTTTTTCACAGTTCTTTGATATTTGGTCCCACTTATTCAAAGTCTTTAAAATTACCCATCTTAAGTTACCAAGATCAGGCCAGAGACTCACTAATAGGGTGTAAACTTTCTCCAATGGGTAGGGTAAAGAGAGCTCTAAAAGCAGTTTCTTGGTGAGTCTTGCACCGTAATCATGGTGGACGTGATGGAGCTGCTGAAGTGGTGCATCAATGCCAGTATGCTAGCTCAGTTCATTGACCGGCCTATATGTTTCGTAGGGAGACTGGAAAAGATTCATGCCCCTGGGAAAATGTTTATTCTTTCAGATGGAGAAGGAAAAAACGGAATCTTTGTGTTGATGGAGCCACTTGATGAAGAAATCTCTGGAATTGTGAAAGTAGTTGGAAGAGTGACGAACAAGGCAACTATCATGTGTGCATCTTACATCCAGTTTAAAGAAGATAACCATCCTTTTGATCTTGGACTCTACAATGAAGCAGTGAAAATTACCCATGAGTTCCCTCAGTTTTTTCCTTTGGGGGTTGTGCAGAATGCTTGACCTTGAAGAATTTGTTATGATTGTGAATGAAATACATTAAAGACTGTTAAAAGAGGAGGCCTCTAATGTTTGAAGGAGAGATCCCTGTTATTTCTAATATTTGTTCTTTTTAAAAATCCATTTATCTAACTTTATATTCCAGTCCAATTTTTGATGGAACTAGGTAGATTGGCATTTCTCACCTAAGGAGTAACAGTTCTCTTATAAGAATTGTTTCTCTTTTGTAGAGTCAGATTTGATCAAGAACAGACCAATTGTCTGGGTTTAGTTTTCTATGATAATAATAAAAATTAAAACAATGTAAAAACATTTAAAAAATAAAATAAAAGCAGTTTCTTCTCTTATAATTTCGAGATGGGCCAGCAGATGGTGCTTGGTGGCACAATTTTCTGCAGAGGTGTATCTTTCTGTTTTCCTTTGTTTTTCCTGACCAGAGCTGAGATTCAAAGCAGCCTCAGCTGGCTGAATTCACTAATGAAAAGTATACTGAGTCCCCATCCTTTTCCTTTGTAACAGCTGGAAGGCAGGAAGACATCTGGTCTCCTATCAGTCAGCTGAAATGAGCAAGGGATTTTCCCTCCACTAAATATTTTGGGGGGGTGTGAGGTAAGCCCTTCCCATAAGCTAGTTGGTTTAGTAATCACAATTTGTTATTTTCACTTCTTCATCTCTCAGTCCCTCACCTTTCTGGGAATTGTGAAGCACTGTCCTGGCCTGCTGACCCTGAAAGCAGGTCCCTTGGGCAGGCTTTGGCTTCTTCTCCATTGTTATTATTAGAGCTGAGCCTTATCTGACTAATCTGATGCAGTTTCCTATTTGATTATATTATTTTGGCCACTGGTGCTATATGACAATTTTTTAGGTTATACTTTGCTTGAGAAATGCTTATGTATTAGTGCAAGCAGACCCATGTTGTATATGGTATGGATATCTTGAGTCATTCGACATGCTCAGTGGCATGCTAGATGCAGGTGATTGAGAACCAATAGCCAGCAATCTCCTCTGTCACTTCCTTGGGTATAATTTTAGGAGTATCTAAGTATTATTTGAGCATTAAGTTGATTTTGATCTACCCCTAATAGTGAGGGTATGTGTGTCAGTAAGAACATCTATGACCCACAGCCTACAAAAATATTACAATACAGACATAAGGTGGACATTGATATCCTCTTGCAATTTGGAAAGTCCTCATTTGTCATGTTTAGCCCTTTCTTATAAGTACAATTTACATGCTACCAGTGAGGCTGCAGTGGTTGTGCTGAACTCTTGCTGGGAATTGTGGTATTATGGGAAACTGTGTGCACTGATGGATGAAGTGTGGCCTTATAAACACCTCCATTTTAAGGAGATTACAATAAGTAGCCAGGACTAGCCATGCCCAGTAAAAGGTCTTCAAGATGCATATTTAGAATTATTCAAAGTGTCTAATCAAAAGTCCAATCCTGGTGGGGAAAAGGACAGGGCGATTGTGCCAATTTTAAGGTCCATTGTCTAGGCTCTCCTCAATGTAAAGTAGAAGATGCACATGTGATTTTGTATATTTGCTGTAATGAGAGTGAGTTTTGTGATGTGTTCCCCCCAGAACATGAATCATCTAAATGGGTGTTATGCATTTCTGAGGTAGGCTTTTGTTTAATGATGGTGGTAATCTGACTGTAATTAAAGGACTAGATGATGCCAGGACTTTGACAGAGCTTGATGGACTTTTTATTTTTCATAAAGATATTGCCCAGGCTCGGTTCTGTAAGTGATGTGTGAGTGTGGTTAGGTCCTCTGGGGCTCCATCTTTAGATTTCCCTTTTAATCTGATGTCTGCTACATAGGGAGAGTACTAATCTGTTTTTTAAAAGACCATTTTTTAAGATTTTGGAGGCGGTATGTTAGCCAGTCAGAGCAAAGTAATTACTCCTGCCCCTTATTATATTTTATTAACATGATTTTAGGAATAGGAGTTTTTTTGGGCATGAATTATGCATTTTTATTGGTATAACTGATGATTAATTTCTCTTCTTTGGTGGAGGCTTTAAAAAATGGAAAGAAAGTAAGATAGATGATGAGAGAAAATGAAAATTTTTGAGAGTTTTTATAAGGCTTTCGTAGTTGTCCTTTATAAGGCTGTGATCATTCCTTTACTTTTGTTGTTGTTGTTGTTTAAGCTTTTGATTATATAGGGAAAATTTTGAGTTGTGTATATTTAACCTCAAAATTCTCCATTTTAACCATTCTTAGGTGTACAATTCAGTGATGTAGTTACATTAAAAATACTATTCTACCATTTCTATCATCCATTCCCCCAATTTTTTCCTCACATCAAACAGAAACTCCTTACCCATTAAACAATAAATCCTCCTTCTTTTCCTCAGGGCCCATGATAACCTGTAATCTACTATCAGTCTCTGTGAAATTTGCTTATCCTCAATGTTTCATATAAACATATTCAAAAAATATTTTACTCTTTGCATCTTGCTGATTGCACTCAGCATTACACCTTCACTTTTAGCCATGTCCTATTATGCATCAGAATATTCCTTTTTACATCTGATTAATATTCCACTGTCTATTTATTTATCACATATTGTTTATTTGTTCTCCATTGGTGGGCATGAGGGTTAGCTTTACATTTTGGTTATTGTAAATAGTGATGTTACAAACATTGACATACAATTATTTTTGCATATTTGTCTATGTTCATATTTTTGGGTATTTACTAAGAAGTGGGATTGCCAGGTCATATGATAAATCAATGTTTAACTTTCTGAAGAAGCACAAAGGTAATTTCTACAACAGCTATACCATTTAACAATGCTACCAAAAGTGTATATGCTCCAATTTTTGCATATACTTACTAATAATTATTTTCTATTATCGCTTTTTAAAAATAGTTTTCCTAGTGGTTGTGAAGTGGTACCTCATTGTTGTTTGGAATTGCATACCCAGGTGACAAATGATGTTGAACATGTTTTCATATGATTATTGGCTATTTCTGTATCTTCTTTGGAGAAATGTATATTCAAGTCATTTGTCCCTTTTATAATTAGGTTATTTCTCTTTTTGTTGAATTATAGCAGTTCTTTATATATTTTGGATATTAAGCGTCCATCAAATACATAGTTAACAATTACTTTTTCCATTCTGTTGTTGGTCTTTCATCCATTCTTTTTCTAGTTTTCTGAAAGTTTGTTAATATTAATGTGATTTCAATTATGTCAAAACCTTTTACTGTGTCTGTTGAGATTACTATGTAATTTTTATCTCTGTTATTATTAATAGAATATAGTATAGTAATTAATTGTTAAAACCAACCACTCCAATTCCTGAGATAAATCCCACTTGTTCAAGGTGCAAAATTCATGTTAAACATTTCAAGCTTTGGTTGTCATATTTTGCTATTTATGCATCTAAATTCATGAGAGAATACTAACTTTATCTTTATCTTTGTCTCCCTTTACCTTTATCTCATTGCATAAACCTGGCCTGAATGAAAGTTTTAGAAATATCCATGCTCATCTATTTTGTGGAAGAGAATTTATGATTCTTAACATTTCTGTTGAAAATGTTTCATAGAATTTACCAGTGAAACCATCCAGTTCTGGACTTCTTCATTAGTAAATCACTTTCTCTGCTTACTATAGGCCCATTTAGATTTTCCATTTTTCATTGATTGAGTGTGGGTAATTTCTGTCCTTTTAGCAATTTATCCTTTAGCCTAAATTGTCTAATTCACTGCCATAAACCTATACTAAAAACCTCCTTTTAATCTTTATATTTGCAAGATCAGTGATGTTATATTTTATTTAATTCTTGATTTTGATAATGTGGTGTTGTGAATTTGGCTAAACTTTCTTTTTTTTTTATTTTCTTTTTTGCAAATAACCAATTTAAGTTTCATGGATTTCCTTTATTGATTTTCTCTTTTATATTATATTGATCTTCTCTCTGTTTTATTATATATTTACTTATATTTAAGGTAGAATCATAAGTTATTTATTTATTTATTGCTTTCCTAATATAGGTGTTTAATGCTATAAATTTACTCCTATGAACAACTGGTTTAGCTCTAGATAGATAGATAGGGTTTGGTTTGAAAATATTTTTGAGATTAATTTGATTTATTTTCTGTTCAATGAGATATTCATATATGTGTTCTTTAACTTTCAAATTTTTGTGGGTTTCCCAAATCTCTTTCTGTTGTAATTTCTAATTTAATTACATTGTTGTCTAAAGATATTTCAAGTGACTCCACCACTTTGAAAATTACAAAGCTAATGAACAATAAAGATGAAATGGACAAGTTCCTAGAAATGCAAGAAAATTCTACATTGACTGTACAAGAAATTCAAGAATTCAAACAAAACTGTCACAAATAGAGATTTAATCAGTCATAGAAAAACTTCCAATATAGTAAAGTTGTGGTTTAGATGACTTCAGAGGTGAACTCTACCAAGTATTTCAAGAGGAAATAATACAAACCCTGTTGTCTCTTCCAAAGAATTGAAGAGGAGGGAAAATTGCCAAACATATTTTTTGGAGCCAACATTGCCTCAATAACAAAGCCACATAAAGATATTACAAGAAAAGTACAGATCAAGCTCTTAATTGAACATAGATGCAAAAATGGTCAATCAAGGGAGTTACAGCAAGATGGCATTGGAATAAGGAGCTCCTAGACTCAGCTCCTGCTACAGGGCAGTTAGTAAATATGCACAGTTCTCTGGAATAAGCTGAAGCATCTGTTTGGGACTTCAGGAGGCCAGAAAGGCATCCTGCAACATCCTTGAGGGAGTGGAAGGAGGAGAATGACCATGTGCAGAGAAGACTTGTAAGTAGAGTGCTCCACACCCTGGAAACAGGTGCCCATCCTCCACTGGAGGCACAAGCATCCTTGGGAACTGTTCTGTGGCTGGAACTGAAAGCTCCACTTCCAATAAACAGAGGAGAAAGAGACAGTTGAGCACCAACTTCAGCTACTGATGAGTAAAATTCAGCCGGCTAAAGTATAATCCTGAGAGCAACTGAAGTCTGAGACTGTCCAAGTCAGAAAGAGCCTGGGAGCTGCCACCATAACTCCACACCTTGCATGAGGGGAAGTGGGACAGAATGAGAATCCCAGTGCTGATGGGGACCAGCTTTTTTCCGTCCAGGTCAGATTGCAGGTCTAGCCTAAGAGCCAGTGCCACCTCCAATAGGGAGGAAGATGCAGAGACCTGCCCCAGCCTCTCCAGAAAATTGCCAGCCAAGCTTCTGAGGCCTGTCATTGCCCTACTCTGGCAGTGCAAGCTGCCACAGGAGTTGTTCTGTGACCAGAATTGGAAGCTCCACTTCCCAAAAATGGGAGAAGGAGATGGTTGGCTGTCAATTTCAGCTACTGATTGGTAGGCTCAGCTGGCTAAGGAATAACCCTAGGAACAGCTGGAGTGTGAATTTGTCCAAGTTGGATAAAAGCCAGTCCTGCCATTTTGACTCTGCCTCCAGCCTGCGGGGAAGCTGGGCTGACCATATATCACAGTGACAATAGGAACCAGTGTCTTTCACCAGGATCAGCCTGCAGTCCTAGTCTAGGCTTCAGTCCCATCTCTGGCAGGGAGGAGGCTTGCTAGCTCAGCACAAGTCTGTCCAGGTAACTGAGGGTACATTTGACTGGCACAAACTGAATATTAAATGTCTACTGGGGCAACTGCAGTCATCTTGGACCTGCACTGCATAGATTGCTACCCACACCTACAGCTCCATCCATAACCAATGCAAGGGAGAAAGGTGGATAAAACCTCATCAGCCTCTCTGAGCAACTACAGCCTAGGCCTGCATGACCTGGATTATCCCACAAAACTGTGACTCTGTCCCTACCCCTGGGAAAGGAGAAAGTTAGGAGAAATTTCATCCATCCCTGGGGCAGTGAGGGCAGCTTGAGCCTCCACAGCTCACAGAAACAATTACATCCTTTGCTCCTACTGCACAACCAGCAAGGGAGAAAGGGCAGGAAGCCCTAAACTAAAGAGAAAAACTGTACCCAGAATAAATATTCTCATAATCCTGATACCAAGAAACCATCCAAAAATTACAATCCACACCAAGAAAAAGGGAGTTGTGGGCCATGTAAAGGAACAAGATAAGCTTCCAGATGACATAAAGGAGTTTAGACAACTAATCGTAGATTTTCAAACAAATCTCCTTAATAAATTCAACGAGATGGTGAAAGAGATTAAGGACAATATGAAGACACTGGATGAGCACAAAGAAGAATTCGAAAGCATGCACAGAAAAATAGCAGATCTTATGGGAATGAAAAGTGCAATAAATGAAATTTTAAAACTATTGGCATCATATAATAACAAGTGTGAAGAAAGGATTGGTGAGCTTGGAAAAATGGCTTCTGAAAGTGAACATTCAAAAGAACAGATGAAGAAAAGAATGGAAAAAATTGAACAAGGTCTCAGGGAACTAAACAACAGCCAATGATGTGCAAACATACGTGTCATGGGTGTCTAAGAAGAAGGAGAAGAGAAAAAGGGGCAGAAGAAATCTTTAAAGAAATTTCCCAACCTATTGAAGGACAAAGATATGCATGTCCAAGAAGCACGATGTACTACCATCTGAAAAAATATGAATAGACCAACTCTGATACACATACTCATCAAAATGTCAAATGCCAAAGACAGACAGAATTCTAAGAACAGCAAGGGAAAAGCAATCTATAACACATAAGGGATGCCCAATAAGATTAAGTGTTGAATTCTCACCAGAAACCATGGAGGTAAGAAGACAGTGGTCTGATATATTTAAGATACTTCAAGAGAAAAACTTCCAGTCAAGAATTTTGTATCCATCAAGGCTGTCTTTCAAAAATGAGGGCAAGATTAGAATGTTCACAGATAAACAGAAGCTGAGAGAATTTCTAAGCAAGAGACCAGATTTTCAGGAAATGCTAAAGGGTGTGCTGGAGCCTGAAAAGAAAAGAGAGGAGACAGAGGCATAGAAGAGCATCTAGAAATGAAGAGTGTATCAATAAAAGTAACTAAAAGTGTCAGAGTGGTGAAAATAAAATATGACAGATAAAGTTCAAGTTGTCAGGAATAAACTTAACCAATGATGTAAATCACTTGTATTCAGAAAACTGCAACCCAATGTTAAAAGAAATTTCAAAAAGTCCTAAATAACTGGAGGAACATTCCATGCTCATGGATTGGAATCTAAATATCATTAAGATAGCAACTCTAATCAAATTGATATACAGATTCAATGCATATATAGATATATATGATATACAGATATCAACCCTGATAAAAATTCCACCATCATTTAAAAAAATTGAAAACACAATTAGCAAATTTATTTAGAAAGGTAAGGGGTTCTGAATAGCCAGAAACATCATAAAAGGAAAAGTGAGCCCTCATTTCCGGACTTTAAATCATACTACAATGCTATAGTGGTAAAAACAGCATTGTACTGACATAAAGACAGATACCTAGACTAATGGAACAAAACTGATAGCTCAGAAATGGACCCTTACATGTATGATTAAGAGATTTTTAACTAGCATGTCAAACCCACACAGCTCAGGCAGAACAGTCCATGCAGCAAAATGTTGCTGAAAGAACTGGACATCTATAGCCAAATGAAGGAATGAGGACCTCTATCTAACAATCCAAAAATTAACTCAAAATTGATCAAAAACCTTAAAAATAAAAGCAAGAACCATAAAACTTCTAGATGAAATTGTAGGAAAATATATCTTCAAGACCTGGTGGTAGGTGGTGGATTCTTAATGGAGATAAGAGAAGGACTGAGGTGGACTGTTGATGGTTAATGTATGTACAAGTTTTAATTAGCTTTCTGTAAAAGTATGGAAAAGTATAGAATGGATGGTAAAAATAGTAATAGCTAGTTTATAGATAGGGATGTGGCTGAAATGGTAGTCTAGAGATTTAAATGCCAATAGACAGAATTCTAGAGAATAATCTAGGAACTGAAAAGCACAGTAAACCAAGAGGTGGATGAGAATTGGGTTTGATGGTACAGATGCAACAGTGTCCTTTGTGAGCTAGAGCAAATGTATATCACTACTGCAGGGTGTTGGGATCACATGGGAAAAATACAGCTGGAGTGATCTATGGATTGTGTTCAGCAGTAATAATATAATGTTCTTGCATCTATGCCAAAGATGTACTGTGATGATAATGGGACACTATGGAAATTGTGAGCCAAATGTATACTATGGACATGATAACAATCAGATGATATTGTTTTATCTGTAACAAGTGTTCCACCACAGTGTGGTGTGTTGATAGAGGGGTGTTGCTTGGAAATTCTGCATATGTGCATGATTGTTTTATAAGTTTACAACTTGTGTCATAAAAAATTTTATTTAAAAAATAATAATAAGGTATGTTGGGGGAAAATTCACCAAATGTAAGATAAGGACTATAATTAGTAGTAAGATTTTAACAATATTCTTTTGCAATTTATAACAAATATCTCACAACAATGCAAGGTGTTGGTGGAGGGTTGATGTATGGGAGCCCTGTATGATGTTATGCATGCTTGCTTTGTAAGTTCACAATTTTTACCATACACTTAATTGTTTATGTATGTTCATGTATAAATGCATGAAGATGATAATAATGGGGTTCGGGAAAATACTTGGGTTGGTAGTAATATTTTGACAATGCTCTTTAATTATTAGTTAAAAAGGTTTAACAACAATGTAAGGTGTTGGTGGTAGGTTGAGTCATGAGAGTCCTGTATGATGCCATATATGTTTGTTTTGTAAGTTCACAACTATTACTATACACTTATTGTTTATGTATATTTGTGTGTGGGTGATAGATTTCAATAAATTAATTTTTTAAATGTTCAATCAAAATACAACTGTCAATCATAAAGCATATTACCAGTATTATACACCATGATTGATTAGATTTTATTCTTGATATTCAAGTATTTTTCTGCATAAGAAAAACATTCAATGTAATACACTACATTAAAGAAAAGAATGAAAAAACATAATCACCTTGATTGATGCAGAAAAGCATTTTGCAAAATTCATAAGTTCTCCCTTGATTAAAATGCTATGAAATATAGGAATAGAAGTTCATTCTTTAACTGGATAAATGGCATATATTAAAAACCCACAACAGGGAAGTGGATTTGGCTCAACTGATGGAGTTTCCACCTATCATATGGGAGGTCCAGGGTTCAAACCCAGGGCCTCTTGGCCCATGTGGTGGGCTGGATCACATGCAGTGCTGATGTGCACAAGGAGTGCTGTGCCATGCAGGGGTGTCCCCCACATGGGGAAGCCACACACACAAGGAGTGCACCCCTCGAGGAGAGCTGCCCCATGTGAGAAGGGTGCAACCTGCCCAGGAGTGGCAACACATACACATGGAGAGCTTATGCAGCAAAATGATGCAACAAAGAGAGACACAGAATGCCGGTGCCACTGACAACAATGCAAGTGGCAAAGAGAAACACAAAGAGAGTGGACACAGAGAGCAGCCAACTGGGGGGATGGGGAGAGAAGTAAATAAAAAAATAAATCTTTAAAACAAAAACAAAAAAAAACCTCCACAATTAATATGATACTCAAGAGGGAAATGTTGAAAGCTTTCAATGTAAGATTGAGAATTGTACAAGGATGCCTACTGTCATGACTGCCATTGTGCTAGGAGATCTAACTTGAGCAAAAGGACAAGAAAAAGAAATAAAAGACATCCATATTGGAAAAGAGGAAATTAAACCTCACTACTAGCAGATGGTGCACCTTATATTTAGACAATTATGAAATATCTGCAACTTTAATGAGTGAGTTCAGGAAAATTGGCAGAATACAAGATCAACATGCAAAAAGCCATAGTGTTTCTATAGAATAATAATGAATGATCTGAGGAGGATATCAAAAAACATGCCATTTACTGTAGAAATAAATGACTCAATAATCTAGGAATCAAATTTTACCAAGGATGTAAAGGAGCTATATTCAGAAAATTACAATACACTGCAAAAAGAAGGCTTACATAAATGGAAGGATATTCCACACCTATGCATTGGAAGTCTAAGGATCATGAAGATGTAAATTATACTCAAACTGTTTTAAAGGTTCAATGTAATTCCAACCAATATTCCAACAGCCAACTTAACAAAACTAGGAAAGTCAAATATCAAATTTATTTGGAAAGTAAAGGGGCCCCAAATAGCCAAACACAACCTTAAAAGAAGAGCAACGTTGGAGAACTCATGCTTCCTGACCTTGCAAAGTATTACAAATTTGTCAAAGAGCAAGATGCTGTCACAAAGATAAATACATTAAACAATGCAATCTAATTGATAATTCAAAAATATAGACCCTATCTTCTGTGCTCAACTTAATATTGATAAGCCTACCAAGTCTAATTTATTGGGACAAAAAAAAATATCTTCATACATGGAGGTAAGTACTTGTAAAGGGAAAGGATAAGATGGGGGCACAGGGATAATTATTATCGGGTAGGGTTTTGCAGGCTTGAGGGGGGCTAGGGTTGGGAGGATGGGTCAGGTGGTCCAAGGAATGAGGGGAGAGTTGGGGGAGTGGATGAACATGGGACACTGTCAGTATGTAATTGAAACTATAATGTTGAGAAAACACTTTAGAAAATATAATAAGGAAGGGTTATTTGTTTAAGGTGCTTAATGGGGGACATATGGCAAAGGGGTAGACTTCTAGGGAGTGTATGAGTGGTCATCTTGTCATAGTGTGTTATATCATTGGGTGGAGTCCCATAAAATAAGTGGGAAGGTGTACACCCATCCTCAGGAGACCTGATGCTCTGAAACAGAGGGAATTGTTTCAAGAGAATTGTTGGCTTCCAATGTTGGAGGAGAGTCTAGTGTGTCAAGCTCTCAGCTTTGAGGCAAGTATCTGTGAATCTGGTCCTTCAAGCAGTGAAGCTTTGTTGTCACTGTGGCCCTGGGGGAGAGGGAGAGAGGAATAGAATAGATGGAAGCAGGGTAACTGGGGGGCAATGGAAGTGTCCCAAAAGATCATGCAATGATGGATATATGACATGTTAAAACTTCACTGAAAATTTATAAAAGTGTACAGTCTAAATGTAAACCATAATGTAAACCATAATATAAATAAAAATTTAGAAAAGTGTACAATCAAAACTATAAATCATAATGTAAACAAAAGTTGGACTGTGTTTGTTACCTATGTTTCAATATGTGAACAAATATAATATGAACATGTAAAAAGATTATTGCTGGGGAAGAGGGAAATAGGTTTGATGTTGGATATATGGGAGTCCCATATACTGTATATGTGAATTTACTGTGATCTAAATATTTGTGGAGATATTAAAAATTAAGAAAAAAGATGTAGACACTGAGGAAGTAATGGGAGAAATTGCCTTGCCACTATACACACAGTGCAACACTGTTGAAAGACAAAACACCAAAAACAAAGTGATGAAAGACAAAACACCAAAAACAAAGTTTTATGATATTTTTCATTTTTAATAACCCAATATATTTTTTATTTTATTTTATGTTTTCTAAATTAGTATGTTTTTCTTTCTAATCTTCAAACCTGTTATTACTATTTCATTTTTCTACTAATCAAATTTGGCAACATATTAGGCTTCATTTTTGAAGACGTTTTGGACCACAGACTGTTTCCACTGTGCCAGGGGAGGAGCACTTGTGTGAGGTGTTATTGATGGGGGACACATGGTTGGTAGGGAGTTATCCAGGGCATGGAATATCCAGGGAGGGAATATAAACATTTTCAAGTATTTGTTGGTATTTGCATGGAGTTAGAGTTACAAATGACCACGGAGGGATTGCTGAGTTCCTATCCAGGTGAGCTCTGTGACATTACCCAATGGAACAGTAACTTTCCCCCAAGAGCAAGGGCAAAGACCAGTGAGGAAGAATGGTCCAATGATGAGCCCTTGATACTGATGACTATGCTTATGAATCTGTGTGCCTGTAAGTTCAACCTGGCCTAGAGCTCCAGGGAGTCTAAGAGTTACCTCCTGAGAACATCCATGCTGCTCAAATGTGGCCATACTCAGCACATAAATTCATTACCTTCCCTCCTAGCATGGGACATGACTTGGCACCTTCCTGGTGCCAAGGGATTACTACTGATCACCAGCTGATAAGCAACTAGAAAAAGAACTTGAATAAAAGGGGGAAATGGTAAAGACAAATGAGTTTACATGGCTAAGAGACTTCAAAAGAGTTGGGATGTCATCAGAGTGGATGCATTTATGCATGTCTCAGCAGAATCCCAGAGGCAACCAAAATAGATACAACCCCAGTTGTATCTGAGTTGGACTCAGATGTAACCTTTCTATACATGACTCTTCTGTCACTTTTACTGAAATTGTGGTTGGCACTGGGGTTGGTGAATACTCAGGAGTCATGTTTCTCTGGACTGGCTATGTGTCAGCTGAGCTCTGGGCCTCAGCAGTGTTGCAATTCCTACTCTGTGGTTTCTTGGACTTACCCAGGTCAGCTAACAGGGTATGAAGATGGTCAAGCACCACACCAGGGAAATGAGAGAGCCTACAACTGCAAGCAGGTGAATTGCATCCATCAACTATGTGGGATCTAAGCCCCCTCTAAGTTTAGAGTTGGAGTGGTCATCACCAACCCTGGGTCCATGGGATGAAGGAATAAAATATTCATTAGAGTGGACTTACTGGCATTCTACTATAGAATTATTGTGTCTCTAGCAATGGAAGAAATTGTATCTTTGATGTGAAGACATTGACTACAGTAGTTGCTGACCGCAGGGAGAGGATAGAAGAGATGTGATGTGTGGGCACTTTCAGGACTTGGAGTTGTCTTAAGTGATATTGCCAGGACGCATGCTGGACATTATATATCCTACCACAAACCACTGAATGTACTGGTGGAGCATGTAAACTACAAGGAAAACTATAATCCATGCAGTGCAGTAGTGCTCCAAAATGTATTCACCAAATGCAATGAATGTGCCACAATGATGAAAGAAGTTGTTGATGTAGGAGGAGTTGGGGGCAGTGGAGTGTGGGATATACGGGAACCTCTGAAATTTTTTTGTGATCTATGTATCTTTAAAAAAAAGACTATTTAAGAAATTATTCTGGTTGAACTGAATATCCATAATCAAAGGAAAGAAAGAGGATCCCTTTTAATTCCCTGTACAAGAATCAACCCAAGTTGTTTCCAAGACCTAAATATAAAAACCAAGACCATAAATTTCTTATAATATAATTTAAGGAAACATCATTAAGATCTTGTGTTAAGTAGCTGTCTCTTAAACCTTACACTCAAAGCATGAGGAACAAAATTTAAATAAATAAATAGGTAGATAGGTAGGTAGATAGATAGATGGTAGGTAGGTAGATAGATAGATAGATAGATAGATAGATAGATAGATAGATAGATAGATAGATAGATAAAGGCCACTTCAAATTTAAGCACTTTTGTACCACAAAGTGTTTTGTGAAGAAGTTCAAAAGGCAGTCTAATCACTGTGAGAAAATATTTGGAAATCACTCATTTGACAAGGGTTTAATATCCATGTTATTTAAAAAGATCCTAAAACTCAAGTACAGAAAGACAAATTTCCTTATTAAAATCTGGACAAAAGATTTCAATAGACGTTATTCTAAAGAAGAAATACAAGTGGTGAAAAAACACATTAAAAGACGTTCAACATCACTAGGTATTAGAGAAAGGAAAATCAAAGCTACAGTAAAAAATATTTTCACACCTACTAGAATGACCACTATTACAAGCAAACAAACAAACAAAACCCCCCAAAAAACTATAAGTGTTGCAGAGGATATAGAGAGAGGAATTTTTAGTCAATGTTGAGAATGGAGAATTGCACATATACAGTAGAAAGCTGTTTGGTGGTTCCAAAGGAAGATAAATTTAGATCTGCAATTTGACCCAACATCACCACTGCTAGATATATATCCAGAATAATTGAAAGAAGGACACAGACATCTCCACACCAATGTTCATAGCAACCATATGCATAATTTCCAAAAGATGGAAACAACTCAGGTGTCCATCAATACATGAAGGGATGAACAAATTGTGTTGTATACCCAAGAGGGAATATTATTCTTCTATTAATAGAAATGAAGTCAATCATATGACTCCATGCATGAACTTGAAGACATTATGTTGAGTGAAGCAAGACAGACAGAAAAGGCATTATGCTATGTGAAAGATACTGATTAAAAATACTACATGCTATTTGCCTCTATTTCTATAAAATGTAAAACCAAAGAAATATATAGACAGGAATAGATTAGAAGTGACATATGGCAGGAGAAGGATAGAGAGATTGAGAGATGACTACTCAGGTGTATGGATTTAGGTTTTTCATTTGTTTTTGTTTTGTTATTTTTCTTCTTTCTGTTTATTTGTGCTGTAATGTAAATGCTCTAATCAGGGTAAAAGTGATGCATGCACAAGTCTGAGGTTATACTAAATGTCACCGATTGTACAATTTAGATGGATTGTATTGTTTATGAACATGTTTTCTTATCAATACAATTAAAAAACAAAACACCAGTTAAGATATAGTCATGTTTAAAGAGTTCAAACAGCAAATAATGGCTCAGGCACAGGTATTGTATGATAAATCAGAAACGCTATCCCTGATAGTCATCAGTAGATATGTTTTCTACTCATTGCAGCTAATCAGGAAAACTATACTTGTGAATACCAAAGATATCCTGTCCTGAAAAGAAGTGTCAGAAAAAGGAAGTAATTGAAGGCTTAATTTAGGAGTCCAAATGAAAATTCCCCTTCATGAACAGAGATGAAAACTGAAAACACAAAGGGAGATTGTGTGTGGGTGTGTACAGGTATTTGCCTCAGAACATATCAGATAAAACTTCCAATGCACAATAGAAAACATTCTCACGTACCTTAAAAAGTTAGAATCTGGGGAAAATAACTTTATTTTAACAGGCTCTTGGGGTTGTATTTAGCACAAAAAAGGGAGGATGGCATGCCACCCAGGTTCAGATGTGGATAGTATGGAAGCAGATGCAAATACTTGCAGAAACAGAAGCTAATCTAGATCATAAACCCTTCATCTGAGTATTTGACAAATTGCTAGAATAGAGCCAACAAACCTGCATCCTGATTCAATTTTCTCTGATATTCAGCATTTCTAAGCCAGAGCTTCCTTCTCCAAAGCACAAGGAGCTGGCACAGATGATAGTCAAGGCCATTTCACTTAAATCTGCTTTTAACCTAAATGTTAACACAGAGACCACCAATCTAGCATTACATCTTTGACCATTTAGCTGTTCCTATAGACGAGAAATATTTTTAAGTTATGTGGAGGAAAAATGCTATCCACTTTCCTGCTCTAGAATAAATAAATGATGTAACAGAGAATGAGTCATCCTAAAATTTAAATTTTCCATTGATGTCATTATACCAGTTTAATAACCAGCTTGTCTGCATTTTAAAAACTCTGGCCTCAGTCTTCCTTGTGTCCATAAACTGAAATGAATTACTCTTCACAAAGTAACATTTCAAATTTTAAACTAGCATTTTTTTCTTATTCCAGAGAATTTTGTCTGGGAATCAAGAATAAGTTATAAGGTAACAAAAACTAATTTTGACTGTGTACTTAGCAGTGGAAGGTTTGGTTTAGGATGATTGGTCCGAATATGGAGAAAGACATTGAATCTGGAGGAAAGAATTGGGTGAAGGAATTACCTCTGGTTGGAAAGGAAATCAAGAAAAATAAGTTCTTAGAAGAGTGCTTAGAACTGGGCAGAATGACTATAAATCTTGATAAAAAGGGATGAAAGATTTAGGAGCCGACACATGACCCGAGGAATTAATAATTAATAATGTAGCTAGTCCAAAGACTTTGATGCTTGTCTCTGTGATTAATTTTGAACATCTGCTGTGCTCATGTTTGTATGTTCCTGATTTCCAGAAGGGCAGTTAGCCCAGGTACAGATGCCTCTGCCTGTTATTAGAAGTATGAGCCCTTGAGAAATTCAAGTGATGATCTTCCCAGTAAATCAGGCTTTGATACTGCTAGTCTCATTTCTGCATATTGCTACTCCAGTGAGCACATCTGAAGCATCATCAAACCTATGGAATCCTTACAGTATATCCAGGTAAACCTCGCCACCATCCTCTTTCCTCCAGCAGTAATTTTCACTCACATCTATAACAGTACTTATGATGTGGTACCTCAGATATTGCTGTGGTCTGTTTCTCTCATGAAATGAAAACTCATACAAGACTCCAGCCCTGCTCCACTCATTCTTGCATCTCCAGATATAATTGTTTGCTGATCTTTGGAAAGTTAACATTAATTAAATCAATAAAAAGATAACATATAGATCATGAACTGTCTGGTTTGTATTCATTGATAATAGGAACTTGACTACATAAAGATAAATAAGACAATATCCATATTGTAGGGATCTCAGCCATAACAGAAAGGAAAGCTGAGAATCAGCAAAAGTTAAAATTCAATTTTGGTAATTATATTCCTTTATGTGTATTTTACATCAAAATTTAGGCATAATTATTTCCCATGAAAGAAGGAAAATTCCCAGGGAGAGACATTGTTAGTGGTGTTTTTTAATATATTTTTCATTTTTAAATAAGCTTTAGATTACAAAAAAAGTAACTTCAAAAACAGGGGATTCCCATATACCCACCTTCCTCACTTTCCCCCATTAGCAATGTCTTTCATCAGTGTAGTACATTTGTTACAATTGATGAATACATTATACTGAATATACCTAACACTGCTGATTTATAAATGTGACTGTGGCTGAAAGGAGTAGTTTGTTTAATTAATATTTCAATTGGAAGTATGGTAACAAATAGGAAAATTACAACTAGTATAACTTATTGATTATAGTTAACAGTAATAATTTAATATTTTTGCAGCAAAGGAAAAGAAGATAATATATAAATTCTAAGGGACAAAAGTGGTGGATATAATAGGTTGTGGAATTTTTCCGATTGTAATAATGAAAATGCTCTAAAATTCATCACAGCAGAGCTCTATGATGAAAATGAGACCCACTGAGTATACACTGAATGCAATGTACAAAGCATGGAACTGTACACACTGTCTCCTGTGTCGGAAGATGGACTTTGGTTAACAAAACAAATAAAGAGCATTCTCTCATGAACTATAGCAAGTATATAATACTCATCCTTGAATCTGGACATTTATTTTGTTGTTTATCTATTGTGTGACATTTCTGTGAAGACTAGATTCTATGAGACTGAAATTCAGATGTCTATTAAAATCTTCTGGGGAAATTCAATGCTCAAATATGGGATCCAAGGTTCAGAACTCTGCCCAAATTTCCCCTGATCATGCCTGGAAAATCTCTGAATATACTTAGCTCTTAACTATTCTGGTCCTTGAGGGCATTTCTAGAGGTTCAGAGATCTAGTGAAAGTGACATTCAACTATGGTGTATTAGTCACTAGTTTCTGTGATTACCAAATATGAAAGCTGGATTCAGCCTTGAGAAGAGTGAGACAAGTGGAGGGACCTCATGTTTGATTTCATTGGAGAGCGACTACTTCTTTCTTCATCTCAAGGGGATTTAAAGGAAAGAGTATATGAAAATTTTGAGCATAGGACCAATGTCTTTTGATGTCTGGCATATCCTATCACCAACACCTCAGTTAGTAACGGTTCAAACCATAAATTTAGTGGGTGGGTATTATTAAAGTTAATCATTGTTTCTTTTATTTCTTTATTCTTTAACCTAACCATTTCACTTTGAGTCCTCAGGCTCCACAGACAGTAGAACCTGTAAATCATTTACTTATACACCCATGGGTATTATATGCACACTAAATGATCAGTCTAATGGTGATAGCTTGGGCAAAGTACAGCTGCTTCCTGGTTTCAGTTTTAAAGGAGTGAGTTGGCAGCAGGATGGAAGGAGGTACATTTAAGAAGCTACAAAGTGGGGTTCCTCATATGGTGACTTGTGCTAAGTAAGCATTTTTCTGTCTCCTTTGCTATCCTTTTACTTCTTCTGCTTTCCATGATAATCCGTTAAACAGCTGCTGTTCAATTCCACAATTAATCAGACTCTTCAAGTCATAATAATTGAAGTGATTATTTCTGTATTTTTAAGCTGGTTGCTAAAACATGTTGAAGACAAGTAAATTACATTAATCCTATGGCAAATTTGGCATCTCCCAATTTATTGGAGATAAGTATTGACCAACCTGGCTACTTTTATACCTTTAGTAAATTTCCAAGTTGTTTTTTTAATAACATCGTCTGGGGTGTGGGATGCACCGAGTACCATCAGGTTAGAGAGGAGTAAGTCTGAATCCCAATTTTCGGAACACTTACATTTAAGTGATAGAAACCATGGTATCATTTGATTAGTTGGATAAAATGTTTATTTCAGTGTCTTAATATTTTTACATTGATGACTTTTAATTAATGTTTTTGCAAAGCATTGTTGCCATGAGTTTTTATTTTAAATGTTATTGTCTTTAGGAATTACAAAATTAATGCAAATATTGGTGGGAGAATGTTTAGAATTCAGAATACTCCTGACTTAACACAAGG
The DNA here is from genome assembly GCF_030445035.2 of Dasypus novemcinctus. Classification (NCBI taxonomy): domain Eukaryota; kingdom Metazoa; phylum Chordata; class Mammalia; order Cingulata; family Dasypodidae; genus Dasypus; species Dasypus novemcinctus. Next base: position 17,979,993 of record NC_080702.1, on the reverse strand, counting down.
AGTTATACATACTATATCTTTGACTGCCTGCATTAATACTTGCTATTATGCCATCCACTTCTTTTTCTGAAATAATAAGACTATTTTTTTCCTCCAAGTGAACATTAGTTCCTGGGATATCTATTTCTGTGCGTTAATTTTTAAGTGATTGATATGTTTTAAAACTAACCTTTTGTGGAGAGGGCATGGCTTAGTGTTGAGCACCTGCTTCACAAGGACACGGTCCCAGATTCTATCTCCAGTATCTCCATTAAAAACATAAAAATAAAACTAACCTTTTAAAACTAATATCAACTCATGTTTACGCTTTCGTTGCATAATTATTTTCAAAATTATGTGACCTGCCCATTTTTATCTGCCATTCATTTTTCATTTTCCTGATACCTGTTGGCTTAATATCTGTCAGATTTCTTAGGTAGTTTCAAGTAATGAAATTTTTTTTTAGTTGAGAGGATTTTTATACAACTCAATTATTTCTGTGGGATTTAGCCAAATAGTTCCATAGCTCCATAAGCCCTTTATGTATCTAGGGTTCTTCAGAGAGGATAAAAGCAAGAAAATTTCATGATTCAAGTATATGTCATTCTATCATATAGTGAGAAAACTCTTACCTATCCCCCCAGTTTACAGGACTGTGCATGGTAAGGTGTTCTTTAACATGGACTTTTGGAAGTCTCCACCAGTGAAGAGGATCACTGATACCTAAACTTCTACTCTGTCTATCCCTTCTTCCTCGAGTCTGTGGCAATATCGCTGATATACTACATGTTTTACACAGATTCCAGGTTAATTACACCACAAACCACCTCTTATCTAACAGATAAGATGTATTCCTCCACTCTCCCACTATTTCTAAACAGACCCATCTTGTCCAGGTCATGGGGTATTAACTCTCCAGGCATCAATTTTTAAAGGGAATCATAAGAAAGGATTTTCATATGAAAAGCTGTGTAGGATTGACAAAAATAAGCATCTCTCACTGGAGAAATTATTACTGATGGAGTATTGATCTTCAACAGAGGGAATAACCTGTAGAAAAATAACAGAATATTCCCTGGCTTGGGAGTGATGAGGGGCCAGAAAACCTTAAGTTAATATGATCTATAAGTATGAATTCAGTCCCACAGCAATTTCTGATACTCACAGTTCATGCAGCTTGTTCTGTAATGTCTCAGCTTTCTCTGGAAGCTTCTTCTCTTCCAGCTACCAGATCCCTTTCATCGTCTTCCCCAGACTGTGCCAAGACAATACACATTAAATGTGGCCCAGCACTGAAAATCATAAGATTTATGTTTTGTTTTTAACCAATGAAATCCTTGCCTGCCAGTCTATTTTATGCAACTTTATTTTTCTTCATAAAATACTCATCAAAATATTCATCTATATATTCACAAATTAAACTAGAACCTTGTGCCAAAAAAGGAAGGACATTGCTTTACTCCTAGAGTAGAGCCTGACATAGGCTAATGATGAGATAGTTATTTGAATTTATGATCAATGGATGGGAAAAGCAGGATGTGCAAAGAGAAAATTGTATATTTGTGTCTTACTCTTTGATCAGATGCTTTTGTTTGTGTCATTATTCCTCTGGAGCTATAGTGCATCCCCTTTCAAAGCAGTGGATGCCTTCTATCTATATAGAAGGTGTTGGAATCACGGAATCAGATACAAAGAAATTCAGTTAGCACAAGTGGGAAAATGCTTATCACATAGTAACTTTCTTGCCTGCCATATTTATAAGAAGAAAGAATAAAATATGAAGCTTGGGTATTGCACATTAAAAAAAGTCTACATATGGAGGTTGCTTGTCTATGAAAGCATTGTAAGGCAACACTATATTCATTCATAAAGCCTATACTCATTAATAACCTATAGGTTTGTTTAAGCATATCTATGTTACATATATGAACTTACATTCCTTTTCTAAATTGGGAAAATGTTATAACTAGAGTTCTATGTTTTCCTTAATATCAATAATATTTTCAATAATTTTATATTCTATTTCAGTAAATGTTATTCTTTATTTGTAATGCAATATAGCATACTGTATTTCTTTAAGACAAGGAAATATTTCATTTCCAATATTTTCATTTTCATTTTGTGCCTTTCTTTTTTATGTAATTTTGAGCAACTTATTAAATTTCTCTCTGATTCAAATTCATCATCTTTAAAATCAGGAAAATAATCTGTAATAATAGCGTATTTATGAGACTTAAATAGAGTAATTTATAAGAATTTGAATTCAAATCCTAGGTAAGTAGTGAAATACAAATTCACTTATGATTATATTATTGTTGCTTATTGGAATTGTGTTTTATTATTAAGACATTTTAACACTATAATTGAGTACCTTTGTTTTAGATCTATTTACTTACAGCCCACAGATAATTATTTTAGTTAAGCTATTCTAAGACTTCTTTCATTAGGTGTTCACAATCATTCCTGCCACAGTCAAGGTGTTGATCTCATCTTTTTCTTAGCTATCCACTGGAGCAATTCCATGTGATAGGACCAAAAGCACCTGTCACTGCTTTGGTAGGAGAAGACACTGTGTTGCCCTGTCATCTCAGCCCATTGATGGATGCTCAAAACATGGAGGTGATATGGTTCCAGGTTCATCCTTTTGTCCTGGTGCATCATTATAAAGACTTACAGGATCACATTGAGCAGTAGAGGCCAGAGTACTGAGGGAGGACTGAGTTCTTAAAAGACAATATCACCAAAGGGCATGTAGCCCTGAGGATCCATCATATCCACCTTTCAGATGGAGGGGAATACAGTTGTTCCTTTGAAAGCTCCACATACTTCAATGAATCAAACTTTCAAGTGTTGGTCACAGGAGAGTCTCTGGAATGAAATCTCTTGGGAATGTTGGAATATGTATTCATGCACATAGACGGGATAACTGAGTATTAAAAAACAGCCATCACCTTCTTCAGGTTGTAATAGGAATATTTTTTTCCTTGTCAACATTTTGCTTAAAGCAAGGAGAGAGCTGGGAATCTGATATCTCTTATATCTGAAGTGTCACAGAAACTCAACTCATCTAGAGAGAATTAGGTCCAATATTCAATAACCAGATGCAGCAAGGTAGATGCAGGAAATCAGAATCTGACTAGCCCTCCATCATGCCCACATTTTCTGAACCAATACTCTTGTTCACACTGAATGTATTCACGTAATGAAATTTGTTCTTACCCATTCTTGTTATGATATCCCTTCTTACCCAGGAATTACTACACATATTTACACTACTTCTCACTCTTGCTCATCAATTTCTCTTAGAAAAGTGCTTATCTTAGCAGAGTGCGTGGGTAAGGGAGGCTTCTAGGTTCAGCCATAAACTCTGCCTCAGTCCTCTCCCTACAAACATAATAGAGTCTACTACTGAGTTCAGGAGATACGCTTATTATGTAAATTTAAATCAAGATGGAAATAAGGATCCAACTGAATGTTTGTGACTGACTCAGACTAATTCCTTCATTATCTTTTATAGATTGGCACTTTATGGGAGGTAGAGATATTTACACACAGGTCAGAGGAAAATATTTTTCAGCCTTTGTAAAGTGATATTGGAATCGTTTGATGTGTTTTGTTGGTTTCTCTTGAGGTCCTTTGGAAAAACCATTATACATGCAGGCTATTCTGTTGTGCCATGATTTGTTGTTTGAGCGGGCACAATCTTATTTTGGTTCCTGCATTCTTTCATCATTTTATGTCAGAAATAGTTGCTATGCTGATTCAATGTTTATTTCCCCTTCCAGGTGAATGCATCCCAGGTATTCTTATTTGTGACAGTCTCAGGACAAATGGCTGCTCCCCAGGCAAAGTTCCTTTTCCTCTCTGAAATTATCTTGGTTTATCAGTTTCTGACACGTCTTTCCTCCTGAATAAGTGACATCGACTCACAGTCAGAAATTAGTTCCTACTGGAGAAACATTCTGCAAAGTCAATGGCAGCTTCATCTGCAGCCTCACCCCAGATAGGGGCCACAAGCATTTATTTTGTGGGGTCAGTACTGATATCCACATTTTCATACCTGATTTTTTATTTGAATATTTTCCATTTTTTTTCTTTGTCAGTCTAGTTCAGGGTTTGCTAATTTTGTTTATCTTCCCTCAGATCTACTCTTGGTTTTGTTAATTCAGAGAGAATTTTTGTTGTTATTCTCAATTTCATTTATTTCTGCTTCACTGAATATAGATGCAAAAATCCTCAACAAAATGCTTGCAAACTGAATCCAAAAGCTCATTAAAAGAATTAAGCACCATGACCAAGTGGATTTCACCCCAGTTATGCAAGGGAAGTTCAATACAACTAAATCACTAGTGTAATAAATCACAGAGATAAACTGAAGAAGAAAAGTCACAGAATTCTTTCAATTAATGCAGAATAGGCATTCGAAAAAATTCAGCACCCTTTCTAGATAAAAATACTCAAAAAGATAGTAATAGAAGGAAATTTTCTCAATATTGTAAAGTCCATGTATAAAAAACCTACAGCTAGCATTGTATTAAATGGTGAAAGACTGAAAGCTTTCCACTGAAATCAGGAACAATACAAGGATCACCACTATCACCATGGTATTCATTATTGTGATAGATGTTTTACCTAGTGCAATTAGGGTAGATAAAGAAATATAAGACACCCAAATAAGAAGGGAACAAGCAAAACTTCCACTATTCACTGATGATACGATTATATATGTAGAATCTCTTGAAAACTTCACAATGAAGCTGTGAGACTAATAGACAAATTCAGCAAAGTGGTGAAATATTCAAAAACCAAAAGAATTTCTATACATTACTGCTGTGCAATCTGAGGAGGAAATCAGGAAAAAATTCAGTTTAATAGAAAATAAAAAATCTAATATTTAGGAATTAAATTAGCCAAGGACATAAAAGATCTGTGTTCAGATAACTAAAAAACATTGTTTAAAGAACCTGAAGAAGTCTTAAATAGATGAAAGGACACTTGGGTTCATGGATTGGAAGAATAAATGTCATTGAGATGTCAGTTATCCCCAAAGTGGTGCTCCTGAGGGCTAAAGAGACACCCAGGTCCTATGGTCATGACAGATGGCTCTGGAGTTCAGTGCTTTGCCAGTGGGCCATATTTTGGAATTTGTGCTCCAGAGTATGATGGAGTTGGACTCAGATATAACCTTTCTATGCTTGCCTCTTCTGTTGCTTTTACTGAACCCGTGGTTGGTGCTAGGATTCATGTATGGTCAGGAGACTTGAATCTTTGGACTGTCTATGTGCCATCTGGGTCCTGAGCCTCAGCAGAGTTGCAACACCTACTCTCTAGTTCATTAGCTTATTCAGGTCAGCTAACAGAGGTATGAGTATGGTCAACCACCACACCAGGGAACTAAGAGAGTCTATAGCTGCAAGCAGGAGCATTCCATCCATCAGCCATGTGGGATCTAAGCCCTCTCAATTTGGAAGTAGAATGGACACCACTATCCCATTGACTTCAGGATGGAGAAATAAAATATGGATTAGAGTGGATTTACTGGTATTCTATTATAGAACTATTGTGAGTCCAGCAATGGAAGAAATTATATTATCAATTTGGAGACAGTGGCCATGAAATTTGCTGAAGGGAGGAAGAGGGAAAAAGAGGTGTAATATTGGGGCATTTTTGGGACTTGCTGTTGTCCTCAATGAAATTGCAGGAACGGATTCAGGACACTATATATCCTGCCATAACCCACTGAAAACTGGGAGAGAGTGTAAACTACAACATAAGGATAATCCATGCTGTATAGAAATACTCCAAAATATACTCATCAAATGCAATGAATATACCACTCTAATGAAAGACGTTGTCAATGTGGGAGGTGTGGGCTGTGTAGGGAGTAGGGTATAGGGGAACCTCATATTCTTAATGTAACATTTTGTGTGATCCCTGTATCTTTAAAAAAAAGATAATGTTTTAAAATATTAAAAAACATCTCAAGTGCCTGTTTTTAAGAAATGGAATAAACAATTATCAAATATACTTGGGAATTAAAGGGCCCCAAATAACCAAAAATACCTTTAAAAACAAGAACAAAGATGGAGGTCTCTCACTTCTGGGACATTAAAGCATATTAGGTAACTACAGTGGTAAAAACAGCATGGTACTGACATAAAGAGAGAAAGTTGACAAATGGAACAAAAATCAAGAACTCAGAAATAAACACTCACTTCTATTGCCACATAATTTTTGACAATGCTATCAACCCATCCCAGCTAGGCCAGAACTGTCTATTCAGCAAATAGTCCTGGGAGAACTGGACAGTGTTATCCAAAAGAAGGAAAGAGGACACTATCTCACACTCTATACAAAAATTAACTCAAATTGGATCCAGGACCTAAATATAAAAGCAACAACTGTAAAATTCCTGGAAGAAAATATAACAAAACATCCTCAAGATCTTATGGTAGGCAGTTGTTTCTTAAACCTTACACTCAAAGCATGAACAAGAAAAGAGAAAATAGATAAATGACATTTCCTCAAATTTAAACACTTTTATATCTCAAAGGATTTTGTCAAAATGGGAAAAAAGCAGCTGACTCAGTGAAATAATACATTTGACAATAACATATGTGATAAGGGTTTTATATCCATGATATATAAAGTGATCATACATCTCAATTATAAAAGTACTTTCTACCCATAATTGTCCACAGAAGAAATACAAATGGCAAAGAAAGACATGAAAATATGTTCAGTATCATTAGTGATTAGGGAAATTCAATTCAAAGCTACAATGAGATACCATTTCACACCTCTTAGTCTGGCCACTTTCAAATAGTCAGAAAATTGTAAATGTTGGAGAGGATGTGGAAGATATAGGAACACTTATTTACTCTTGGTAGGAATGTAGAATGATACAATCACTACAGAGGACTCTTTACTAGTTCTTACAAAAGCTGAATTTAGACTTACCATGTGACATGGTGATACCTTAATTAGGTATATACCCAGAAGAATTGACAGCAGTGACATGAACAACATCTGTGCTCTGATGTTTTTAGCGGCATTATACATGATTTCCAAAAGTTGGAATCAATCCAGGTGTCCATCAACTGATGAATGGGTGAAAAAATTTTGATTTTTACACAAGATGGACAATCATATAGTGGTAAGAGGAAATGAAGCCATGAAGCATATGACAGCATGGATGAACCTGGAAAGCAATAAGTTGAGTGAAGGACAAATATTGTATGATATTGTATGATTACACTTTTATGAACTAAATATAAAATGTAAACTCATTAAATTTATAATCACAATATAGGTCACCAGAAATTAGGAGGGCAGATAATGGAAGGCTGAGTGTTTATCTGTACAGAGTTGGTAAAGTAATTCTAAATATTTGGAAATGAGTAGAAATGGTGGAAGCACAGCATATTGTTTGTCCTAGCAGAGCTATTATACGGGTATGACTGTCATGGAAAGGGAAAATTTTGGATCATATATATTACCAGATGGAAACCTAACTGTAATATGGGAATGTATAAGCTAGTTAAACCACTTGTATAATGAAAATATGGATGATATTCCATATATAAGACTGTGTTTTTTTAAATATACCTACAAATATACTAGATAGAAGGAAAAAGGATCAAAGCTAATCATAGAGAGATTGAGAGTTGGTTATTTTATTTGTTGCTTATTATTATTTTTGGAATAATGAAAGTGTTCTAGGAGTGTTTGAAGTGATGAATGCATAGCTATGCAATTACACTGAATACCATTAATTGTACACTTTGGATGGTTTTATGCTCTATTAATATGTAAAAATAAAATTGATTTGCTTAAAAAAAAGTAAATGGGTAGATTACCCCAAATTATTTATTTTTTTTATATGGTTAATGTTCCAGTTACAACTTTCAGATAGGTAAAATTGGCTTCATAGGTCATTAAATATAGTAAAAAAAAAAAAGTCTTCCCACAATTGCTTTTTTCCTTCCGCTCTCACAATATAATCAAATTGTACAGGATACTTCGGAGCATAATTTCAAATTGAGAAAGCCCAAGGGACAAATAACCATCTTTCCTTTGTACTTGTAAACTACTAACTCCTCAAAATTAGGAAAATTTATATAATACAATCCACTGACCACTTTATATGGACCAGTTCAATTACTTTTATCCCCAATCTTACGAGTAATTTCTCTTATTATCCTAATATTGCAGAAAAGAATTTCAAGGACATGAGCTTTTGTTGCACTCATTTGCTATTATGGAATATATTTTATCCTATAGAATATCCTCAAAATCACAAAATTACATTGCTTCTGTGAGCTACTAGCTTCTGAGAGTATAATTTCTCAACCTCAATGCTGGAATGCACCATTGCACCATCTAGACCATCATGGGAATGCAGCACCATTCATTGGTGCCATCATGGTGTTTCTACAAGACAACAATGGATAATTTTCCTTCATCACCATTATAAGGGATGGTTCAATTCCAGAAATTGTTCTGCTACTTTTTGTTATAGATTGTTTTAGTTGAGTTAAGGGTATATAATGCTACACTAAACCGTAAAATACTCTTTTCTTAAACAAGAGTTTCTCTATTGTTTGTGTTCCCGGGAGAAGCACAGCAATTAAATGTGTGAAGTTTCTACATTCCATTTGTCTTGTTACGGTGTAAACTTATCTTCCACTTTTTAAAATTTTTTCTTCTTTATTAGAAAAGGTGTGTTTACAGAAAAATCATACATAAAATACAGGACTTCCATACACTACCACAACATTATACCTTGCATTATTGTGGAACGTTTGTTACAATTGATGGTAGCACATTATAATTGTGTTTTCACAATTAAAAATAAAGTTCATGGTTTAAATTAAAGTTCACTGTGTAGTGCAGTTTCATGGATTACTTTTGAAATTCTTATTCTGTTATTATATATGCAATTCAACCTTTCCCCTTTTAATAAATGCATGTATTTATTTCAGTGCTGTTAATTGCATTCATAATATTGTGCTACAATCACCAATATCAAAACAGCTCCATCAATCCAAATAGGGACCCTGTACATTTTTTGCCTTAATTTCCTAATTCCTACCCCTTCCCAGTCCCCTGATATCCTATAATCTACATTCTGACTCAATGAGTTTGCTTATTCTTAATTGTTTCAAATCTGTGAGATCACACATTATTTCTCCTTTTGTTTCTGATTTATTTCACAATACATAATGTCTTCAAGTTTCATCTATGCTGTTCATGAATCAAAACTTCATGTCTTTTCAGCTTAATGATACTCTGTTGATTGTATATGCCATATTTTATTTATCCATTCATCAGTTGGAGGACACTAGGGTTGCTTCCATCTCTTGGCAATTGTGAATATTGCGCTTAGAACATTAGTGTACAAATATCTGGTCAAGTCCTTGCTTTTAATTATTTTGGGTATAAACCTCATAGTAAGATAGTCATTGGATGGTGATATATTTCAATTTCTGATTAAGTGCCAAACTTTCACAGAGTCTGCACCAATTTACATCGTCAACTACAGAAATGAGTATTCCTACTCTCTGCAACATCTCAAACAGTTGTTGTTTCCCATTTTACTTAACATCTACCATTGTAATGAGTGTGGGATTGTATCTTATTGTGATTCTGATTTGAATTTCCCAGATGGTTAATGATGTTAGACATATTTTCATGTTTGCTCTTGCCATTTGTATATATTCCTTGGGCACTTGTCTATTCAAGTCTTTTGTCCATTTTTAAATTGGGTAGTTTGTCTTTTGTTAATTTGAAGTATTTCTTTATAAATTCTGGATATGAAATCTTTATTAGATATGTGGTTTGCATATATTTTCTCCCATTTTGTAAGTTGTAGTTTTAATATCAGGATAAACCCCTTTGATGTGCAAAAGATTTTAATTTTGATGAGGTCTCATTTAACTATTTTTTCTTTTGTTGCTTAGACATTGAGTGTAAAGTCTAATAAAACATTGCCTAACATAGTGCCCAGAATATGCCTTCCTATGTTTACTTCTAAGAATTAGAAAATTCTACATATTTAGGTATTTGATCCATTTTTTATTATGTATATGCTGTGAGATAAGGGTCCTTCCTCTATTTCTTTTTGCAAATGGAGATACAGTTGACCAGCACCATTTGCTGAAGTGACTAATCTTTTGAAATTGAGTCATCTTTGTCATCTTGTCAAAAATCAGTTTGCCTTAAAAGTAAGGATTGATTTCTGAATACTCAATTCCATTCTATTGATCTATATGTCTGCTCTTCTGCCAGTACTATACTGTTTTGACCACTGTGTGTGAGTTTTTAAGAATTTTTAAGATCACAAAGGGTAAGTGATCCAATTTCAATCTTCTATTTCAAGATGACTTCTGCAATTTTGGATTCTTTACTCTTCCATAAATTTTGATGATTGGATTTTTCCATTTCTGAAAGTTGGAATTTCAATTGGGACTGCATTGGATCTATAAATTGCTTTAGGTAGGATTAACAGCTTAACAATATTTAGTATTCCAATACATGAATATAGAATATCCTTCCATTTATTCACATCTTCTTTGTCTTACTTGAGCGGTGTCTTCTAGTTTCCTGTGTACAATTCCTCTACATCGACAGTTAGAATTATTCCTAGATATGTGATTCTTTTAGTTGCTACAGGAAATATATATTTTTTCTGGATTTCTTCTTCTGATTCTTCATTGCTTTTGTGTAGAATTGCTATTGAATTTAGGGTGTTGCTATTGTACCCCACCATTTTTTTTTGTATTCATTTATTAACACTAGCAGATTGGCTGTGGATTTTTCAGGATTTTCTGTATATGGGACCATATCATTTACAAATAAGGAAGTTTTAACTCTTTACTTACTACTTTGGATTTTTTAAAATTTCTTTTTCTTGTCTAATTGCTCTGACAAAATCTTCCAGTAAAATGTTGAATAACAATGGTGGTAATGAAATAATTTGTCTTGGGGAAAGCTTTCATCTTTCACAGTTAAGGAGGATATTAGCTGTGGCCTTTACATATATCCCCTTTATCATGTTGAAGTTTCTTTCTATTCCAATTGTTCCAAATGTTCTTATCAGAAAAGCATGCTTCATTTTGTCAAATGTTTTTATTGTGTTAATTGAAATGATCATGTAATTTTTCTGCTTCATCCTATTAATGTGGTGTTGCACATTATTTGATTATCACATTATTTGAACCAACCTTGCAAACCAGGAATAAATCCCACTTGATCATGGTGTAAAGTAGTTTTAATATGCAGTTGGGTTTCGTTTGTTAGTATTTTGTTGAGAATTGCTTCATCTATATCCATAAGAGATATTATTTTGTAGTTTTATTTTCTTGTGGTATCTTTATCTGGCTTTAGTACGAGGGTGATTATAGGCTAAAAAAAATTAAGTAGGGAGTTTCCATCCTTTTCAATTTTTGGAAAAGTTTGAGCTGAATTGCAAGTAATTCTTTCTGAAATGTTATAATTTCCCTAAGAAGCCATCTGATCCTGAGGTTTTCTTTGTTGAAAGGTGGTTGATTAATGAATCAATCTCTTTACTAAGAATTGTTTTATTCAGGTCTTCTATTTTTTCTTGAGTCAATGTATGCAGTTCGGGTGTTTCTAAGAATTTGTCCATTTCATCTAGATTATATCATGTATTGGAATACAGTTGTACATAGTCCTTTTTATTTCAGCAGTATCAGTAGTAAAGTCCCCCTTCTCATTTCTGATTTTGGTTATTTTTATCTTATCTCTTTATTTCTTTTTCTGTCTACCAAAGATTTATGAACATTAAAGAAATACTCAAAAAACCAATTTTGGTTTTGTTGATTCAATGTATTGTTTTTGTTTTGTGTTTAAATAAAATAAACAGATGTAAAAAGGGGGTGCAGACTAAGTTTATTGAGTTCAGGTTGATTTAATGGGGGAGCAGCACCAAAAAAGGATTCTGTTTTAGGGCTGAGCTGGGAGAGCAACTTATATGGCTGCTTTAAGAAATGGATGGTGTGGGGAAATGCAGAGGAAGAAGTGGGATATGAATTATGGTTAGTACATGAGCTTCATGTGCAATGAAACGATGTGAACTACATTGACTATTGCAGCTGTGGACTGTCAAATCCAGGTGTCCTTGAGACCCAGTTCATCAATTAGCAAGCATGATTTTGGTGTAAGAATGTAGTTATCTGGTGAAGATGAGCAGATTTTGCCTATTGTCACCTTGTTCGTTTTTTTGTTGTTGTTGTTAGTTTTCCTTTCCATGTAGGAGCAGGGGTTTTTATCAGCACTGCAAAGGATCATTGGTATGTTAGCCTACTTCAGTTAAACTCCATTTCTTCATTGTAGCCCCCTGAATAAAATAGATACCCAAGCAAATCAAAGTGTATCATAAAATCATTTATCATTCCAAGTTCACATTCCCTTTTTTTCATTGTGGGAGTTGTTTAACTCCCTGAAGACCAAGTATGAATAGTTTGGGACTCTATAGACTGATATGCTAAAGCTACAGGGGATAGGAGAAAGAGTTTGGTGCCTTCGAGGCACTGTGTGATGAAATTGGTGAAGATGCAGATGGATACAGTCCAGAGGAGAAGAATGATGATTAGCATGATTGGTAGTGCTGGAAAGATTAGAGAAGGATATGCCATGAATGAAGATTTGGGCTGCTTGTGGGTTTTTATGATAAAACTCATAGTTTGAGAGATTAAGCACAGAGGTAACAAATTATACATGTTAAGGATAAGGTTGTTTTTCCAGTTTTAGTTGGGTTGGGGGAGACAGGGAAGTAAAAGTATAGTAGAGGGATTATTTTTAAAACAGGGCTAGAGAAATCTATATTTGCTACAATTCAGATACAAGTAGCGGAGGTAACTACGGCAAAGAGAAGATAACAGTTAACAAAGGTTCCTACGGGGGCAATTAGGGTGTTCTTCCTCTTGGGGAAAACTCTACATTAGTGAAGGAAATAAGCAAAAAGAATATTTAAAGTAGAGCAGCCCAATTTGTGAGTCTTGGGAGAGTTGTTTGTGTCAAATGCTGGCTGCTTCTGGACCCGCTTGGGAGACAGTGTCAGGTCTTCGATGCTTTCAGTGGTCCACTAGGTGGTGGTGCTGGCTTTAGGTATGATAAGTGAATCCAGAAGTTGATTCCTTAAAGCTTTGTGGCAGTGAGGATGGTAAGGAGAACTTTTGCACTGGGGATCAAGTCCATGCTTCTGTAGATGCCATTTCCAATACACCCAAACACCTGTTTGCACAAGTGGTAGAGAATTAGGGAGATCTGGAGAGAAAGACTCAGAAACAAATTTGTAGACTTCAGAAAGCATCTTTTAGATTTTCTTTTTTTTTTTTTTCAGAAAGCAGCCAGTTAGTAGCTAACTTTAGCAGTTTGTGATCAGTGAAATATGTGTCAGGGTCTGCCAGTAACTATTCCATAAGGGGAAATTAGATGAAGACCAAAAGGACATTTTTGTAAGTTCAGGAGGTCTAGGGGAGAATTTTAACCTATGAGAAGGAAAATCATTCAGGAACTTTCCTTACCTGTGTTTGATTAGACAATAGATGTTTTCAACAAGCCCTGCTGATTGGGAGTAATATGAACAGTGGAAGTGCTGTAGGAGGAGTGAAGTTGTTAGAAGTTTAGAAATAGTTGTCCTGTAAAGTGAGTGCACACTCACTATAGATTTCTCAAGGATTTCCTTACCAGGTAATGAACTTTTTTTTTTTTAATTTTTTTTTATTATTGATTCTGTAAAAATATTACATTAAAAAAATATATGAGGACCCATTCAACCCCACCACCCCCACCCCACCACTCCCCCCCCAGCAACACTCATTCCCATCATTGTGACACATCCATTGCATTTGGTAAGTACATCTCTGGGCACCTCTGCACCTCATGGTCAATGGTCCACATCATGGCCCATACTCTCCCCCATTCCATCCAGTGGGCCCTGTGAGGATTTACAATGTCCGGTGATCGCCCCTGAAGCATCATCCAGGGCAGCTCCAAGTCCCAAAGATGCCTCCACATCTCGTCTCTTCCTGCCATTCCCCATACCCATTAGCCACCATGTCCACTTTTCCCACTCCAATGCCACCTTTTCTCTGTGGACATTGGATTGGTTGTGTCCATTGCACCTCTATGTCAAGAGGAGGCTCAGATTCCACATGGATACTGGATGCAATCCTCCCGCTTTCAGTTGTAGGCACTCTAGGCTCCATGGTGTGGTGATTGTCCTTCTTCAATTCTATCTTAGCTGAGTGAGATGAGTCCAATAAATCAGATTGTAGGTGCTGGAGTCTGTTGAGGCTCAGGGCCTGGCTATCACATTGTCAGTCCAGAGATTCAGATCCCCTAAATATATCTTAAACCCCAACACCAACTACAACTCCAGCACAGTAGCATGAAAGTCTTATGAAGAGAGATCCCATCTGAGTCCAGATTCATCACGCATAAACACCAGCTCCAAAGAAGGGCCATCTGACATGGCAGTTAACCCCATCTGCCATGACCATAACACCCATGGATCTCTTTAGCCCTCAAAGGAACCAATACCTGGGGGTTGTATCTACTTTATCTGTCTCTTAGACTCTGCTCAGTTCTGCATAAGGGCAATCCTTCTGACAGCCTCCAGACTCTTTTTTTTTAGAGACTCATAGCCATATAAACTCATTTCTCCTTTCCATTTCCCCCTTGCATTAGGTCAAACAGCATTTTAAAGTCATGTTATTTTATGTAGACAGGGATATTCTGCTGATCCACATTTGAACCTTCCTTTCCAGGTCATTTTCCAGTTGCATCATCAGTTGGTAGTTGACAGTGATCCCTCGGTGCCAGGGAGGCTCATCCCTGGGTGTCATGTCCCACACTGGGGGGAAGGCATTGCATTTACATGCTGAGTTTGGCTTCGAGACTGGCCACATTTGAGTAACATGAAGGCTGTCAGGAGGAAATTCCCAGGCACAATGCTGCTCTAGGCCTTGTTCTTATTTCAGGCATATCAGCTCACAAACATAGTCATTAGTGTCAGGGGCTCACTGTTGGACCCTCATTCCTTCCTGGTCCTTGCTGCTGCATCTGGGAGACTGTCACTGCTCCCCTAGGGTCCACGACAGAGCACCACCAGCCAGGATCCCAGTACCCCCCCAGCTGTAGTTTTTAATTGTTGCCACTATGAGGATATCCAAACATTACCATGCACCCTGGACATATGTCCTGTATAGCTCCCTGTCAGCCATATATCACCTGTCAATAGTATCCTATACCAGTATTCCTCCATTGCCATTGTTGAACCACTCTGTGATCCAGAACTTCCTGAAAATTGAAGCCCAATATAATGTCAGGATCCCTTACTAGCTAAATGGCATATAGCGATGGGTTTAAAGGTTAGATATAGAATACGTGTTGACTTGGAAAAAATTCTACATCCTATCTTTTTCTTTTTTTTTTCCCCCCCTAATTATTGAACTTCTCTTAACAAGAGCCCTAGACCACAGCAATTCATATATATAATATACAGCACTCCCACACATCCATCACAAAACCTTTTCCCTTCCACAGCGATACTCTTACACCCTATTCACATCATATTTACTTAAATTGATGTACAGAGTCTGAGACAATAGCTTTCAAACAAGGTGACATCTGTGCTTACATTGTGGTGCATACTTTAGGATACACAGTTTTCTAATTGTTTAGTTATCCTATGTTTTACATTATGGTTTACATTATCAGTCTGTTGTCTCCTATATGTTATGGTGTAATATTACATGTTTTATATCCATCCTTGTGTACTCTTGCGAAACTCCTCTCTTACCCCTCATTTACCTTGGTTCCACACATTTAACATCCATTTTCCCATCCATCTTGGTGCCCACGGTGACAGCCAACCTCCGTTTCCCGAGGAGACACGTCCAGAGATAGTTGGAATAGTGTTCAGAGCCTAACTTGCTCAACTGCCCCAATGCCCTGGGAGCCAACCTTTCTCTCTCGAGAGAGATGGCATTAGTCCTCCCCAGGATGTGGGTCCACCCCCACTCTCACTACTTGGGTCTCTACCCAATGGTGCCACCCACTCTGGCAAAATGAGCATTCAGACATTCCCCAGGAGCCCGTCCCGCATTGGACCATCCCCTCCGAGCATTCTAAACATGTAACCCTCTTAATTATATTTCGGTATTGATTTTCTCGGCATTTTACTCTCCACCAACACCTGACACTCTCCTATGTTCGCATGCTACCCCTCCTTCCCCCCACTTTTGGGCAATATTACCCATCTGCCCATCCCCAGCCACCCTCAAACCCGCAAAGCCCCTCCCAAAGGCAACCCCTTGCCCCCATTTTATCTCTTCTTTGTGTTCATACTTACCACCAGCTCGTCAGAAATTCCACCCCTGCAGATGTCGGCTCACTTCCTTCCTCCACCCCCCGATTTCCTGTAAGCCTATCGTTCAGTCTCTTGCTCTCTGAGGCAGCTTGCTTATTTCATATCATTGAGGTCATGTAGTATTTGTCCTTCAATGCCTGGGTTGCTTCACTCAACATAAGGTTCTCAAGATTCATCCATGTAACCACGTGTGTTTGTAGTGTATTTGTTCTTATAGCCAAGTATTATTCCATTGTGTGTATATACCACATTTTATTGATCCACTCATCTGTTGATGGGCATATGGGTTGATTCCAACTTTTGGCAATAGTGAACAATGCTGTTATGAACATTGGTGTACATATATCGGTTTGTGTCCTTGTTTTCAGATCTGCTGGGTATATACCCAGCAGTGGTATTGCTGAGTCATATGGCAAAGCTATGGCTAGTTTTTTGAGAAACCGCCATACTGTCCTCCAGAATGGTTGGATCCTTCTGCATTCCCACCAGCAGTGGATGAGTGTTCCCCTTTCTTCACATCCTCTCCAGCATTTGTATTCTTCTGTTTTTTTCATAGCTGCCAATCTCATGGGTGTAGGATGGTATCTCATTTTAGTTTTGATTTGCATTTCCCTGATAGCTAGAGATTTGGAGCATTTTTTCATGTGCTTTTTAACCATTTGTATTTCTTCTTTGGAGAAGTGTCTGTTTAAATCTTTTTCCCATTTTTTAAATGGGTTGTTTATCTTTTTATTTTCAAGATATAGGAGTTCTTTATATATGCAAGTTATAAGTTTCTTATCAGATATATGGTTGCCAAATATTTTCTCCCACTGTGTGGGCTCCCTTTTTGCTTTCTTGACAAACTCCTTTGAGGTACAGAAGGCTTTAATTTTAGGAAGTCCCATTTATCTATTAGTTCTTTTGCTGCTCGTGCTTTTGGTGTGATATTCATGAAGCCATTTCCTATTACAAGGTCCTGTAGATGTTTCCCTACACTGCTTTCTAAGGTTTTTATGGTCTTGGCTCTTATATTTAGGTCTTTGATCCATCTTGAGTTGATCTTTGTATAAGGTGTGAGATGGTAATCCTCTTTCATTCTTCTACATATGGCTATCCAGTTCTCCAGACACCATTTGTTGAATAGGCTACTCTCTCCCAGTTGAGAAAGTTTGGTGGCTTTATCGAATATTATGTGGTTATATATGTGAGGTTCTATATCAGCGCTTTCAATTCGATTCCATTGGTCTGTGTGTCTGTCCTTATGCCAATACCACGCTGTTTTCACCACTGTAGCTTTGTAGTATGTTTTGAAGTCAGGTAGTGTGATTACTCCAATTTCGTTTTTCTTTTTCAGTATGTCTTTGGCTATTCGGGGCCTCTTTCCTTTCCAAATAAATTTCATAGTTAGTTTTTCTAGTTCCTTAAAGAAAGCTGTGTTGATTTTTATCGGGATTGCATTGAATGTGTAGATAAGTTTTGGTAGGATAGATATCTTAATAATATTCAGTCTTCCTATCCATGAACAAGGAATATTCTTCCATTTATTTAAGTCTTTTTTGATTTCCTTGAACAGTCTTGTATAGTTCTTGGTGTATAAGTTTTTTACCTCTTTAGTTAAATTTATTCCTAAGTATTTGATTTTTTTACTTACTATTGTGAATGGTATTTGTTTCTTGATTTCCTCCTGATCTTGTTCATTATTGGTGTACAGAAATGCTACTGATTTTTGCGCATTGATCTTATAACCTGCGACTTTACTAAACTCATTTATGAGTTCTAGAAGCTTTGTTGTAGATCTCTCAGGGTTTTCTATGTATAGGATCATGTCATCTGCAAATAATGAAATTTTGACTTCTTCCTTTCCAATTTGAATGCCTTTTATATCTGGTTCTTGCCTCAGTGCTCGAGCAAGTACTTCTAAGACAATGTTAAATAGGAGCGGAGACAATGAGCATCCTTGTCTTGTTCCTGAGTTTAGAAGGAAGGATTTTAGGATTTCTCCATTGTAAACAATGTTGACTTTAGGTTTTTCATATATACTCTTTATCATGTTCAAAAAATTTCCTTGTATTCTGATCTTTTGAAGTGTTTTTATCAAGAAAGGGTGCTGTATTTTGTCAAATGCTTTTTCTGCATCTATAGATATAATCATGTGATTTTTTTTCCTTTAGTCTGTTTATATGGTGTATTACATTGATTGATTTTCTTATGTTGAACCATCCTTGCATACCTGGAATATATCCCACTTGGTCGTGGTGTATAATTCGTTTAATGTGTTGTTGAATACAATTAGCAAGTATTTTGTTAAGTATTTTTGCATCTAGATTCATTAGAGAAATCGGTCTGTAATTTTCCTTTCTTGTGGTGTCTTTGTTTGGCTTTGGTACTAAGGTAATGTTGGCATCATAGAAGGAGTTCGGCAATGTTCCTCCTGTTTCGATTTTTTGGAATAGTTTCAGCAGTATTGGTGTTAGTTCTTTCCGGAATGTTTTGTAGAATTCACCTGTGAAGCCATCTGGCCCTGGGCTCTTCTTAGTTGGGAGATTTTTAATGACTGATTCTATCTCTCTGCTTGTGATTGGTTTGTTAAGATCATCAGTTTCTTCTTTCGTCAATATGGGTTGCTTATGTGTTTCTAGGAATTTGTCCATTTCCTCTAGATTGTCATTTTTGTTGCAATATAGTTTTTCAAAGTATCCTCTTATGATAGTCTTTATTTCTGTGGGGTCAGTGGTGATATTGCCTTTCTCATTTCTTATTTACTGTATTTGCATCTTCTCTCTTTTTTTCTTTGTTAGTCTCGCTAAAGGTTTGTCAATTTTGTTGATCTTCTCAAAAAACCAGCTCTTGGTCTTGTTTATCTTTTCAAGTGCTTTCTTCTTTTCTATTTCATTTAGTTCTGCTCTTATCTTTGTTATTTCCCTCCTTCTTCTTCCTGTTGGGTTACTTTGTTGTTGTTTTTCTAATTCCTTCAAATGTGCAGTTAGTTCTTCAATTTTTGCTCTTTCTTCTTTTTTGATATATGAGTTTATGGCTATAAATTTCCCTCTCAGTACTGCTTTTGCTGCATCCCATAAATTTTGGTATGTTGTGTTATCATTTTCATTTGTTTCAAGGTAGTCATTGATTTCTTTTGAGATTTCCTCTTTTACCCACTGTTTTTCTAAGAGTGTGCTGTTTAATTTCCAAATCATGGTGTGAAATCTGGGCTTCTGTCCCTTGCAAATTTCCAGCTTGACTCCACTGTGGTCAGAGATATTGTTTTGTATGATTTCAATCTTTCTGAATTCATTAAGCCTTTCTTTGTGGCCTAGCATATGGTCTACCTTGGAGAATGATCCATGTGCGCTAGAGAAAAATGTATATCCTGCTGTGTTTGGGTGTAATGATCTATATATGTCTATTAGATCCAGCTCCTCTAATATATTGTTCAAATGTTTTGTTTCTTTAGTGATTCTCTTTTAAGATGTTCTGTCCAGAGTTGATAGTGGTGTATTAAATCCCCCACTATAATTGTAGATGCATCTATTCTTTCATTTAGTTTTTCCAGTGTTTGCCTCACATATTTGGAGGCACCCTTGTTAGGAGCATAAATATTTATGAATGTTCGATCTCCTTGACAGATTTTCCCTTTCACTAAAATGTAGTATTCTTCTTTGTCTCTCACAATTGTTTCACATTTAAAGTCTATTTTGTCTGATATTAATATAGTGACTCCTGCCTTTTTTTGGTTATTGTTTGCTTGTATGATTGTATTCCAGCCATTCGCTTTCAACCTCCATGCGTCTCTGGGTCTAAGATATGTCTCTTGTAGACAGCATACGGATGGGTCATATTTCCTTATCCAATGTCCCAGTCTGAATCTTTTGATAGGTGAGTTTAATCCGTTGACATTCAGTGTTATTACTTTCAAGGAATTGTTTGTGTTAGCCATATTTTGATTGTATTTGTGTTTGTCATATTTTGTATTTTTTCCCCTTCTATTTCTGTCTTTTTTTTTGTTGCTCTTATACTCTCCTCCAGCTCTGCCTGTCCTGTTTTTTCCTTTCTTCCTGCAGAACTCCCTTAAGAATTTCTTGAAGGGAGGTTTCTTGTTGGTATACTCTTTCAGTTTTTGTTTATCTGTGAATATTTTGAACTCTCCATCATGTTTGAATGCTAGTTTAGCTGGATAGAGTATTCTTGGTTGGAAATTTTTTTCCTTTAGTACCTTGACTATATCATACCACTGCCTTCTTGCCTCCATGGTATCAGATGAGAAATCAGCACTTAATCTTATGGAGCTTCCCTTGTATGTGATGGTTTTCTTTTCTCTTGCTGCTCTTAGGATTTTCTCTTTGTCTTGAGCATTTGATAATTTGAGAAGTATATGTCTTGAGGTGGGCCTGTTGGGGTTTATGACTAGTGGAGTGCACTGTGCTTCTTGGATATGTACATCTGTCTCTTTCAGTAGATTTGGGAAGTTTTCAGCCATTATTTCCTGCAACACTCCTTCTGACCCCTTTCCCTTCTCTTCTCCTTCTGGAATGCCTATAATATGTATGTTTGAGCGTTTTGCATTGTCATTCAGGTCCCTGAGTCCTAGCTGGATTTTTTCTATCTGTTTATCGACCCCTTCCACTATCTGTTTGATTTCTGATGTACTGTCTTCCACGTCACTAATTCTCTGCTCTGCCTCTTCTAGTCTGCTGATATTGGCTGCAAGTGTATTTTTGATTTCTTGAACTGTGGTGTTCATTCCCATCATATCTGTTATCTTTTTGCGTATGTCTGCAATTTCCCCTCCAAATGTTGTCTTCATGTTGTTAACCTCTTTCATTACTTCATCAAATTTTTTCGGTCATATATGTTCTGAGATCTTTCATTGCTTGTGCGAAGTTCTGCTCCCCTTCCTGATTTTTAGTTTGTTGATTGGATTCAGCCATGTTTTCCTGATTACTGGTTTTATTTGTAGTTTTTTGTTTTTTCTCGTCATCATTTTATCTTGATGGGTTTATTCAGTTCCTTAGGTTCTTTGTCTACTCTTGGAGATTAGTTAGCTGTTGTTTTTGCATAAGTGTTATATCTTCTCTTTGTCACTTTGTTCTTCTTATTCTAATTTCTTGTTGCTGGTTAAGTTCACTTTAGAGGAAAGTGTTAGTGCCGGGGAAAGGCAATTGTGTAAGCAAGGAAAACGTGTAAAGTAGTTTTGGTGATATATGTTAAGAAAGCAAGAATATGAGATCTGGGAGGGTGGAGGTTAGATTCGTGTAAATTGTGTAGAGTTATAGCAGTAGGTACAGTACCTATTATGAGGTAGATGACTGAATATGGGAGGAATATGGTATGAGCTAAAAAGCTATTGTTTTCATGAGAGAGGGAAAGAGAAAAGAAAGGTAATAGTTTCAAGAGTGGATAACAGACAGAACACAAAACAGAGGTATTAGAAATTAAGAGTTAGACACTTTGTGGATCAAAGAAAGGGTGGTGGGAGGTGGAATATAGGAGAGACAGTAGATGATGGCGGATATCAAGATGTAGGGGAAAGGGGATAGTGTTCATAGCCTAAGTCAGTTCACACAGAAATGAGGCAGTGGAGGATGCAAAAACCCAGCAAATGTGAGGTGCTCCCTGCAGCACTTTTTGTATAATGGAGTTAAAATGAAATAAGTAGAAAAAAAAATTTTTTAAAACCCCTAAATAACTGAATAAAAAAAAGACTTTAGGGGATACGTTGGGAGAAAAGACTAGGGGATAATGCAATAGTAGTAATCAGGACATTAAAAAAAATAAAAAAATAAGGTAAAATGAAAATAAAAACAAAACAAAATGAAACGATAAAGAAAAAACGCAAACGTTGAAGGCTAGGGCATTCAAGGATCTCAGATGGATCTCAGGGCGTGTTGGATTCAGGGGTGGAAATTCTGAGTTATTGAAGACTCAAGAGGTGTGAGTCTCGGCTATGGGCCACCAGAATTTAGGGGATTCAGACCTGGCAACGTCAAATCTGGTCAACAGGAAGCTTAGGAGCCCTGCAGTGTAACACAGCCCTCAGGGAGCCCCGCAGCTGGGTGTCAGCCCTATAGGGGAAGTCAGATCCGCAAACTCTATATTATGTCTGAACCCTGCAATTCACTTACTCAGTAGGGTTTTTTTTTTTTAGTAGGTAAATCGACAATTCAGCTTTTGGACAGCTCCCACCCTGTGATTCCAAAAAACGGCCAGCTGAGGGCGCCTCTACACCGCAGTCAATTTACTGAAGCAGATCCGAAGTCCGCCGTGGGTTGGGTTCCGGTTGGAAATACCGAAAACGGATTCCAAAACCGGAATTCCCAAGCTTCACGAAATATTCCCCAATCGGCTTCCTGACGTGTCCCCCTCCCTCACCGCACCCTGAAACTACCTCCCAATTACGTCCCTTTATTACTAAGAATCTAATTTCGTTGCATATCGGCAGCCGGGCCTGAGGGGCGGGGCTCCAGGCGGAAGCTCTATTATTTGTGCCCGCAATCAAAAATTCCCCCGCTTCACAAAGCACCGTCTATCTCCCCAAATCGATTCGCAAAGGCGTCTGTTTCCTCAGCCTCTCAACAGCCCGCCCAGGATTCGCGAATTCCCTAGCACCACAGAACCGCCAAAAGCGCAGCTGGAGCACCGATACCGCGGTTCCCCCACCCCCCCAAGGAGTGAGCAACCCCTCTGCCGATCTCACCTCCGGGCAATAGAAGCCGAATTATATCTTATAGACCAATCCTCTCCATTACCTTTCCACCAAATCGATGTCCAGACACTTCCTGCCCTGCAAAAATCCTGAAAAAGCCCGGCCTCGGAGAATCTCCAGCGGCGCCCAGCCTCCTTTTCCCAGGAGAGACCGCAAAGCAAGTTCACTCAGCCACCATCTTGGCCCCTCCCACAGGTAATGATCTTTTGTAAAAGAATTTTGGCCTTGAATGTGGCAGTTGCCTATATTACAGGAAAAATCTCTATCCACTGAGAGAACATGCACACTGTAACAGTCAATCCTTATTTACAGACAAGGAGGGATTTGGATCAAGCTGATTTGTAAGATCCCAAAATGCCCTTGTAGTGTCGTGAACTTTCCAGGGGCAGGCTAAAAGTGTTGAGCTAGGTTGCACTGAGGACAGAAGCTTTAGCTTGCAGCTGCTTCTTGAATTTTCAGATTTAAAATTTCCCCACCAATACTTTCTTGAAAGATTTTCAATCTTACTCAGAGTCTTGTGGGTATGAGTGCGAAAGTGAGTTATCATTGGGTGAGGGATTATATCTGGAAGGATGAGTAGAATATAGGGGCTGACAAACAGTCCACTCAGGATTTTTATGGCCTCCTTGGCCCTTCACATTTTTAAGAAACTTGGGCAAATATACAAGTCCTTAAATGAGCTTGTACAATGTCATTTAAGAACATTTCTTTTTTTTTTAAGATTTATTTATTTATTTATTTATCTCCCCTTCCCCCTCCCCACCCCAGTTGTCTGCTCTCTGTGTCTATTTGCTGGGTCTTCTTTGTCTGCTTCTCTTGTTGCCAGCGGCATGGGAATCTATGTTTCTTTTTGTTGTTTCATCTTGTTGTGTCAGCTCTCCATGTGTGCGGCACCATTCCTGGGCAGGCTGCACTTCCTTTTGTGCTGGCTGGCTCTCCTTACAGGGTGCACTTATTGCGCATGGAGCTCCCCTACACGGGGAACACCCCTGTGTGGCATGGCACTCCTTGTGCGCATCAACACTGTGCATGGGCCAGCTCCACAAGGGTCAAGGAGGCCCAGGGTTTGAACCACGGACCTCCCATGTGGCAGACGGACACCCTAACCACTGGGCCAAGTCCGCTGCCATAAGAACATTTCTTGAGATCAATTGCAACAGTGCAGAGGGAGAAGGCAGCCTGGCTTGATAAATTCTAACAGCTCACTTGGTATTTTATACTTGTACCTCTTTCAGGGCCAGTGTCCACTAGCACATTTCCTTGGGCTTTTTCTGAGTCAGCTCTGCTATGTCCTTCAGTTTTCACTATTGCTATTGCCTTGTGGAGCAAAAGACTTTAAAGAAATTCACTTTCCCAATTCTTGTTTTTGATGAGCTGATCTGAGGACATAAGGAAAGATCAGTATTTCCAGAGCATGCCAAAGTCTGGGGTTACTCCAAAGGCATAGTGATTGTCTCTGTAAATGGTAATTGTTTATACTTTTGCCAAGCAACAAATGAATATAAATACTCTGAGTTCTGCCTGTTGAGCTTAGGAAGCCGCAAGGAGGAGACCATATCCTAAATTTCAGTAGAGTATCTTATTCCATATCCTATAATTAAATGTCCCTTTTCATTATGATAGCATATGTCTATAAACAAGATATTGTCAGTTGTTTTGTTTTGTTTTTTCCCCCACAGGGATTTCAGTAAGATCTGGTCTTGGTTCAGAACCGAGTCAAGAAGAGATATGCTGTTTTGGGCCTCAGGCTCCTCATTGGTAGGTGAGTTTGGGGAAGAAAGTGACAAGGTTGAGTGTGTTAATGTACTTGATTGAAATGTTAGGGTTTAACAGGGAGGTTTCTCCATCTGCCCTTTAGCTTGTAGAGAAATGCTGGATATGATGGCTGTTTAATATAGAGTCTCAACAGTATGAGGCACAAAATTGTGAAAACCAAATCTAGGATTATTTCAGTGACTGCCCGAACTAAAGTCCGGTGACAATGACTGTGCATAAACAGGAGGTAAAACTCTGAGTTTTCGTACCCAAGGTCTGGATGTAATAACAAATGGGGTGATAATGATCAGCACATCTTTGGGTAAGTGCCCCACATGCACTTGTTGTCTTTTACAAACAGCTGGAAGGGGAGGAGTAATTACAAAGCCCTAGATAAGAGGTTTTTAACAGTTTTGCTGCAGAGAATTCAATGTTGAAAGGACAGGGTCCAAGAGTGGGAAAGTCACAGGTTAGGAGTTTTGAGGAGATTGGAAAGGACCTAGGTAATAGAAGAGAAGAAATGGACCCACAAATAGCAATATCAAGGGAATCCAAGAAAGGCAGGGGGTTGTCATTTCATCTGGGTTCTAGGAAGTTAAGGATCACCTTGAGGGAAGATTGGTCTAGTGAGAGTTCTTGAGAGGAAGCAATATGAGCAAGGAGCTTGTTGAGCAAACTGAAGTTTGTACATAGATTTATGCATTTGCTCTTTGAAGCACAGATTTTTCTAAATTTGGCCTTTGAGGAAAGCTGAGGAATTTTTCTTTACAGATCCATACTGAAGTTCTTTTCCTTATTAATAAAAATAAGCATTTTATACACTTTACATGTATAAGTTACTAAAATGATTTTGTAAACTAACTCTAAACATTTTACAATATACAATCACTATGCAAATTAAGCTTATCAGAATAATGTCATAATTTATTTAAAAGCAAACATAATTTCATTTTTCCTACTAAACACCTAGTAGATGTGATATTAGCTTATTTGAGCAGTAAATCTATATATTTAGGGAGAACATGCATAAATAAAGCAAAATTGTCAAAAATGTCCAAAAAAAGTATTTCAGTGAAAAAATTTTATGAAACATTTATAAGGACAAATTTTTGAAACAACTTTTTGGAAGTAAGGTAGGGTTTCTGGTTGTTATTTAGGCTAAGCCATGGCTTAATTACATCTGTACAAAAGCAGTCAGCATTTTTCTTTTTTCCTTTCTATAAAGTTATTCAGTTCAAAAGTTATTACTCTTGGGAAGTGTACTTGGCCCAGTGGATAGGGTGTCTGTCTACTACACGGGAGGTTCGTGGTTCAAACCCCGGGCCTCGTTGACCCATGTGGAGCTGGCCCATGTGCAGGGCTGATGCGCACAAAGAGTGCCATGCAACACAGGGGTGTGCCCCAAGTAGGGGAGCCCCACATGCAAGGAGCACGCCCTGTAAGGAGAGCCACCTAGGGTGTAAGAAAGTGCAGCCTGACCAGGAATGGCACCACACACATGGACAACTGGCACAGCAAGATGACGCAACGAAAAGAAACACAGATTCCTGTGTCACTGACAGCAACAAAAGCAGACAAAGAAGAACACACAGCAAATGGACACAGAGAACAAAAAACTGGGGAGGGGTGAGGGAGGGAAGGGGAGAGAAATAAATAAAATTAATCTTAAAAGAAAAATAAAAGTTACTACACTTTAGCAGCACAAAATCTATTAATGTGACTATCCATGATTAATTACAATTATCATGGCACATTAATGTTGTTTAGGTTTTTTTTTTACTATTATTACTTGTATTTTTTCCCTAAATAATCTTGGGAAACTATACACATGAATCTATTGAAATACATTTTGTACTAACAGATTTGTTGAAATATTTAAAAGGCCTTAATTCACCTTAAAACAACTTAATATATTTCAAAACAGTAATATTTAATTATTCACAAGGATTAATGGCACATAGAACAATGTTATAAGGAAATAATGCAATATATACAATTTAATTCTATATACATTTTTGAAACTACCAAAATAATTTTGTATAAAAAATGTTGTGAAATTCCTTGAAATTATGTATCCATAAGAAATTGTATAAATGTATATACATATACATTTATATATATATACACACATACATGCATGCAAAAAATTAACTTAGACATCACTTAGAGAGGTTTTTTCCTTAAATGAATAACTTTTATTTATGAGGCCATATATAATAAGTATTTAAATATTTATTTTAGAATTTACTGTATTTTTACTATAAGATTCTCAGACTCCAGTGTCATGAAAAGCATCTCTGTTCTTGTTTATTAAATAGTTTTGTTTATCTAAAAGTTTGCATGACTTTCACCAGCATTCTATAAATTAATTTGCAAAGGTTTCATGTCCAGGCTTATAAATATAAACAATAAGATCAAATTCCTTACAGGGCCAACTGAATCATCATTAGTATTTGTGAAATCTTTTAATTATAGAAGTGGAGTTAAACTAAGAAAGAACCAAGAGGGAGAAGAAAAATACTAATGACTGTGCATATGAAAATTTACTCTTGGAAATGAAACTTAGACTAGTATTATAGGGTGTCTAAGAGTTGCCACCTGAGAGCCTCCTTTTACTCAAACATGACCTTTCACTAAGCTGAACTAAGCATGTAAATACATTACCTTTCCCCAAGCATGGAACGTGACTTCCAGGAATGAGCATCCCTGGCACCAAGGGATTACTGTCAAACACCAACTAGCAATGCAACTGGAAAAAAACTTTGACCAAAGGGGGGAAAAGGTAAAGACGAAGGAGTTTGTATGGCTAAGAGACTTCAAAGTGAGTTGGGAAATCATACCAGAGGCTGTGCTTATGCATATCTCAGCAGGACGTCATTGACTGCCAAAATAGATACTACCCAAAATAACAGGCTCCACTGTGGACCTGGAGACATTCAGACACCATTGGCAGTGCGAATAACTCAGCACTTTGGTACCTTGTCAGTGGGACCTACTTTGGAATTTATGCTGCCCAATGTGATAAAGTTGGACTCAGTTATGGTTTCCCAACACATGCCTCTTCTGTCCTATTTGAAACTATAATTAGTACTGGAGTTGATATGCGTAGGTGCAAGAGACATAAATCTTTGGGCTGTTCATGTGAAAGCTGGGCCCTGAATCTCAATGGAGTTCCAACACCTGCACTCTAGTTCTTTGGTCTCACCAAGGACAAGTAACATGGAGGTGATGATGGGCAACTACAATACCAAGGAACTGAGAGAGTCTATAAATGCTAGCAAGAGAGTCCCATCCATCAGCCCCATGAGACTGAAGACCCCTATAACTAGAGGTGGAGTGGACATCATCATCCCAGAATCACCAGGTTTGGGGAATGAACAATGGACTAAAGTAGACATATTGATATTATACTATAGACTTATTGTGATTCTAGCAATGGAAGAATCATATCATTGTTGTAGAGGCAATGGCAACTGGAGGTTCTGAGGGCAAAGAGAGGGAAAAATAAGTGTAATATGGGGGCATTTTCAGGACTTGAGAATTGTCCTGAATGACATTGCAATGATTGATGCAGGCCTTTATATATCTTGCAATAACCTACAGAACTGGGAGGGAGGAAGTGCAAACCCACTATAAGCTTTAATCCATGCTTAGGGGCAATGCTTCAAAATGTGTTCACCAATTGCAATGAATGTATCTTACTAATGAAGGATGTTCTTAATGTGGGAAAATATGGGAGGTATGGGGAGGGGGGCATATGAGAACCCCCTACATGTTTATGTGATATTTGTGTAATCTAAATTTCTTTAAAATAGAAAATAAAATAAAAATAAAAAACGGCACCAGAAGATCAGCTTCTTCAATTTATGAGAATCTAGGAATATTAATTTGTCTTTAAGCAATTTGAATAGGGCTCTCTTAAGAATTTTTATTTATTAATTTAATATTGCCATTCAGAGGAGGGAAATATATATTAAACAAACAGGCATAACCCACAGAAATGCAGAAGCACAGAAATATAAAACTCCCTGACTGACTGCCTCCTACAGTAACTGTAGAGTAACAGTGAAGGAACAGAAACAGAATAGATAGAATTCTCTTACCTGAGGTCCAAAAACCAGAGGCTGTGACCTGACAGCCAAAAACAGAGGGCATGACAGCAGGCCTGTCCAGAATTTAGCTCAGCAAACAGATTTTAACCTCAAGTGCAATATGGCAGTAGCTCAAAGTTCTGATATGAGTTAGATAAGTGATCCAGGCTATGAAACCAGAGAGGAATGTAAAAGATTCCTGCACGCATCATTCTCATCACCAAGGCATTGGAGTCATGATCCCGGCATTCACCATTGAATCCCACTTCTGAACAACTACAGTTTCATTTAAGAAGAAATAAACAGACTTAAAAAGGGAATACAGAGGAAATTTATTTAGCAAAAGTTGCAATAAAGCAAGAGCAGTGCCTTCTGCTCAAAGGGGAGCAGCTTACATGTCCTCTTGAAACAAAGGGAAGGTGTGAAGGAATAGGGAAGTATAAGAGGGATGAGGGTTAGTATATGAGCTCCAAGTGCTACAAAGGTGATGTGAACTACATAGACTACAAGAATTGTGGACTTTACAGTCATGATGTCCTTGAGTTCCAGATATAATTAACAAGCCAGATGTGGCATAAGACTGTGGCCTTCTGGTGAAGGTCAGCACACATTGCTGTTGTCAGCCTGTTCTCTTTGTTACTTTGTCCTTCATGGTAGGAGAAGGAGTCTTTGTCATCACTGAAAAGGATCATTAGTGTGTTAGTCTGCTTTAGTTAACCTCTTTTTCTTCTTTGTAATCTCCTGGACAAAATGAAAGCTTAAGCATTTCCAGATGATTGTAAACTCATTTATCATTCCAGTGTCACAAGGTTCTAATTCATTTTTCTCTGCTCTTATATTTGTTATTTCCATGCATTTGCTTGATTTGGGCATACTTACCTCTTCTTTTTATGGCTCTTCTAGTTCTGAGTTTAGGTCTTTTATTTGGGCTCTTTCTTGTTTTTAATGAAAACATAGGAACTACAATTTTCCCTCTCAGAACTTCCTTCATGGTGTCCCATAAGTTTCGGTATGTTGTTGTTTCCAATTTCACATTCTATCAAGATATTTCCTAAATTCTCATCTGATTTTCTCTTTGGCCCAATGATTTCTTGGGTATGGGACATGACTTCCAGGGGAACAACCACCCTGGCACTGAGGGAGTATTACCTGTTGTGACCCATGCTTTGTAGTTGTAGTCATAAGGTGTCTGCACAGAGCCGAGGAGGGAGAGGTGAGGGGATGGAGAAATGAAAGACACAAAATAGAGGGGATCAGGTGGGCTTAAAGTAGCTGCTGGAGTTCAACAGTTACCACACACGCCCAGCCTAATTAGGCAGTTTATTTCATACCTTTAGTACAAACAGTGCTCACAGCTATTCTCACAGGAAGCTCGTTACTAGGTCATTACAGCTGTACAAGTTATTCTTTGCACAAGTTATGTAGTCCTCTGATAACACAGTTTTCTTAGACTTCATTATTCATTATCAACACAGCTTTGATCGACACATAACGTTGCCCAGGGGCACTTCCTTCTTTATCTCCAGTCTCTCCCCGTGCACTTTCTTCTAAATCTACATTCGTTCTGTGAACTTTGGAGCCTGCTTTGCAGGACTCCAGGAGCCTTGCAAATTACCAAGCAGTAACTAGTGATCCATTTGGAAAAAGACTAAATGCACATCTCAGGAGGATTTCATTGACTTCCACAGTAGACAATGTCTCAAACAGTGGGACTCCTGTGGGTTCTAAAGACATTTCGATGTAAATAAACAACAACAACAGCAACAAAAACCAAAGAAACAAGAAAATTCCTCCCCTATCATTATTTCTATGCTTCCCTGACTGTACATAGCTCTTCTTTCTAGATAGTGTATCCAAAGTGTATAATCAAAGGCTTTTAGTATAATCACAATGTTACACATTCATCATCTTAAAAATTCTAGAGTGATTTCATACTCTAAAAAGAAAGACTCCATACCCATTAGCATTCCTTCCTCAGACTTAGAAAACATCTCTATAAATTGATTTATATTTACAATTCATATGAATGGAATCATACAATATGTAGTACTCTGTATCTGGTCTCCATTTAGTATAATGTGTTTTTTTAGTCTGATATTAACTTTGTGTAGTATTAACTTACATTTGTTCAGCTTCAAGGACAAATGGTATTATATATACATTTTTCCATTTTCCATATTCATATTTCCATATTTATATTTCACTTAATATATTTAGTTCATTGTAGGGCAACCATACACTATTTTTTCTTTTGTGTCTCACTTCATTCAACATAATGTCATCTAGGATCATCCATGATGTCATGTGCCTCGTGTTCATTGCTTCTTACCACTACATAATATGCTTTAAAGTCAGAAGTGAGAGTCTTCCATCTTTGTACTTATTTTTTGAGACTTTTAATCTGCTATTCAGTTTCCTGTACCCTTCCAAATAAATTTGATTATTGGCTTTTTTGGTTTCTGAAAAAAAAAAGGCTGTTGGGATTACATTGAATCGTATATAACTTTTGGTAGAATTGACATCTTAACAATATTTAGTCTTTCAATCCATGAAAACAGAATGCCCTTCCATTGATTTAAGTATTCTTTAGTTTCTTTCAGATATGTTTTGTAGTTTTCATAATACATATCATTTATGTCCTTGGTTAAGTTTATTTCTAAATATTTGATTTCTTTTCACTATTATAAATGGATTTTTTTCTTATTTCCTCTTCAGATTGCACATAAGTAATATATAGAAATGTTGTGATTTTTGCATATTTACCTTGTATCCTCCCAAGTTGCTGAAATCATTTATTAATTCTAGTAGATTTACTGTGTACTTTTTGGGATATTCTAAACATACAACCATGTTATCAGTGAATAGTGAATGTTTTACTTTCCTGTCCTATTTGGAAGCATTTATTTCTTTGTCTGACCGAATTTCTCTCATTAGAAATGCTATCACAATATTGAATAATAATGGTGACAGAGTTCATACCTGTTTTATTATTGAACTCAGCAGAGAAGCTTTTAGTCTTTCAACATAGATTACAATGCTAGCTGTAAGTTTTTCATATATGTACTTTACCCTATTCTAAAAGCTTCTCTCTATTCCTAGCTTTTGGTGTGATTTTAACAAGAATGGGTACAGTAATTTTTCTGCATTAATTGAGATGATTATGTGATTTCTTCTTCAAATTATTAATATGGTTTATAATGTTAACTGATTTTCTTGTGTTGAATCACCCTTGCATACCTGAGATAAAACCCACTTAATCATGGTGTGTAATCCTTTCAATGTGCTTTCAGATTCTGTTTAAAAGTATTTTGTTAAGGATTTTTGCATCTATATTCATTAGAGAAAGTTTCCTGTAGTTTTCTTTTATTGTAGTATCTTTTTAATTTTTTTAATTTTTTAAAAATTTATTTATTTATTTATTTTTACAATCACCTTATTTAATCCTCAACACCACCTTTTGAGGCAGGTGATGTTATTATCAGCTTCCCCCCCCCCCCCTTTTTTTCCCAAATTCTACTCAATTTATTCATTTTTAAAAAACTATTACATTTAAAAAAATGAGGTCCCTGTTCACCCCACCGCCCCTACCCCACCACTCCCCCCACAGTAACACTCTCCCCCATCATCATGACACATCCATTGTATCTGGTGAGTACATCTCTGGGCATCGCTGCACCCCATGACCTGTGGTCCACACCATAGCCCACACTCTCCCACGTTCTATCCAGTGGACCACATTAAAAAATTATGAGGTCCCCCATATATCCCCTACCCCCCTGACCCCACTCCTTCCATAACAGTATCCTCCATCATCATGGGACATTTACTGCACTTGGTGAATACATCTCTGAGCACTGCTGCACGACATGGTCAGTGGTCCACATTAGAGTTTACACTCTCCACAAGTTCACCCAGTGGGCCATGGGAGGACATAAAATGTCCAGTAACTATCCCTGTAGTACCACCCAGGACAACTCCAGGTCCTGAAAATGCCCCCACATCACATCTCTTCTTCCTACTCCCCACCCTTAGCAGGTACCATTGCCACTTTTTCCACATCAGTGCTATATTTACTTACATTACTAATCATAATAGTTCCAGAATAGAATATCAGTAAGTCAACTCTAATCCATACTCTATTCCTACATTCTGTGGACCCTTCAATGGTTATATCCACTCCACCTCTATATCAAGAGGGTGCTTAGATTCCACTTGGATGACGGCTGCAATTCTCCTGCTTGCAGTTGTAGGCACTCTTGGCTCCCTGGTGTGGTGGTTGACCTTCTTCAACTCCCTGTTAGCTGGTTGGGGTAAGTCCAAGAAACCAGAGGGTAGGAGTTGCAAGTCTGTTGAGGCTCAGGGTCTGGCTATCACATGGATGGTCCAGAGATTCAGGTCCCCTGAGTATGCACTAAACCTCAGCTTGTGAACAAAGATCACATCTGAGTTCAACTCCATCACACTCAGGAACACAAACTCCAAAGTAGAGCCAACTGACATGGCACAGAACTCCATCTGCCATGACCATAGAACCTGTGGGTCTCTGTAGCCCTCAGAAGAACCAATACCTGGGCTTGTATCTACTCTAGCTGACTCTGCGACTCTGCTGAGTTGTGTGTAAGGGCGACCCCTCTGATGACCTCCTGACTCTTTTATTGAGACTCATAGCCATATAAACTCATTTGTCCTTTCCATTTCTCCCTTTTATTCAAGGTCAAAAAAGCATTTTTAACTCCTTATATTACATGTAGACTGAGATATTCTGTGGTCTGAATTGACCCTTTTATTCAAGGTCGTTCTCCAGCCACATAATCAGCTAGTACTTGGTAGTAATCCCTTGGCACCAGGGAGGCTCACTCCCAGTAGTCATGTCCCTCACTGGGGGGAAGGCAATGCATCAACATACTGAGTTTGACTTTGAGACTGGCCACATCTGAGCAACATGTAGGCTCCCAGGAGGTAACTCTTAGGCACCCTGCAGCTCTAGACATAGTTCTTTTCTCAGGAGCACAGGCTCACAAGCATAGTCATTAGCATCAAGGGCTCATTGTTGGACCATCCTTCCTTGTTGGTCTTAGCCATTGCACTCAAGGGATTGTTGCTGTTCCATTAGGGAATGTGACCAAGCTCCCTCAGCCAGGAACTCAGCACTCTCCCAGTCGTCATTCCCAACTCTAACCACTATGAAAATATCCAAACATTTTTATGCACCCTGCACACATGCCCTGGAGAACTACTTTCCAACCATGTACCACCCACTAATAACACCCCACACCAGTATTCCTCCCCCACCACCATAGAACCCCTTTGTGGTCCAAAATCTCCCCCAAAATGAAGCCTAATATATTGCCAGATTCCATTAATAGTAAAATGGGATATAGTGATGGTTTTAAAGGTAAGATATAGAAGACATACTAATTTAGAAAAATTAAAGTAAAAATAAATTGGGGTATCAAAAAATTTAAAAATGAAAAAGCTTTGTTTTTGATGCTTTGCCTTCCATCACTGCAATAAGTGTTGCCATGTATGCACATTGGCAAGGCAAATACTTCCATGTCTTCCTCAGTGTCTTCGTCCTTTCATTTTCTTTTTTTCTAATTATTAAGCTTGTCTTCATAAAAGTTTTAGATCACAGTAATTCATATATACAATATATGGTACTCCCACATATTCAATATTAGACCCCTTGTACCCTCCCCAGCAATAATCCTCTTACACATTCATACTGCACCCACTGCAACTGATGCACAGATACTGAGAAAATAGCTTTCAAACAAGGCTACACTTGGATCCACATCATGGTCCATATTCTAAACTACACAATTCTCCAAACCCTTAGGTATCTTATGTTTTACCTTATGATTTGCATTCTAGCCCATAGGCCACTATACATTTTTGGTGTAATTTTACATGTCTTATATCCATCCTTGCATATACTTGTGGAACACTTCCATTGCCCACACAGTTACATTGGTTCCATCTATTCATTACCTCTTTTCCCCTTCCCTTAGGGCCCACAATAATAGTCAAACTTCATTGCTTGAAGGGCTATGTTCAGAGATACTTGCAACAGTGTTGAGGGCTTGACATGCGCAACTGCCCTGATTCACTGGGAGCCACCATTTCTCTTGAGAGATACAATTCCCTCTATTTGAGGGTATCAGTCCTCCCCAGGATGTGGGTATACGTTCACTCTCATTATATGGGTCTCTATCCAATGATATAACCCACTATGGCAAAATGAGCATTCACATATTCCCTAGGAGCCTGTCCTGCATCAGATTATCCCCTTTAAGCATCTTAAACACATAACCTTCCTTAATATATTTTTGAAAAAGTTTTCTCAGCATTATATTCTCAACCAAATAACTGACAATCTCCTATGTTCGTATGTTGCCCCACACTCCCCACAAGTTCGTGGGCAATATTACCCATCCTCCCATCCTTAGCCCCCTCAAGCCCACAAACCCCCACCCAAAGGTAACCCTATGTCCCCATTTTATCCCTTCCTTGTACAAATACTTACCTTCAGCTTATCATAGATTTCACCCATGTAGGTGCAGGTTAGCATCCTTCCTCTACCTCCTAATTTCCTTTAAGCCTATCATCCAGTCTCTAGCTCTCTGAGGAAGCTTGGTTTACTTATTTCATATCATTGAGGTCATATAGTATTTGTCCTTCAATGCCTGGGTTGCTTCACTCAGCATAAGGTTCTCAAGATTCATCCATGTTATCACGTGTGTTTGTAGTGTATTTTTTCTTAAAACTGAGTAGTATTCCATTGTATGTATATACCACATTTTATTTTTTTTCATCTTTTTACATTCACTTTATTTTTTTTAATTAAAATTATTTATTTTTACGAATTACATTCAAAAAACACGAGGTCCTAATCAACCCTACCGCCCCCACCCCCCACTCCCCCCACAGCAACACTCTCTCCCATCATCGTGAGACATCCATTGCACCCAGTAAGTACATCTCTGAACATCACTGCACCCCGTAGTCAATGGTCCACATCATATCCCACACTCTCCCCCGTTCCATCCAGTGGGCCCTGGGGGGGTCTACAATGTCCTGTAATTGTCCATGAAGCACCACCCAGGACAACTCCAAGTCCCGAAAACGCCTCCACATCTCATCTCTTCCTCCCATTCCCCAAACCCAGCAGCCACCATGGCTACCCTTCCCACACCCATTTCACATTTTCTCTGTGGACATTGGAGTGGTTGTGTCCATTGCACATCTATGTCAAGTGGGGGCTTAGATTCCACATGGATACTGGATGCACTCCTCCTGCTTTCAGTTGTAGACACTCTAGGCTCCATGGTGTGGTGGTTGACCTTCTTCAACTCCATGTTAGCTGAGTGGGGTCAGTCCAATAAATCAGAGTGTAGGAGCTGAAGTCTGTTGAGGCTCTGGGCCTGGGTGTCTTATTATCAGTCCAGATTAGAAATTAAGAGTTAGACGCTTAGTGGATCAAAGAAAGGGAGTTGGAATGTAGGAGAGATAGCAGATGGTGGAGGATATCAAGTTGTAGGGGAAAGGGGTTAGTGTAGATAGCCTAAATCTATTCACAGAGAAATGAGGCAGTGGAAGATGAGGAAACCCAGTAAATGTGAGGTGTTTCCTGCAGGACCTATTGTATTGTTAAGATAAAATAGAATAAGAAGAAGATCGGGGACAAGAAAGAGAGGATTTAAAAAAATAAAAAGGAAAAAGAGACTTTGGGGGATACGCTGGGAGAAAATACTAGGGGATAATGCAATGCCAGGAATCAGAACATTAAAAAACTTGAATAAAAAAAATATAAATAGAATAAAAATAAAAGCAAAACAAAATAAAATAAAGAAGAAAAAACGCAAACTTTGAGGGCTAGGATATTCAAGGGCCTCAGATGAACCTCAGGGC
Source organism: Dasypus novemcinctus (assembly GCF_030445035.2). Classification (NCBI taxonomy): domain Eukaryota; kingdom Metazoa; phylum Chordata; class Mammalia; order Cingulata; family Dasypodidae; genus Dasypus; species Dasypus novemcinctus. Next base: position 17,943,176 of record NC_080702.1, on the reverse strand, counting down.
GTGGTGGATTCAGGGATGGACAGTCTGAGGTATTAAGGCCTCAAGAGGTGTGAGTCTCTGGCATGTGGGCCACCAGAGTCCAGGGAACTCAGACCTGGCAACCTCAAGTCCAGTTAACGGGAATCCTTGGAGCACCACAGTGCATCACAGCCTTCAGGGATCCCCGCAGCTGGGTGCCAGCCCTATGGGTGAGGTCTCATCCACAAGCTCTATCCTGTGTTCTGTGTCCTACAATTCACTCACTAGGGTCTATTGTGTGGATATATCACCAATTGAGTTCAGGAACCCTCCCACCCTGTGGTCCCCAGGAACGTCCACCTGGGGGCTCCTCTAGGCTGCAGCCAATTTAATGACTCAGATGAAATATCCAGGTCCGGGGGAGGGGCTCCAGCCAGAAACACTAATAGCAGAGTCCAAACCCGAAATTCCCACGCTTCGCAAAATATTCCCCTAATCAGGTTCCAAATGTCTGGCACCCCATGAGACCCTGGTAGCGTCTCTTTGTTGCTATCACTTTGAGACTGCTGTAGTTCCGCAGCAGGGGTGGGGGTGGGGGCGTGGCTCTAGGCGGAAACGCTATTGTTTGTGTCTGCAATCACAACTTCCCCCCGCTTTGCCCTAAAACCCCCGTCTGTCTGCCCTAATGGGTCTGCAAGCACCTCCCTTCCCACAAACCCCCAATAGGCCGCCCAGGGCCCACGAACTCCCCAGTACTGCAGAGGCTCCAAAAAAAAAAAAAATTAAAATAAATTAAAAAAAAAAAAACAAAAAAAAAGAAACAAAGAACAGAAACCCCTCCGCAGGCCTGGCTCCGCCCGCCGCTGCCCGCCGAGGCCCGGCTCCATAAGCCCCCCGTGGCCCGGCCCGGCTCCGCCTGCTGTCGCCCGCCACCGAGGCCTGGACCGGCTCCACCCGGCTCCGTATGCTGGGCCGCCGCGGTCTGGACCGGCTCCGCCCGGCTCCGCTCGCTTCAGCGGCCCGGCCCGGCTCCGGCGTCTGCCTCTCGCTGCTGCGGCCTGAACCGGCCCCGCCCGGCTCCGCCCGCCGCCGCGGCCCAGCCCGGCTCTGCCCGCCGCTGTGGCCCGGCCTGGCTCAGCCCCACCGCGCGGCGCTAGATGCCTCAGTTCTGCCTACCCAAGGAGGGAATCCTCTACAGGTAGCTGGGATCTCCGTGTATATTTCACAGACGGATCCTCTCTGTTACCTTCCCTCCAAATCGATGTCCAGACACCTCTGGACCAGCAAAAATCCTGAAACAATCCGGTCCCAAAGAGTCTCCAACGCCGCACAGCCGATTCCCTGCAGAAGACCCTAACAGGGATGTTCACTCAGCCGCCATCTTGCCCCCTTCTCTACCTCATTTTATTGATCCACTCATCTGTTGATGGGCATTTGGGTTGATTCCAACTTTTGGCTATAGTGAACAATGCTGCTATGAACATTGGTGTGCATATATCAGTTTGTGTCCCTGCCTTCAGTTCTGCTGGGTATATACCCAGCAGTGGAATTGCTGGGTCATATGGCAAATCTATGGTTAGTTCTTTGAGAAACTGCCAAATTGTTCTCCAGAATGGTTGGATCCTTCTGCATTCTTACCAGCAGTGGATGAGTGTTCCCATTTCTTCACATCCTCTCCAGCATTTGTATTCTTCCATTTTTTTTTCATAGCTGCCAATCTTATGGGAGTAAGATGGTATCTCATTGTAGTTTGATTTGCATATCCCTGATAGCCAGAGATTTGGAGCATTTTTTCATGTGCTTTTTAGCCACTTGTATTTCTTCTTTGGAGAAGTGTCTGTTTAAATCTTTTTCCCATTTTTTAAATGGGTTGTTTATCTTTTTATTTTCAAGATATAAGAGTTCTTTATATATGCAAGTTATAAGTCTCCTATCAGATATATGGTTGCCAAATGTTTTCACCCATTGTGTAGGTTCCCGTTTTACTTTCTTGACAAACTCCTCTGGGTGCAGAAGGCTTTAATTTTGAGGAAGTCCTATTTATCTATTTGTTCTTTTACTGTTCATGCTTTTGGTGTGATGTTCATGAAGCCATTTCCTAAGGCCAGTTATTTTTTAAAAGATTCTATTACCTGTTTAATAGTAGTAGTAATAATAAAGGTGCCCAAAGGTGTACTTACCAAATGCAATGGATGTGTCATGATGATGGGAACGAGTGTTGCTGGATGTTTTAAGGCAATATTCAAAAAACCATGAAAAGGAAAGGATCAATTGTATCTATTTGTATTTCCCACAGTCCTTTTTGTGAACTTATTAACTTGACATAAGTTCAATGTAGGAAATATAATTTATCAGTTTATCATCAGACTAAATTATTCTACTCTACATGTTTTTGTAACTATATTGATCTCGATGCAGCCTGTTCCTCCCTAATCATAAAATGATGATTTTCATAACACCAAAATAAGTAACTTGTTCTTAAAGAACTATGAAATAGTTTTGGATATTCCTTATAATTCTATTTTCATTATTACCCCCAAATTTTCATTTATTTTTATCAGCTATACTCTCAAACAAATGTGTTATATTTTTATTAATATTTTATATTTACCTAGCAATTCCCTTTAAGGATGTCAATTCCATAGAAAAAAATGAATACAATTCAGCTTCTGTCTGGGACATGGTTAGGAACACATATATACTACCCTGATGGATCGGTTTTACTTGGTCCAGGCTCCACACACTAACGGTACTGGAACAAAAATATTTTGACCTTCAAAGTTCACACTCCATCATAAAATGAAACTGGACAGGGCTTAGAGACAGAAACACATACAATTTTGTTTTCCCAAAATATGAGGAAGCAGAAGTTTCTCTTTATTGGCTCTGAAATAACACTGGAAAACTGCCCTATTGCACACAATATCACTCCTAACATGCCATACACCATGAAGGGAGTCAGAAATGGGTTTGCAGAGTTGAATCAAGATTGTTTTCCCTCCCTTAGTTAACTGCTAATCCCATCACGTTTTTGGGGGCATCTCAATACTCATGTGGAGTTCCACAACAGTCAAACATATTCTCTCAGTGGTCACCACCTGCCCAAGAAGGCAGCCACCCCTCCCCACATGGAAATTACAAGCCAAACCAAGGATTTCCCCTATGGATTCCCCCTTGCCTGAGCACATGCCCACAACTGCCCATGGTCATTCTATAAGCTGACTCATGGCTCACCAGTTGTTACAACCCAACTCCTGAAGGGCATGAAACTGTGAGGTCATGGAACCAAAGAACACACCAGACATTTAGTCAGTCATAAGTTTTATTAGAACTTGCTAACAGGGAAGAATCTTTAACAGTAGCAGGCCAAGAATAATTGAAGTTAGTGCTCCACAAAGAGATAAGAAACTGAGAGGTGATTATAAGTGGTTTCAGAACAAGTGCATTCTATTGGGTTGGAGAACAGAGTTCCTGACAGGGTCACATGATGCTTACACATGGGATGTGGAGATGCTTTTCTGCTCTCCTAAGAAGGATGTTTACAAATGAACATTAATAGCTTTGGGAAGATTATAGTTCATGATACCATCTCTGCATTCTTTCCTTCGTGGGTAGGGTATTTACATTTAACTTATATCTACATCATGCTGGCACTTAAGTGCTGAGAAATTAGGGAGACCTGGGGAACCCAAATTATTACATTCATATTGTAAGCAGAAATTTTTCTTACAATTCCTCAGGAAATTGCCAAGTGCTTAGTATGTATGTGAAATGAAATTGTCAACTTTTATTTTTTGAACATGTATTTATAGCTGATTTTCTTATATTTATAAAAATACATAATATTCATTTTGGATTATCTGCTGGTAGTATATTGGGATACTTTCTAACATAATTTTGATTATATATTTTATTTTCTTTCTTCAGAGGAAATAATGATAATGAATGGTAAGTAAAATGAATTTTTGTCTTAGACAGCATTTGAACCTTCAAAATCCAATAATATTCCAAAATTGACTTCCAAAATTACTGTAGCAAAATCAAAACTCACAGTTAATGAAATGCTTCTTGATGTTCTAAAACAGGGTTGAGAGACAACTAAAATATCTTTTTTTCTATGTGTAAAATTCCAAATGTAAGGTTCTCAATTTTTAACTACTGTTAAATATAGGTTATGATGTAACAGCTTGTGTTATGTGAGGATTGGGACTGTGAGTTTTTTCATCTACTTCATTCAGATAAATTCAGTCATTACTTGTGATTATGGAAATCAACTAGCATGTGATTGGTGCTTGAAAAACAATAATGGAAAAAGAAAAAAAGAAAATAAATCCCAACTTGCAGTGAGGTTTCTATTATGGAATAGAAGTTTAATTATATGTACAGAATAAGTGCCAAATTAATATTTTAATGAATGCCGTGAAGAGGGAACTTCATTCAATAAGAATATATACTGCAGGGTATGTCATATATATGAGGTCATTAGATTCCCTGAAGAAGTGCTAATGGAGATTAAATCAGTGGTAATGAATGAAATAGATAAGTCAGTGAGAGCCCAGTGTGTACAGGGAAGGGGGCAGAGAGCACACAACACTCTTGTTTGACCAAATGCATGATTCAAACATTGTTGACATATAATGATCCTGGGATTCTGGTGCCAAAAACCCAGTCAAGACAACAAGGTATGTATACAAAGACAAGGAGATACTAAGAGATTGGGCATGCTAAGAGTTTTGAACTTCGCTGGAAAAGGAGCATCGTGAATAGATTTATATTTTAAATGTCATTTTTATTAAGTGTAAAGAATGGATTACATGATTACAGTTAAATTGTTGCAGAGAGAAAAGTTAAATGGAATCCCCTTGGGAGACACACTCAAAAAATAAAAAAGGTACAAAAAAATCAATTTATATTAATATATAACTATTTATTTAGTTTCAATATATGTTCTTCAAAGTCACCACTTGTTTCTGTTTTTTAGTCACTATGTAAATCCCTTAGTGTCTTATCTATTTAATGAAAAATCTTCCAGTGAAGAGAACACTCCCATGTAACATTCATTAATTTCTTTACTTATTTTTTGCTTAATTTTTAAACTATATTTTTGGAGAAATTTTTGATTTATATTTTTAAAAGTACACAAAAAGTATAGGGAATTCCCACAAAAGCCCCCTCTCTTACATGCACACTCATTTACCCTTACTAGTGATCTCTTTGAATAGGGTGGTATATTTAGTTCAGGTGACAGCTCCTACTGTTCAGTTCTTTGAGTTTCCCATAGACAACAAACAAAATAAAGATGATGGACAGTTCCCATTCCCAAAAATGGGGAGTGTTTTTAGCTGCAAACAGGATAATTCCTTCTATGTGCTCTGTGGTATCTGGGTCACCTGTCCTCCATCTTAGGGTTCTCTCTTTCTTTTAAAAATTTACTCTTTCTTTCTTTCCTTCTTTCTTTCACTCATTCATTCTCTCAATCATTTTGGGTTATCTCATAGGTGAGAAAAGTGATTACTAGATAAATATTTTAGAAGAGTAGACAATTGGGTCAGATTGTCTGTGTTTAAATTCTAGCTCTATTACGTAGAAGTTCATGATTTTGCAAAAGAGATTTTCCTCCTAGGGCATGTCTTTTTATTTTAAAAAGTCTATAATAATGGTATTTTTGACATAAGGTTATACTCAGTATTAAAATTTTTATATAACTAAAAATCTTGACACATATTGGGTTATTAATATTTTTGATTAAGTTCTGTAATTTACATTGTCATTTATACTTAATTGCAATGTCCTAAAAATGCCCTACATCCCACCTATTATTCCCTTTCCCTCCCCTCTAAAACTCTGGTAACCACTATATTTATAGCAATGTCACATCTTCCTCCACCACTACAATATTAATAAGTTTAATTTATCCATGTTTGTATTCCCCCTTATGTTTGTTCATTCCTAAACCTTGAGTATTTGGAATGGCGATGCCCACTCTTCCTCAGATTGAGAAGAGGCTTAGATCTTACAGAGTAGATGGAAGGAACTGTTTTGCTTGCAGTTGTAGATAATCTCTTTTTGGGGGGGATGAGGATTGTCCATCATCATATTTTCATGTTTTCCTGGATTAATCTGATGAACAGGAGAGTAGGTGTTGGCTGCAACTCTTCTGAGATTCAGGGCTCAATTGGCATATGAACAGCCAGAAGACTTAATTCTCTGAGACATAAACTTAAATGGGTAGAGTGCTAATTATAGTCTTCAATAAAAAGGGCAGAAGAATCATGGGTAGGGAAATTTTAAATTTTAATGAGTAACTCTGTTACGTTGGGGAAATTAATTGTCGTATAGTTCAAGGTAAGGATCACTGACAGAGAGCTAATTCTAAGGGAGAGCATGCACCTTCTCTGCTCACATATCTCTAAGTTTCTGTTATTTTTTATCCCACATTACCATTTCCTATTTATATTTTTCATATCCATTATCATGAAATAATACCATTTCTTATTCAATTACATTCTGACTCTTTGTGACACAAGAGGTCAAGACATCAGGAGGTCTACTGGATACTTTGACATTCCAAAGAAACCACATGAGGAGGCCATAAGTAGTCATTCTATTTATTACTCACAGATACTGATGATGACTAGCTGAATAGTTACCATACCAATCAACAGGGAAACAAAGATTATATAGGGTTCAATAGAAGAAAGTGGGAGTCTCAACTGATCCATAGAACAAAAAAGCAATACACACCGCTCAGTAAATGATTAGCAGGTCATATGATATTATGAGCTTCTAAGGGGGGAACCAGGCTACTGTTCAGAACAATGTGAACATAGTTTTAAGCAATTTACATATTTACATTATACAGGCTCTGATTCTTATCTTGGCTTCAGATTTTCCTCTCAAGTAGGCGGATGGGCCACTGGTCAGTTTGGCCTTCCCCAACTGCTTCTATATCTTCAGGTCATGGAAATGATTCTTCTTATCCAGACCCTACAGTCTTGTAGGAATTAAAGAAAAGAGTTATGTATTGAGAACAAAGTACTATTTGATTTTTTATTTTTCTATTTGGTTACTTTTACTTAAGATTCTCAATTCTTCACACTACTCCAAGCCATGGTCTGTCATGATTTCTTTTAAAATACCTAATTCATCTTTTTGCTCACACATTGTCTTCTTAATATCCTTATTGTTGGAGAAAAATGGTGTTCACTGGGATATGGAGACTGATTGATCACAGGCATAAAATGTATTTATTGAGAAACTCTACCAACAGAATGGATCTGAAGAACAGATTTCCGTCCCCCCACAAGCATGGTGGAGGTCTGAAGAGAGACTTCAGCCCATTCATGGAAGGTGCAGATGTGAATTATACAGTACATCAATAGTTGGGGAAATGTTAGAGTGCATGGGAAGGGAGTTAAGGTCCAGAGTACAGCCTTGGGTCAATAAAGGGCTGTAAAAGTGAATTCTCTTTGTATATGGCTTGGGGGTGGTGGGCTAAGAAGTAGGGTTTTCTTGGAATGCAGGAGAGTTTGATGGCCCAGAAGGGTGAGGATCCTTATCTGTTCCATTCCTACAGTGGTATGGCTCATTCTTGGGGGGAGAGATGCTGTCTTCCACATGCAGGCAGCTTGCTCACTAAATTGGAAGGAAGCCAAAGCCTTATGACCTGGTAATCATTGCAAACCTCTAACACTTAGCTCTATACTGGCCATTACTTTATTACTATCCATATTTTCCTTCACTTCTATGTATTGATTTAGGACATTTGTTTGAAATTCTTTGACTACTTGACCCAAATTCTGCATTTCCTCTAAACTTTTCATTTGTACCTTTGATTGAGCAATAACTTCCTGTTTATTATTATGGCTTTCAAATTTTGCAACAGCATTTGATTACTTTGAGGTGTTAATTCTGAAGTTCAGTTTCTCCCTTTTGCCTAAAGTTTATTGTAGATTACGTGTTAAGTCTCTCCTTTGATTCTTTTATTCCTTTTTAAAAAAATCTTATAGTCATATTAGGCACTTTAATCATGTAAAAAATGAGTTAAGTTTGCCAATACTTTAAACATGTTCAATATCTCTCTGCATATAATCTACAATAGAAAAGACATCACCATAATCATCAGGCATGTAGGTACAGTACTTTATATTAATAAATGCACATGTTCCTCTTTGGGCTGCAATTAATATATCTAAGCTCCAGGTTTGCAATAGTATACATGCTATCTCTCCATGAGAACGAGCCATAATGCCAATTGCATTAAAGTTCTACTCATTGTACTCCAGTAATTATTGCTCCACTTGGTATGTACTCCAGTAATTATTGCTCCACTTGGTAGGTCCTTCACACAGCCATCATACTGCAAGATATTTGGTCATAGAGAGAGACTAGGAAGGCTCAAATGTTTCACTGGCCTGGTGCATAGTGCTGTTCAGCACTATGAAAAAGAGTTAGTCCAGAAGCAAAGTCCATTATATATCTGGCCATATTGAGCCATGCCCAGCTGCTGCAGAAGTCTGAAACTGAATCAGCCTCTCCGTCCAATTCAGAAGCATAACCAGAGACATAATATATACCTTTATTATTTTAGGGGTCAGTGACCAACTTAGCCAATAACTCAAATGTAGAGGCACCATACAAGATATTTGGGCCTCCTTTGAAAGCATAAGAGAGTTTGACAATACTGATGTCTAGCTCTTTTGATTTTTATATAGTTTCTAATCACTTCCAATGCAGTTTAACTTTGTTTAACTTTTATTTTCTCATGTCTTCTGCACCTGATTCTTTATCTGTACATGTGGTACATCTTTAAGATTTCCCTCTTAGTGCAATTGTTTCAACTCCTGGAGAAATTTTCTTTTTTGCTTTTCCTTCTCTTGAAATCCTGACCTATTCTGTTTAGTTTTGTGTGAATTTTCCCATCTACTTAAGTTTTTAAACTTTCTTTTTTATAGAGATACACAGATCACAAAATGTTACATTAAAAAATATAAGAGCTTCCCATATACCCCACATCCCAATCCCCCACTCCTCCCACAGCAACAACCTCTTTCAACATTGTGGCACATTCATTGCATCTGGTTAATACATTTTGGATAAACTGCTGCACCACAAGGATTGTAGTTTGCACTGTAGTTTACACTCTCCCCGTTTCATTCAGTGGTTTATGGCAGGAAATACAATGTCCATCATCTGTGCCTGCAATACCATTTAGGACAACTTCAATTCCCAAAAGTTCCCCACATCACATCTCTGCTTCCCTTTCCCTGTCATCAGCAACTACCTTGGCGACTGTCTTCACATCAGTGAAACAATTTCTTTCATCTAATTTTATTTATTTGACTTTTTTCTTCACTCGTTGTGTTGTTTTTCATTATACTTTCCTTACAGCAGTTCAATTTTCAAAATTTTATTTTTTCCATGAAGCTTTCTACATTTGGTTACTTTCATGTTAGGGTATCCCAATTTCAAAATGGTCATTTTTTTTTATTTGGGTAATGCAGCAATTTGTTACCTGTTTCTGTGTGTGCAACTCTTTGAAATATTTCTAAAGCATTCACTTTAATTTCCTTTTGGTCCTTCTGCATGCACATCTTCTCCATCTGATTGTTTCATTACATGGAAATTTGAGGACTTGGTTTCTTTCTTTCTTTCTTTCTTTCTTTCTTTCTTTCTTTCTTTCTTTCTTTCTTTCTTTCTTTCTTTCTTTCTTTCTTTTTTTAATGTTACGTTAAAAAATATGAGGTTCCCATATATCCCACAACCCACTCACCCCACTCCACCCCCTTAATGACAACCTCCTCCATCATCATAAGACTTTCATTGCAATTGGTGAATACATCTCTGAGCACTGCTGCACCTCTTGGTCAATGGTCCACACCATAGCCCGCACTCTCCCACAGTCCACCCAGTGGGCCATGGGAGGACATAAAATGTCTGGTATCTGTCACTGCAGCACCACCCAGGCCAACTCCAACCCCAGAAAATGCCCCCACATCACATCTCTCCCTCACACTCTTTACCCCCAGCAGCCACCATGCCACTTTCTCCACACAAATGCCACATTTTATTCGATTATTAATCACAATAGATCATGAATAGATTATCAGTAAGTCCACTCTAATCCATACTCTATTCTTCCATCCTATGGAACTCAGAATGCTTGTGTCCACTCCACATCTATATTAAGAGGGGGCTTAGATTCCACAGGCTGGATGCAATCCTCCTGCTTTCAATTGTAAGCACTCTTGGCTCCCTGGTGTGGTGGTTGACCTTTTTCACCTCCATGTTAGCTGAGTGGGGTAAGTCCAATAAACCAGAGTGAGGAGTTGCAAGTGTGTTGAGGCCCAGGGCCTGGCTATCACACGGTGAGTCCAGAAATTCAGATCCCCTGGGTATACACTAAACCCCACCACCAACTACAATTCCGGTAAAAGGAACAGGAGAGGCTTGTGAACAAAGATCACATCTGAGCCCAGCTCCATCACACAGAAACACCAACTCCAAAATAGGACCAACTGACATGGCACTGAACTACTTCTGCCATGACCATAGAACCTGTGGGTCTCTGTAGCCCTGAGAAGAACCAATACCTGTGGTCGCATCTACTTTTATCTGTCTCTAGGACTCTGCTCAGGTGTGCATAAGGGCAAGCCCTCTGATAACATCCCGGCTCTTTTTGGAGACTCATAGCCATATAAACTTATTTGCCTTTTCCATTTGCCCCTTTTATTCAGGTCAAAAAGCATTTTTAACTCCTGGTAGTTTATGTAGACTGAGATATTCTGCTGGTCTGAGTTGATCCTTTCATTCAAGGTCATTTTCTAGTTACATCATCAGCTGGTACTTTGTAGTAATCCCTCGGCAACAGGGAGGCTCATCCCCAGGAGTCATGTCCCATGCGGGGGGAAGGCAATGCATCAACATGCTGAGTTTGGCTTCGAGACTGGCCATATTTAAGCAACATGGAGGCTCTCAGGAGGTAATTCTTAGGCACACTGCAGCTCTAGGCCTTGTTCTTATTTCAGGTGCACAGGCTTACAAACATAGTCATTAGTATCAAGGGCTCATTGTTGGACCTTCCTTCTTTTTTGGTCTTTGCCATTGCACTTGGGGGATTGTTGCTGTTCTTTTAGGGGCTGTGATAGATCTCCCCTGGCTAGGAACTCAGCACTCCCTCAGTTGTTGTTCTCAATTGTAACCACTATGAAAATATCCAAACATTTTTATATACTCTGGATATATGCCCTGGAGAATTCCCTGCCAACCATGTGTCCCCTGTCAATAACATCCCACACCAGTTTTCCTCCCCTGCTATTGTTGAACCTCTCTGTGAAAAAAAACTTCTTCAAAAATGAAGCCCAATATATTGCCAGGTTCCATTAATAGGAAAATGGAATATAGTGATGAGTTTAAAGGTTAGATACAGAATACATATTAATTTTTAAAAATTAAGGTAAAAATAAATAGGGGCATGAAAAAATTAAAATATGCAAAAGCTTTGTTTTTGATGTTTTGCCTTCCATCACTGCACTAAGTGTTGCCCTGTATGCAAATTGGCAAGGCAACTACTTATGTCTTTTCCTCAGTGTCAATGTCCTATCTTTTTCTTTTTTCCCTAATTATTAAGCTTATCTTCACAAAAGTTTTAGATCTCAGTAATTCATATATACAATATACAGTACTCCTACATATCCAACATAAAACCTTTTCCCTTCCACAACAATAAACTTTTTACATATTCATTCTGTATTTACTGAAACTGAGGTACAGATATTGAGACAATACCTTTCAAACAAGGTAAAATTTGGGTTTACATTGTGGTTTATATTGTTGACTATACAATTTTCTAAATTTTTAGTTATTTTATATTTTATATAATAATTTATATTTTAGCCTATCAACCCCTATTTATTTTTGGTGTAATTTAATATATCTTATATCCATCCTTGCATAATCTTGTGGAACACTTCCAATGCCAACACAGTTAACTTGATTCCATCTATTCAATACCACTTTCCCCCGCCCCTTATGGCCCACAGTGACAGTCAATCTTCATTGCTTGAAGTGCCATGTTCAGAGATATTTGCAACAGTGTTGAGGGCTTGACATGCTCAAATGCCCTAATGCATTGGGAACCACCATTTCTCTCAGGAGATACAATTCCTTCTATTTGAGAACATCAGTCCTCACCAGGATGTGGGTTTACCTTCATTCTCATTTTATGGGTCTCTATCCAATGATATAACCCACAATGAAAAAAAGAGCACTCACAGACTCCCTAGGAGCCTATCCTGCATCAGATTATCCCCTTTAAGCATCTTAAACAAGTAACCTTCCTTATTGTATTTTTGAAAGTTTTCTCAACATTATACTCTCAACCAAATACCTGACAATCTCCTATGTTTGTATGTTCCCCCACACTCCCCACAAGTTCGTGGGCAATATTACCCAACCTCCCAACCCTAGCCCCCCTCAAGCCTGCCAAGCCCCACCCAAAGGTAACTCTATGCCCCCATTTTATCCCTTCCTTGTACAAATACTTACCTCCAGCTTATCATAGATTTCACCCATGTAGGTGTCAGCTTACATCCTTCCTCTACCCCCCAATTTCTTTTAAGCCTATCACCCAGTCTATAGCTCTCTGAGGCAGCTTGGTTTACTTATTTCATAACACTGAGACCATATACTATTTGTCCTTCAATGCCTGGTTTGCTTCACTCAACATAAGGTTCTCAAGATTCATCTGTTATTACGTGTGTTTGTAGTGTATTCATTCTTAAAGCTGAGTAGTATTCCATTGTATGTATATACCACATTTTGTTTATCCATTCTTCTGCTGATGGGCATTTGGGTTGATTCCAACATTTGGCAATAGTGATTAATGCCACTATGCACATTGGTGTGCATATATTGGTTTGTGTCCTTGTTCTCAGTCCTTCTGGGTATATATCCAGCAGTGGAATTGCTGGGTCATATGGCAAATATATATCTATTTTTTCTGAGGAACTGCCAAGCTGTCCTCCAGAATGGCTGGATTCTTCTGCATTCGCATAAGCAGTGGATGAGTGTTCCCATTTCTCCACTTCCTCTCCAGCAATTGTAGTCTTCTGTTTTACTCATAGCTGCCAATCTTATGGGAGTAAGAAGGTATCTCAATGTAGTTTTGATTTGCATTTCCCTAATAGCTAGAGAATTGGAGCATTTTTTCATGTGCTTCTTAGTCATTTGTATTTCTTCTTTGGAGAAGTGTCTGTTTAAATCTTTTTCCCATTTTTTTAATGGGTTATTTGTCGTTTTATTTTCAAGATATAGGAGTTTTTTATGTATGCAGATTATAAGTGTCCTATCCGACATATGGTTACCAAATATTTTCTTCCAGTGTCGGTTCTCTTTTCACTTTCTTGACAAACTCCTTTGAGGTGAAGAAGGCTTTAATTTTGAGGAAGTCCCATTTATTTATTTATTCTTTTGTTCCTCGTGCTTTTGGTGTGAAGTTCACGAAGCCATTTCCTATTACAAGGTCCTGTAGATGCTTCCCTACACTGCTTTCCAAAGTTTTTATGGTCTTGGCTCTTATATTTAGGTCTTTGATCCATCTTTAGTTGATTTTTGGATAAGGTGTGAGTTTGTAATCTTCTTTCATTCTTTTACATATGCATATCCAGCTTCCAGGCAACATTTGTTGAATAGGCCATTCTCTCCAGGTTGAGAGGGTTTGGTGGTTTTATCAAATATTATATGACTGTATATATGAGGATCTATATCAGAATTCTCAATTCCATTCCAATGGTCTGTGTGTCTCTCCTTGTGCCAATACCATGCTCTTTTCACTACAGTAGCTTTGTAGTATGTTTTGAAGTCAGGTAGTGTGATTCCTCCAATTTTGTTTTTCTTTTTCAATAAGTCTTTAGCTATTCAAGGCTTCTTTCCTTTCCAAATAAATTTCATAGCTAGTTTTTCTAGTTTATTAAAGAATGCTGTGTTGATTTTTATTGGAATTGCATTGAATGTGTAGATTAGTGTTGGTAGGATAGACACCTTAATAATATTTAGTCTTCCTATCCATGAACAGGGAATATTCTTCCTTTTATTTAGGTCTTCTTTGAGTTCCTTGAACAATGTTGTGTAGTTCTCTGTGTATAAGTTTCTTACATCTTTAGTTAAATTTATTCCTAGGTATTTGATTTTTTTATTGACTATTGTAAATGGATTTGTTTCTTGATTTCCTCCTGAGCTTGCCCATTATTGGTGTATAGAAATGCTACTGATTTTTGTTCATTGATCTTATAACCTGCAACTTTACTAAACTCATTTCTGAGTTCTAGAAACTTTGTTGTAAATATCTCAGGGTTTTCTATGTATAGGATCATGTCATCTGCACATAATGAAATTTTGACTTCTTCCTTTCCAATTGCTTTTTATATCTGGTTCTTGCCTCAGTTCTTGATCAAGTACTTCTAATTCTATGTTAAATAGAAGAGGTGATAGTGTGCAGCCTTTTCTTGTTCCTTATCGTAGAGGGAGAGATTTTAGGATTTCACCATTGTAAATGATGTTGGCTGTGGATTTTTCATATATACCCTTTGTCATGTTCAGAAAATTTCCTCATATTCCTATCATTTGCAGTGTTTTTATCAAGAAAGAGTATTGTAGTCTGTGACATGCTTTTTCTGCATCTATATATATAATCATGTGATTATATATCTATATATATAATCATGTGATTTTTCTATATATATAATCATGTGATTTTTCCCCTTTAATCTGTTTATACGGTGTATTTCATTGATTGCTTTTTTTATGTTGAACCATCCTTGCACACCCAGAATGAATCCCCCTTGGTCGTGGTGTATAATTCATTTAATGTGTTGTTGAATACGGTTAGCAAGTATTTTGTTCAGGATTTTTGCGTCTAGGTTCTTTAGAGAGGTCTGTAATTTTCCTTTCTTGTGGTATCTTCATTTGGCTTTGGTACTAGGGTAATGTTGGCATCATAGAATGAGTTAAGTAATGTTCCTTCTGGTTTGATTTTTTGGAAGAGTTTCAGCAAGATTGGAGTTAGTTCTTTCTGGAATGTTTTCTAGAATTCACCTGTGTAGCCATCTGGCCTGGGCTCTTCTTAGCTGGTACATTTTTAATGACCGATTCTCTCTCTTTACTTGTGATTGGTTTGGTGAAATCGTCAATTTCTTCTTTTGTCAATATAGGCTGCTTATGTGTTTCTAGGAATTTGTCCATTTCCTCTGAATTGTCATTTTTGTTGGAATATAGTTTTTCAAAGTATCGTCTTATGATAGTCTTTATTTCTGTGGGGTCAGTGGTGATATCTCCTTTCTCATTCCTTATTTTGTGTATTTGCATCTTCTCACTTTTTTTCTTTGTTAGTCTCCCTAAGGGTTTGTCAATTATATTGATCTTCTCAAAGAACCAGCTCTTGGTTTTGTTTATCTTTTCAAGTGCTTTCTTATTTCCTGTTTCATTTAGTTCTGCTCTTATCTTTGTTGTTTCTTTCTTTAGTCTTCCTGTGGGGTTACTTTGTTGTTTTTTTACCAATTCCTCCAAATATGCAGTTAGTTCTTCAATTTTTGCTCTTTCTTCTTTTTTGATGTATGAATTTATGGCTATAAATTTCCCTCTCACTACTGCTTTCCTGCATCTGAAAAGTTTTGGTATGTTGTGCTATCGTTTTCATTTGTTTCAAGGTAGTCATTAATTTCTTTTGAGATTTCCTCTTTGGCCCACTGTTTTTCTAAGAGTGTGCTGTTTAATTTCTATTTCTTGGTGTGAAATCTGGGCCTCTGGCCTTTGCAGATTTTCAGCTTCACTCCACTGTGGTCAGAGAAATTATTTTGTATGATTTCAATCTTTCTGAATTCATTGAGCCTTTCTTTGTTGCCTATCATATGATCTATCTTGGAGAATGATCCACGTGCACTTGAGAAAAATGTATATCCTGCTGTGTTTGGGTGTAACGATCTGTATATGTCTATTAGATCCAGCTCCTCTAATATACTGTTCAAAGATTTTTTCTTTATTGATTCTCTTTTCAGATGTTCTGTCTCAAATTGATGTTGGTGTATTAAAGACCCCTACTATAATTGTCTAGGCATTTATTCTTTCACTTGGTTTTTCCAGTGTTTGCCTCACATATTTGGAGGTACCCTTGCTAGGAGCATAAATATTTATTATTGTTCGTTTTTCTTGAAAAATTATCCCTTTCACTAATATATAGTATCCATCTTTGTCTCTCACAATTGTTTCACATTTAAAGTCTATTTTGTCTGATATTAATATAGCTACTCCTGCCTTTTTTTGGTTATTGTATGCTTGTAAGATTGTTTTCCAGCCATTCACTTTCAACCTCCTTGAATCCCTGGATCTAAGATGTGTTTCTTGTAGATAGCATATAGATGGATCATATTTCCTTATCAAATCTTCCAGTCTGAATCTTTTGAAATGTGAGTTTAAACCGTTGACATTCAGTGTTATTACTTTCAAGGAATTATTTATGTTAGCCATATTTTCTTTGGACTTGTGTTTGTCATATTTTGTTTGTTTGTTTTTCTTCCCTTTTTGTCTCTTTTGTTGCTTTTACACTCTCATCCAACTCTGCCTCTCCTGTTTTTCCTTTCTTCCTTCAGAACTCCTTTTAGTATTTCTTGAAAGGCAGGGTTCTTGTTGGCATACTCTTTTAATTTCTGTTTATCTGTGAATATTTTGAACTCTCCATCATTTTTGAATGCTAACTTAGCTGGGTAGAGTATTCTTCATTGGAAATTTTTTTCTTTTAGGACCTTGACTATATTATACCACTACCTTCTTGCCTCCATGGTTTCAGATGAAAAATCAGCACTTACTCTTATGGAGCCTTCCTTGTATGTGATGGTTCTCTTTTCTCTTGCTGCTTTTAGAATTTTCTCTTTGTTTTGAGCATTGGATAATTTGACAAGTATATGTCTTGGGGTGGGCCTTTTGGGATTTATGGTATTTGGGGTGCATTGTGCTTCTTGGACATGTACATCCATCTCTCTCCATAGATTTGGGAAGTTTTCAGCCATTATTTCCTCCAACATCCCTTCTGTCCCCTTTCCTTTCTCTTCTCCTTCTGGGATGCCTATAATACATATGCTTGTGTGTTTTGTATTGTCATTCAGGTCCCTAAGTCCCAGCTGGATTTTTTCTATCTTTTTATCAATGAGTTCTACTATCTGTTTGATTTCAGATATACTGTCCTCCTCATCACTAATTCTCTCCTCTGCCTCTTCTAATCTGCTATTTGCTGAGAGTGTATTTTTGATTTCTTGAGTTGTGGTGTTCATCACCATCATATCTGTTATCTTTTTGTGTATGTCTGCAATTTCCTCTCCAAGTGTTTTCTTCATATTTTTAATTCTTCCTTTACTTCATTAAGTTGGTCTCTAATATATGTTTTGAGATCTTTAATTACTTGCCCAATGTTCTTCTTCTCTTCCTGGTTTTTAGTTTGTTCATTGGATTCAGCCATGTTTTCCTGATTATTGGTTTGGTTTGTAGTTTTTTTATTGCTGTCTGGTCATTATTTTATCTTGATAGGTTTAATCAGTTCCTTAGCTTCTTTGTCTACTCTTGGGGATTAATTAGTTTTTTCCATGTGTAAGTGTTATGTCTTCTCTTTGTCACTTTGGTCTTCTTACTCTATTTTCTTGTTGCTGGCTAAGTTCACTTTGAAGGAAAACATTAGGGCCAGGGAAAGAAAAATGAGTAAGAAAAGAAAATGTATAAAGTAGTATTGGTAATAAATATTAACAGAGCAACAATGTGAAATCTAGGAGAGTGAATATTAGACACATGTAAGTTGTGTAGTGTTATAGCAGTAAGTAGAGTACCTATAATGAGACAGTCGACTGAATATGGGGAGGAATATAGTGTGAATTAAAAGGCCAGTGTTTTCATGAGAGAGGGAAAGAGAAAAGAAAGACAATAATATCAAGACTGGATAAAAAAGAGAAAACATAACAAAGGTATTAGAAATAAAAAGTCAGACAATTTGGGGGCCAAAGCAAGGGAGTTGGAATGTAAGACAAACAGTACATGATGGAGGACAGAAAGATGTGGGGGAAAGGGGATAGTGTAGGTGGCCAAAATGAATACACACAGAAAAGAGGAAATGGAGGATGAGGAAACACAGCAAGTGTGAAGTGCTCCCTACAGCACCTATTATATAAAGAAAATAAAATGAAAAAGAAGAAAAAGATTGGGGAAAAAAAGAGAAGAGAAAAAAGGGAAGCAAAGAAAAGGGGGGGGTACAAGCAAGAAAAAAAAGAGAAAAAAAAACTAAATAAATGAAAAAGGACCTTTGCGGATAAAATGGGAGAAAAGACCAGGAGACAATGCAATATTAGCAACCACGACACACACACACACAAAAAAAACCAAACAAAAACCATCATTTCAAGCTAGGAATCCTCTTTGCAGTAAATAAAATGCTTAGGGATCTGACCATCCCCCTTTCTCCCTTCCTCACTTCTCTCTCTCCCAGGGCAGCAGGAAAACTGCCTGAGAGTTCTGGTAGGAGATTCAAGTAGGTCTTTGTTTAACCAACTCAACACAGAAGACAATGACTCTTTATTTCCAGCATGAGAGCACCTACACCTCACCAGAAACTCCAAATATGATATTGGAAACTTGAATAGCACCTCCTACAGTCCCTCCCCCTTACATGTGCTAGGGGAGGTCTAAGTGATTTTCTGACTCCACCTCCTACCAGGCCACATTTCCTATCCCAGGACGTTTAGGTAAATTGGGCTTCCCTGGCAGATTCACCTCTCCTTTCTTCCCAGACTCTCCCCAAGTCAGCTGGTACACTCCTCTAAGCTCAAGAAGAAAAGCAAAAGAAAAAAATAATAATAATAACCATGGAGGGCTAGGGTAATCAAGGACCTCAGATGGACTTCAGGGCATGGTGGATTCAAGAATGGGAAATCTGTGATATTGCAGACTCAAGGTGTGTGAGTCTGTGGAGCATTGGCTAACAGGGTTTAGGGGATACAGACCTGGGAACCACACATCTGGTTTACACGGGGTTTGGGAACTCTGCAGCACAACAAATTTTTCAGGGATTGCTGTGGCCGGGCCACCAGTCCTTGGGGGAGGGGTCCCACCCACAGCTTCTGACCTCTGTGTCAGAAACTCAAAATTCCACCTCTCACAAGAATCTCTTCTGTCACTGTCTCACCAAATTGACATCCAGACACCTCCTGCCCTGCAAGCCCCCAAAACAATCTGCTCAGTGTTTGGGAACACCTCAACACAACAAAGATTTCAGGGATCACTGCAGCCAGGCCACCAGCCTTAGGGGGAAGGGTCCTGCCCATAACTTTTAACCTCCATGTAAGAGACCTAAAATTCTACCTCTTGCAAGAATATTTTCTGTCACTGTCTCACCAAATCAACATCCAGACACCTCCTGCCCTGCAAGCACCCAAAACAGCCTGGTCCAACAGGACTCTGACCCTACTCAGCCACTTCTTTGCAGGAGAGATTATGAGGTGCACTCACTCAGATGCCATCTTGCCCCACCTCCCCCAGGATTTGCTTTTCTGTTCCTAAATATACAAAAGGTTCTAAATTGCTGCTGTGAAGTTTTCTATGGTCTGAATCCATGGCATGATGTCTTCAGCCCTTGTTACCTCTCTGTGACTCTTCCACTGCACACAATGAAAAGAGAGGTCTGGACATGCACTTTGAGTAGGTATATTTCCTACTTATTTGTTGGTATATTTTTCTTTCTTTGATCAGTGTTTGTGGAATACTTCTTCAGTTTTTACCATCCTACAGATTTCCCAGTAAGTGGAATTTTTCCTTTTATTAGTTGTTTATGAAGGAATACATTTACCATCCTGAAAGAGAAAACTGGATAGAAAATATAAGATGCACAACTACAAATACAGCATAGTTATTTTAACATGCTGGTGCTGTACTGGAGGAAGAGAATTCTATTCTTAAAAGATCCATTAAAAGTGACTGATAGTTATTTTCTATATATTTTACAGAAAAAGTGAAATCTGATGAAACAAACTCAAGGCAATTGAAGAAATGGTATAGAATTTCAAGAGGACACTCCTCTGGAACAGCAATTCCCTGATTTCATTCAAGGAATTCTATTCACTTCTCCTCTAAATAGCCAAGTTCTCTACTGATTAATGAATGCTAGGACCATGGAATGTGAGATATAGTACAGCAGATAACATGAAAACTTTGAGCACTGTACTCCTTCCTATGATGAAGAATCACAGCCTGCATTATCAAAACAGGATTCAAGAGATCCACTAATAACTACATTATAAGAACTATTTATGTATGTTTTTGTGTTTTACAATTATATGTATAGAAAAGCATGTATCTAATACACTACTCTGGGTGTGAACTCACTGTAAGTAGGAACTATTGATGAAGTTACTTCACGTAAGGTGTGGTTCAGTCCAATCTGGATAGTTCTTAATCCAAATTAGCAGAGTGAAATTCAGACAGATGGATAAACCCAGGGAAGTAAAAACCTGAATTTCAATGAAACTTGGAAGATGATGGGGAAATCAGGAGAGGCTTCCATCTGTCTTACCTTACCACATAACAATCTAAGAACCAGATTGCCAGCAGTCAGACCTAGAATGCCACAGTATACAGGAGCAAAGATTCACTTTGATGATACCTTGATTTGGGTGGTTCCCAGCCTCAAGCCATGGACAAATAAATATATTCCCACTTAATAACCTGACCCATTTCATGGTATTTGCTTGAGGAGCTTAGGAAACTAAAATAAATATAATGTTCCAAAAAATTATCAGGGATTCTTCTCACTACAGAATTCATGACATTCTTTCAGCATAACTTTCATCTTTGCTTTTTTATAAATGAATCAGTCAAACATCTGCTGTATATGAGAAAATTTGCCTGGTTTCACAGGTTTCTGAATAGTCCTCCATAGCATGAGATCACATTGATTCACCCCATGACCCCACTCTACAATCACCTCTCCCTTCCCATTCTTGAATAAGTAAAGTCCAAAGCCCTCAAAATATCATTTTTCTAATCCTGAACAACTGTATCTCAATTTATTCTTCTGTTGACTCTCTGAAACACAGGCAACTTGGTCTTCTGAAAATGCATCAGCTTTGAGGACTTAAAAACCTTTATGTTATTTTCTAGGTAAAAGGGCCAGAGATTCTTTCTTGGATAACCTCTGACTTTGATTCTGATAGGTCATATGCACAAAAGGCATTGGAAGCATGGATATAAAGGTATATTCAGATTATAGGCATGGGCATATAGAAAAAGAGAAGCATACTGAAAACTGATTTGTTTCTGCTTTATGTCAGAATAATAAGTAAGCAGACTTTGTTTCAATTTTGGCCACAAAACCTAAGTTGTCACAAAAAGACCTTATCTTACTAAAATTCCCATCTCACAATAACTTGATCAGTGCTCTGAGTATCACATGTGGTCACTCAATACTAAGTAAAAATGGAAAATAAAAATAAGATAGACTTTCCTTTTGTTTCTGATTTTGACAGGACTTGGGGCCGAAGTGTTGCCAGAATGATGAAATAATAAAAGGATTACATTGTGTTTTTAAAAAAATGCATTCTAAAATTGTTTTGACAATGCTGGAAGAGTTGCTTAGTGCTTTTTGTAAACAGATAAAAGACAAAGTGCCTTTCAACAGGAACTCCAATAACATATTAGAAAATACATTTGTTTTTCAATATAGGAGCAAACAGATAAATTCAAGATCAGTTGGGGATATCACAGTTAACCTCTCAATCCTCATTATCTTCATCGAATTACCAGGCAAGGCAATTCCATTGATTGTAATGAATTGTTTTCGTGGTGGTATCATTTGGGGTGGATTTGGTTTTCAGTACTCAAGACAAATCCCTGCATTGCTCTTGTCACATCTTCATACCAATCAGCATCACAGGTCAATTGCATCCTGAGAGCTGTCCATCTGGGCATATCTATCCAAGTGCAGAGGACTAGCCTCATACAAAAAACCATCCCAGAATCTCTGAATTTAAATTTTGCTGATTACTAGCCCAGATATTGAACAAGGAAAATCAAACAATCATTATGCTTCCAAATTGTTCTAGACAAGGAGAAAGTATTGTTAAATTGGTTGATAATGAGGCAGACTGATTATACTTTGCAAAACATGACTGTGATGCATTACAATGTTTTTGTGTTAGCACATTGGATTTTAAGTTAAACCTAAAAACCTGAAATACATAAATATCAAAATTCCTGATGATTCATCATATGAATTTTATGCCTTGATTTGTACATGTAGAAAGCTGGCTTTGGATATAATCATTCATTAAAGTAATTTTTTATTAGAGAAGTTGTAAGCTTACAAAGCAATCATGCATGATGTGCAGAATTCCCACACATCACCCCTCCAGTACACCAGACATTATTTTGGAATATCTGTTACAGATTATGAAAGAATATGACCACCCATAACATACACTTGGTATATTGTTTCCATAAACCCTGCATTGTTAACACAATATATTAAAATTGTATATTTATTATCGTTTTGAGAGAACTCTCTCTTATATATATATATATATATACAGTTAACCACAGTCTATCTTGTACCACATGGTTCCCTGCGTTATATAGACCTGTCTTCTATATTCTATCAAAGTGTACACTCAGTGACCTTCAGTTTCCCCACAGAGCTGTACAGTCATCAAACAGTAAACCTTTGAATATTTTCCTTTGCCCAAAAGAAAAAAAATCCCATGCCCCCTCTTATTGACACTTAGCACTGGCATAGTACCGTCTTTGCCATCGAAGCAAGAATATTACAATAACCATAACTAGAGTTCTTAAGTTACATTAATTGTATTTTCCCATGCATCATTATATTCTTCCCACCTTGTAATAGTGAGATACATTTGTTCAAGGTCATAGAAAAACACACTTGTATTTGTATTATTAACCACAATCCTCATCCACTTTCAAGTTCACTATGTTATTCAGTCCCTAAATTTTTCTCCATCTTTCTTTCAGTTTGTATTTACTTCTTTAGTCTACCCCTTTCTGATACAATCCCATTTATACAGCAAGTGTGTTAGTTATACTCACTATAACGTGCTACCATAAACTCTATTCATTTCCATGATTTTACGGTCAAGTTAATAGAAATTCTACATATATTATGAATGAGGACCCCTCTCAATTCTCATCTTATGTGCTAGAAACCTATATTAATAAAAATTATATTGTCATTTGTAAATGTACTTATTGAAATATTCCAATATTATTTTTAGTATATTTCTAAGGAAGAGTCAAAATTATATAGAATTGTGGAAGTTAATTGTATCATAAGTTTAATATCCAAAATTCAGTTTTGCTGATAAATTAAATTCCCTTACAGTGAACCAATATATTATTCACTTTCACTTCTTTTAGTTCTTTACACAATGTAGAGAAAGAAAATAAAACTTCCATCATTGGATTTAACCTGCTTTAAATGCTTTCAGTTAAAAGGCATGTTGGTTTCCTCATCTGTACTTTCCTCCTTATCTATGCTGTTGTCATCACAGAAAATATCATCCTGGTCATCCCTCTCTCACTGGAGACCTGGCTTCATAGCTCCATGAAATTCCTGCTTAGCCAGCTTTCCTTCATGGACATTTCCATCCTCTCCATGATTGTACCCAAGATCCTAAATAAATTTTTGTCAGGTACATAAGAAATTTCATAATTTGGATGGGGGATGCAAATTTATTTCCATTTTACCCTTGTTGACAGTGTGTGTATTCTGCTCATACTAATGGCCTAGGACTGATATGAGGAATTTTGTAACTCTTTGAAGTATGTGTTCTTTATAAATGATGAAGTTTGCCTGTAGAGATTCATTGTATCTTGGACTAGGGTAGTGATGGTTATGTAAAAAGATCATTGCCGGGGAAGAGGGAAAAGGGTTTGGTGTTGGGTATATGGGAGTTCCCTATATTCTATATATATATGTGACTTTATGGTGATATAAAAGTTTTTTGGGGGGCATGGGGGGACGTGGGGACCTCATTTTTTTTAATGTAATATTTTTAAAAAATGAATTTAAAAAAGGACAAAAATAAATGATGTAAAACATGTGGAGCAACTGGAAAAAAAGATAAAAGTTTTTTGAAGACATAATTTATAAAAAAGGATGTAGACACTGAGGAAGAAATGGAAGAGATTGCCTTGCCACTGAACATACAGGGCAACACCTATTACAGTGATGAAAGTCAAAATGCCAAAAAAAATTTATATGATATTTTTCATTTTTAATAACTCAATTTACTTTTTACTTTAATTGAACTTTTCTAAATTATTATTTATTCTATTTCTAATCTTTAAACTTATCATTACTATTTCATTTTCCTATTAATTGAATAGGACAATATATTAGTCTTCATTTTTGAAGAAATTTTGGAGCACAGAAGGGTTCAACTATGGCTGAGGAGGAGAAGTGATGTGGAGTATCATTTATGGGGGATGCATGGGTGGGAGGGAGTTCTGCAGGGAATGTATATAGGATATTTAGATATATTCATATGTTCATTGGGTATTGACATAGGGGGTAGAGTTTCACATGACAACTGAGGAAGTGCTGAGTTCCCATTCCAGGAAACTCTCACACTACCCAATGGAACAGCAACCATTCCCCAAGTACAAGGGCAAAGACAAGTGAAGAAGAAAGGTCCAATTATGCCCCTTGATACCAATGACTATGATTATGAGCCTGTGTACTTGATATTTCAACTAGTGCTAGAGCAGTAAGTGGCCTAATAGTTACCTTCTGAAGGTTTCCATGCTGCTAAAATGTGGCCACTCTAAGCCAAACTCAGCATGCAAATGCATTACCTTACTCCTAGTATAGGACATGACTCCCAGGGATGGACTTCCCTGGCACTGAGGGATTACTAACAGTCATCAGCTGGAGATGCAACTAAAAAAGACCTTGAATAAAAGGGGGAAATGGTAAAGACAAATGAGTATATGGCTAAGAGACTTCAAAATGTGTCAGGAGGTCATCAGAGGGGTATCACTTCTGCACATCTCAGCAGGATCTCAGAGACAGTCAAAGAAGATACAACCCCAGGTAGTGGTGCTCCTGAGGTCCACAGAGAAACCCACATAGTATTAGTCATGACAGATGGCTCTGGAGTTAGTGCCTTGTCAGTGGGCCCTACATTGAAATTTGTACTCCTGAGTCTGATGGAGTTGGACTCAGATATGACCGCTCTACACATGCCTCATCTGTATCATGCATAATATATCATATATCATACATAATATATGTAAATGAACCTGTGATAGGGTTGGTTTATGCTCAGGAGATTTGAATCTCTGGACTCTCTATGTGCCAGCTGGTTGCTGAGCCTCAGCAGTGTTGCAACACCTGCTCTCTGGTTCATTGGACTTACCCAGGTCAGCTAAGAGGGAGGTGTGGATGGTCAACCACCACACCTGGGAACTGAGAGAATATACAGCTGCAAGCAGAAGAATTCCATTCATTAGCCATGTGGGATCTAAGCCAGCCTCTTAATTTAGAGGTTTAGTGGACATCATCACCCCAGGGTCCTCAATATTGAGGAATAAAGTATGGAATAGAGTAGACTTATTGGTACTTTATTATAGAATTATTGTGATTCTAGCAATGGAAGAAATTATATCATTTATCTGGAGATAGTGACCATGGGAGTTGCTGAAGGCAAGGAGGGGGAACAAGAGGCATTTGGGGCATTTTCAAGACTTGGAGTTTTCCTCCATGATATTTCAGGGACAGATGCAGGACATTATACATCCTGCCATAACCCACTGAATGGCCTAGGAAAGAGTATAAACTACAATGTAAACTATACTCCATGCTGTGTAACAATGCTCCAAAATGTACTCATCAAATGCAATAAATGTTCCACACTAATGAAAGAAGTTGTTGATGTGGGAGGAGTGGGTGTGTGTGGGGTGAGGTATACATCAACCACTTATATTTTTTAATATAGCATTTGCATGATCAATATATCTTTAAAAAGATTTGACCCAGGGGATAGGGCATCCGTATACCACATGGGAGGTCCGCGGTTCAAACCCAGGGCCTACTTGACCCGTGTGGAGCTGGTCCATGTGCAGTGCTGATGCATGCAAGGAGTGCCCTGCCATACAGGGATGCCCCACATAGGGGAGCCCCATGTGCAAGGAGTGTGCCCCGTAAATAGAGCTGCCCAGAGCGAAAGAAAGTGCAGCCTGCCCAGGAATGGCACTGCACACAAGGAGAGCTGACACAGCAAGATGATGCAACAACAACAAAAAAAGAAACACAGATTCCCATCCTGCTGACAACAACAGAAGCAGACAAAAAGAAGAAAATGCAGCAAATAGACACAGAGAACAGACAACTGGGGCGGGGCGGGGGGAGGAAGGAAGAGAAATGAATAAAAATAAATCTTTTTAAAAAAGATAATGAAAATAAATAAACAAGTTAATACAATTTCTATCACTCATGTTCTCAACAGTGACTCAAAAGAAGTCTACCTTTTCCTCTGTGAAAAACAGGTAATCATCCAGTTCTCAGGTGAGGATGCTTTTTTAAATGAGAAAATATTTTTAGTAATGGAAATTTTATTTCCCTTATATTCTTCGACCCTATCTTCTCATATGCTCTCTTGTTTCTTAATATTCTCTATGTAAATTCTTTCAATGGGAGGAACAAAGCTCTCACTACCTGCTCTTCTCATCTGATGGCTGTGTTTTTCTGCTTTGGTCCAACCATGTTCAACTATATGATTCACAGTGTTTTGCACACCTCAGAACAAGATGAGGCACTCTGTATTGTAAATCATTCTTATACATGAGTTGAATTCCTTCCTATACAGCTCAAGAAAAGATGTAGGAAAGGCTCTGAGGAAAGCTTTATGCTAGGCATATTATAAATTAGCATGGTATTAGGAGAACATGAAGCTTTCATGAATCAGAAGACAATTTCCAGGTACTTTTAGCCACAAAAGAGTAAAGATGCAGTGCTACAGAAATTGACTTTTTCACTTAAACCAGTGAGTCATGTAAATTCATTTGTGAAACATGTCCAAGTTGTCTTTCTTCATCAGTTGATCATATATACCAGTCCAGGTTTTATGGTGGGGGCTGAGTGAGTTATGCAGCATCATATGACATAGGAGTCTGAACATTTAATTCTGGAAGTCTCCTGGGCTTAATTCAGATGGATCACTTCCATTTTCCCATTCATTACTATTCTGCTGGCCAGAAAACATGACTTTGTGAATGTGAGAATGTGAGAATGTGAGAATGTGAATGTGAGAATCCAGCAGGATGGATGGTTATTGCATATGATCTCTTGATTTCCAATGATTAGGTGCTCAGGTCTACTAGGAGTGAATAGTACTGATATTTCAAGAGCAAGGAGCTCTCTGCCAAAGGTGACCTTTCTTTGTTCTAGAAACCTGGGTATTTTCACAGTGACTCTGCCAGAGGCTCTGTCAAGCATTCTTATCATTATGGACTCTTTTGGATCCACTGGATTTGTGAAACCTTTTAGTCAATGGTAAGACAGTTTGCCTTATAGAATGCGCAACAACAGAAATTCACTGAAATCTATGGGATTTCCTTGTGATGAATCAAGATGGTCCTTGAGCAGTATTTCCAGGCATTGTATATGTTTCCTGTAAAATCCAAAACACACAACCATGCACTTTCCCTTTTTCCTATGAGTAAATGAAACAATGGACAATAATTTTTACAACTTATAATGATTATTTCTGCACAATCTGACCTATTGGTAACCTAAAACCTGCACCGAATTTACTGGACTTTAAAGTTCTGTGGAGTTTATTTCCCACATTTTGGCACAAATATATGTTAACTTGATGTCCCTGGGGGGTTTATTTTACTTAATCATTAGATCCAACTAACATGTTATCACCTATAGAGGAAAAATGTGGGTTTATGTGGAGTGGCAAGATGATAAAAGTACCTGCAGACATTTTTGTGAGAGAGAACAGAATATCTGTGGGGTAATTCAGTAATTTTGTGTTTCTCTATTTCCACATTTAATGAAAGATTTATTCATCTTTAATGATTATTAATGGAACATATCCATCAAAATAAAATTATATACTGCGTTTTTAAATATGTGTGATTTCTTCCAGCAAATATATTACATCTGGCAAAGTTACTACATTATGGGCTTCCACTGGGATAACTATTTAACCATCCACAATTATATTCCACAATTCATTTGATTTTGGGGGAGAAAGATAAAATCATTGGGGATTTGTTCGAGCTCTGATTCTTATCATTTACAGTCCAATCATTGAAAAATTAACATAAGTTGCAGTATTACTTCTCTATCATCAGCATCATAGGATGAAATTTCAAAGGCATCCATTTGATGATTCCTCCCATAACAGCTTTTGCTCAGTCTTTTCCATAACGTTACTAATGTGAAGTATCTGAGTGGCTAAGTATATATATATATATATATACACACACATATGCTGTGCTTCTGGGACTTGAGAAATAACCATAAAGAGCATTCTTATAAACTTGGTCCCTCTGTGAAGTGAAATTGTTCTAGTCTTCTCTGTGGTTTCAGAGAAGGTAACTTTTTCCCCCTCTCCCCGCTGACAGAAGCAGGCAGTAGTATCGGTGGGACTGATCAGTGGTTTGAAAGCCATTCCCCCCTTAGGGTGCATGAAGCACTCTTGGATTTTCTCTCCAGAGTAATTTTAGTGAAGATCAAGGCATCTGGAGCCACCACCACCACATAGCAACAAGAAAGTAATGAGTCCATACAAGAAGAAGCTAGTCACCACTTAGGTTTCAAACACTGCCTCCTCCCCATATTAGCTGGGCACAGTGGGTAAGTGTGATCCCACACCCTCATTCAAGATGAGGAGACTGGGAAAGTTTCTGTAAAACATGATTAATCACTACTCTCCCCACGCTTCTCCCTCCTGGAGTCAGAGATTCTCAATGGGATGCTGAATTCTTACCACACCCAGCAACAACACAGCAGGAGGTGTTTGCTAGTCAGCATTCCTATCACTCTAACACATAAGTCCAAAGAGACAGTGTGCAGCTGAGGTCCAACATCAACCAGCATAAACAATGCAATCCATTGGTGAGAGAGTTAGATGACACTCTGATTCCCTGTCTCCTCTCTGGTAGCAGTGGGGCTAAGCGAGGGACTTATAAGAAAATCTGGAGATAACAAGACAGTTTTCATGAATCAGATGTTGCAATTAACTGGTGAGAATTTTGAAGCAGCCATCTTTAAAATATCTCACAAGACATTTAAGCATTCTCTGGGGAAAAAAAAATGAAGATAAGGAAAACCTCATCAAAGAAATGGAAGTTATAAATAAGCTATATAAATATGGAACTGACAAAAACAAATGAAATAATAATTTAACAAGATGGGCTTAGTAGTAAAATCAAGATTATGGAAGACTGAATCAGTATACTGGAGGAGATATCAATAGAATTTACTCAATCTAAATATCATGGAAAATAGAATGAAATATTTTTATCACCTCATAAGTCTGAGGTCAAGACAAAGATCTTATATACATATCATCAAAGTCACAAAGGAAATGAGAATGAGAATGTATAGGACTGAAATTATATTTGGAAAGATTCAATGATAAATGTCTGTTTGCTATAAACCTCAAGAGCTCCAAGATGCTTAGTGGACATTAATTAGGGAAACCACAAAAATACTCTTTAAGAAGACATATAAAAATTAAACTTCTGAAAATCAAATTTTAAAAATCTTGAAAGAAGCCATAGAAATGATGTATACTTGTAGAGGGATACAGATTGAAATGACAGAATTCTTTAATTTATAACTGAGGGGACCATGAGGATATGATATGGCACAACATTTTTCAAGTACTGAAGGAAGACAGCTGACATTTAGATTCTTTATCTAGTGAAAATATACCTCAGGAATAAAGGAAAAATAAAATAATTTTCAGAAAAATTAGAACTATGAAATTTTATTGCTAAGTAACATGACTAAAAATAGGAGTAGGGAAACTTTAAAACAGAAAGGAGATGCTAACAGAGTAAGGCTTGAAATGTTCAAAGAGAAAAAATGAGCATCATTATGGATGAAAATATGGGTTAATATAATATGCTAGCTGTTCCTCATGAGTTCCTTAAATTATATTTGATGGTTAGAGTCATAATCACAACACCATATGATGTGGTAATTAATGAATATAGAGGAAATATTAAAGAAAATTTTATATTGAACATAGGAAGCATACAGAAACCTAAATGAAAGTAAGTTTTCTAAATGTCATTCAATACAGAAAAGTAAATATCCATAGACAATAATGTAAGTGTATATATAGTAATACATAGAAAAAAGCAACATTTCAAGGCATGGTATTTCCAACTCTATGATTAAATCAAGATAAAATACTGAAAAAAAAATATTTCAAAGAACACAGAAAATGTTAAGAAAAGAGAAATGTATGAATGATAAAAGAAGAAACAAACACAGTGTAATAAAATAACAGGCTTAAACTCTACAGTGTTAATAAATTTCAATTTAAGTGATGTAAGTGCATCAATTAAAGTGCAGAGATTAGGAGAGTAGATCAAAAATATCACAGCATCATGAAGTTTACATGACATTTCAATTGCAATGAAATATGCAGTATGAAAATAATGGAAATATTTAACAGGAAAATATTAATAAAAGCAATATTGTATATAAATATCTTATGGACTGTGGAACAAAGAAAATTTCTAGAGGAAAAATTAATATCATATAATGGTGACAGGACTCAGAGATAAAAGGATAGCAAAGGACAGAGTTGGGGGATTTTCTGATGTTGGAGTTTTGATGTTGGAGTTTGATGCTGAAGTCTTAAACTAGAGCCCCAGGAAGTAAGCACATGGAGGAAAGATAAGCAAGCCCTGGGAAGAGAGGACCTGAGTCAGAAGAAGAGCACAGAAGAATAGGCATGCTCCTTATACATGGCAGAATCTCCAGGGAGAGAGACAGAGCCATTCACCTGATAGACTACAGCTGACCTTGTGGAGAGAGGCAAAGTCTAGAGAGCCTCATAGTCTACAACTGAGCTTATGGAGAAAGCAGAGGAGCTGAGTGCAGAGGAACACAGGATGTCTGAACTCTCATAGGCACTAGCAGCCATCTTGCTCAAACACATGAAAATAGACTTTGGTGAGGAAGTAACTTATGGTTTATGGCCTGGTATCTCTATGCTCCTACCCCAAATAAATACCCTTTATAAAAACCAATTTCTGGTATTTTGCATCAGCACCCCTTTGGCTGACTAATAAAACACCAATTCACAATTAGAGGTTGGTGATTCAACATGCCATTCTCAGCAATTTTAGAACAAATGAATATAAAACAATTAAGGAGGTAAAAATCTCAGCAACACAATCAACAAATAGGATCTAATTGACTTCTATAGATATCTACCTCAAACAAAAGCAAAGTATTATTTTGCTTGCAGTCTTGTTATTATGATCAACATGGAATATACCTTGGGCTATAAATATAATATCAAGAAATTTGAAAGAATTGGAATCACAATTAATTTGATCATTGATCACAATGTGAGCATGTTCCAGGAAATTTATATTGGAATATGTAGACATGGCTCAACTTCTTTACAAAACAATGGAGAGAAAAGAAAGAGTTATCCAATGTAACTCCTTCACAAATTTTTAGACAAGGAAACTGCTGTCCATCTTCCAGAAGGGGAAGTGAAAAAGAGACAAAGAAACTTTAAAAAAGCTATGAGTTACCAGACCCAGCAGCCAATAATAGTGCTGATAGTCTAACCTCAAGACAAACAGACTGTGTAAACCCTCTGCCTAATTGCAACCAACAGAGAGAAGAAAAGATATCTTTCTCCCTTTGAGGAGGGAGAATGTGGTGAAGGGCAGAGAGTGGTTTCTCTTCAGTGAGTTTGGTCATCAGAGGCTACTTTCCATATCAGTTCTGGCAAGAACAGAATCATAGGCACGTAGAGTTTGAAAGAGACACCTTTATGGAAAAGTTCTTTGAAGAAAATAATCTGTTGGCAGCCTGGGAAAATGGAGGAAGGAAAAAATATTCGTGTGTCTCTCAAGTCTCAGGACACTTGATCTGATCTGCATCCCATTAGTGGGTCCTTGTCCTTATTTTGATAACTTAGGCTGGGCAGTTTTAAATAATAAAATAATTTGAGTCAAAAATATAGGAAGATCCATGAAATAAAACAACTAGGCCATTGAGAGATAGACTATCAGAGTAACTCCCCAACATAATCCAAAGCCTAGATATCAGCCAATAATTACTAGCTATACTAAAAAACAAGAAGAGATGGCACAGCCAAAGTTAACAAAACAAAATTCTTGAAGAGACACATGATTTAAGAAAACTAATCAGTAATAAGTATACAATACTTCTAAACCAATTCAAGGAATTGAAGGAAAGTATGGCTAAAGAGATATAGAATTTTAAGAAGACAGAAGGTGAACATACACAACAAAAGGTAAACATAAATAAAAATGAGAGATCTTATGCAAATGAAATGCACAATAGAATAAATTTAAAATACATCGGATGCATACAACAAAGTTTTGAGCAAGTATAAGAAAGAATTAGCAAATTAGAAGATAGGACATCTCAAATCACACAGATAGAAAAATGGGGGAAAATTTGGCTGGGACTTAAGGAATTGAATAACAGAATGAAATGCACAAACATACATATTGGTAATGTACCAGAGGAAAAAGAGAAGGAGAAAAATGGCATAATAAGTGTTTGAAGAATTAATTGCCAAAAATTTTCCAACTCTTATGAGAGACATAGTTGTGCATTTCCAGGAAGCACAGTGTAATTCAAATAGAATAAATCTTAATGGGTCTACTTTGAGACACATATTAATGAGATGTAAGTCATGCTTAATATACTTAAGAGCTGATTATTCAATGAAATCATAGAGATGATAAGTCTGTGGCCAGATATAATGAAGATGTTAAAAGAGAAAAGCAGCAAGCCAAAAATTATGTATTCAGCAAAATATAACTTCAAAAAAAGCAGGGGAGTAAAATATTCATAGACTGACAGAAGTTGAGAGAATTCAAAGAGAGTACTATCTTTCAAGAAATACTAAAGTGAGTTCTACATGTTGAAAGGAAAGAAAGAAGAGCTTTGAAGGACAGTGTAGAAAGGAAAATTATTAATAAGTATAAATGAAAGATTAAAAAGAAAGAAAAATAGCTATGACATATATAAGCATAAAGATAAACTTTGAATTAAGTACTTCATTTACATTATAACATGCAATGCTACTGGAATAACTCCACACTTAAGAGATATAGATTGGCAGAATGGATAAAAAATATAATTCCCCTATAAACTGTTTATAAGAGAATCACCTTAAACTCAATGAACCAAAAAGATTGAAAGTTAAAATGTGAAAAATGGTTTTAAAAAGAAGTAACCAAAAAGGAGCCAGGGTAAATTTATTAATATCAGACAAAATAGATTAAAATGTAAAACTGTTGTAATAGACAAAAACAATATTTATTAAGAAAAGTGGCAAGATATGAAGAAAGAACAAAAAAAAATTGCACCTAAACAAGTTATCCTAAAATACTTGAGGCAAACACTGGCAAAACTTAGTGGAGAGGGAGTGGATGTGGCTCAAGCAGTTGAGTGTCTCCTTCCCACATATGTAAGAAAGAGTGTGAGAGGAAGGTAGTGGAGCATATGGAAATCCCCTATAATTTTATGTGATATTTATGTAATCTAAAGCTTCTTTAAAATTAAAAAATGCAAAAAAAAAATAGATACAGGTGCTGACAGTGACATAACACATACAAAAATAAATAAAAAAACAAATGAGTAAACCAACTCAGCGGAGCTGATGGGGCTCAGTGGTTGAGCACTGGCTTCCCACATACAAGGTCTGGGATTCAATACCCAACCTCAGTACCTTAAAAAAATAGTGGAAAAAGAGATGCCTCCACACTCATATGGGGGACTTCAATAAACAACTCTCAGCAATAGACAAAACATATAGAAATAGGATCAATAAAGAAAGAGAGATCTTAAATAATACTTAAAGGGAACTAATGGACATATGCAGAACATTGCATGCAGCCCAAAGAGTAGGACATATATTCTTGTTGAAGTCCATGGACTATTCTCCAGGGAGAATCAAATTTAGGCCCTAGTAAAGTCTCAATGAATACAGGAAAATTGAAATTATGCAAAGATCTTTCTCTGACCACAAATGAATAAACCTGGAAGACAATAATGGGAGAAAAAGTAAAAACATCAGTATATATCTCAAGACAAATGGAAATGAGAATACTACATACCCTAACATGGGATTCCATGAAAAGAGTACTGAGAAGGAAATGTCACTATATGCCTACATTTAAAAAGAAGTAAAAGCTAAAATCCAAGACTTAATTTCACATCAGGATGAAAAAGAAAAGCAAGTGCAAATGATTTCCAAAGCAAGCAGCAGGAAATAAATGGAAAAACATAGAGCTGAATTAAATGAAATTAAGAATAATTAAAAAAAAAAAACAAGAGCAAAAATTCACAAACCCCAAAACTGGTTTTCAGAAGGTTTACAAAATTGACAAACCCATGGCTAGATTAGCAAAAAAGAGAGATAAAGTTCATAAATAAAATCAAACGAGAAAGGGGACATCACAACTATACTTAGAGAAATAAAAAAGGATCATAATACACTACTGTGAAAAATCGTAAGTGAATAAATTGGACCACTTTGATGTAATGAACGAATTTCTGGACACAAACAACCTCCACTGACAAAAGAAGTAGAAGAAATCACCAGACTAATCGCTGTAATGAGATTGAATCAATCCTCAAAAATCTCCCAAAAATGAAAAGCCCAGGACCAGATGGTTTCACTGGTGAATTCTACAAATCATTCTGAAAATAAATAATAATCATACTCAAACTCTTCCAAAAAATTCAAAAGTTGGGAATCTTACCTGTTTCTGTGAAGTCAATATCATCCTAATAGAGAGCAACATAAAGATGCTACAAGAATGGAAAATTACTACCAATCCTCCAATGAATTCAGATGCAAAAATCTCAAGGCAATATTTGAAAATTGAATCCAACTACACAATAAGTGAATTATACACCTTAATCAACAAGGTTTCCTGCCAGGGACTAAAGGATAGCTCAACATAGAGAAATCAGTTAATTTAATAAACCATATTAACAAAACAGAGGAGAAAATATATGATCATTGCTATCAATGAAGAAAAGGTATTTTACAGAATTCAGTATCCTTTATTTTTCTAATTAAGTAAATTTATTGAAATATTTATGTACTTTTATGTATGACAAGAATTCATTTATATCCTGTAGAAGTATAACTTAATTGCATTTTCCTGATATGCTAATTGATGAAGAAAAGTCATCCTGGACATATTTTACAAGTGAATTTACATGACTCACTGATGAGTGGATTTCGGCAGCACATTTCTTTGCTTTGCCTACTTGCTGTAGCTAGAATTCCTAACAAAATATTGAATAACAGTGGTGACAGTAAGCATTCTTGTCTTGTTCCCAAACTCAGAGGAAAAGTTTCCAGTCTTTCACCATTGAGTAAAATGTTTCCTTTGAGTCCATCAATGGATGATTAGAAAAACAAAATTTGTTATATACATACAATAGGAAATTATTCAGCTGTAAATAGAAATGAAATTGGGATGCAACTGTGCAAAATTGATGACCCTTGAGGATATTATGTTGGGTGAAATAAGCCTGGCACAAAATGGCAAATGTTGTATGGTCTCACTAATATGAACTAAATACAATGAGTAAACCCATGAAGTTAATCTAGAGTATAAGCTATTTACAGATAGAATGTGGGTTGAGAAAGGAAACTGATTCTTAAGGTATATAGAATTTTTGTATGTTTTATCATAAAAGTGAGGAAATAAATAGAGTTGATGGTAACACGTTTTAGTGAGTATAATTAACACTGCAGATTTGAAATCATGTGGCTAAAAAAGACAGTCTGTGGATGTAAATATCAACTAAAAGTAAGATAGAGAATAATATAAGGTCTACATAACAGTGATTTCAGTGGATGAAGATTGTTGTTAATAGCATAAATATAAGAAGGCTCTTCTTTATAAATTGTTAAGAATATATTGATAGATGGGAAAATTCCACACTTATAGAAGATAGTTAAAATTAATATCTTAATATTTTTACAGCAATGTCAAGTAAGATATTAATATCAATTCTAAGGTACAGCAGAAGGCTTGATATTTTTTCTTTTGGAATATTGAAAACATTCTAAAATTGACCAATGTCATGACAGGACAACTCTGTGACCAAAATGAGAATCACTGAGTATACAATTTGAATGGGTTGTACAAAGCATGGAACTGTGTAACACAGGGAATATTGTGGTGGAAGATGAATTGCAGTAACCAGAATTGCAGTCCAGTTATACTTGTTCATGTTCTCTCATGAACTATAACAAATATATAATACAAACACGAGGTGTTAATAATCATGTGGGTTGTGGAAAATACACCAGATTTATGACATGGGTTATATTTAGTAGTATTATTTTGACAATGTTTTTCATGGTTTGTGACAAATATTTCACAACAATGCAAGGTGGTGGCAGAGTGAAGTTAGGAATCTGTATGATGATGTGCATGTTTTTTGTAAGTTCACAACTTTTATTAAACACGTATTGCTCATATATGTACTTTAAACTTTAATAAAATTTTATTTAAAAATGTAGGTAGGAACAAGAAAGAGAGCATTCCAGGGAGGCCAAGTAAACAGTGTCTGAATAGAAAACAATTCTACCTCTCCTGTTCTCTTGCTAACAGATTATTTTTGTCCCTCCATTTCTTTGCCAACTTTATACCACATTTCATCACAAAACATTCATAGACATTTTCTTATTGGAAAATAAATTTTGTGAGTAAGTGAGGAAACATGTACTGAAATGCAAATTCAGAACACTACCTGTAATTTCCTCTGCCTTGGAGTGTAGGAACCAGCACGCTTAGAAAAAAACAGATTGTATTTGAGGAATAATCTAGGTTTAAGGATTTGCCTAACACCCTGATTATACAAGTTTCTAGAAAGTTGGTACTGAGATGGCCATAATTAGAAGGATGTAATTAATGAAGAGCAAAATACACTCTGATTTTTTCCATGAATGAAAATACATCCAAGTGAAAAGCAAACAGAGGATATGCGTGTGATAGTTTGACACTTAGATCCTTCTGACAACCTGAATTTGTAGCCTGTTTGAGCCTAGTTCTACAGACTTCAATGTGGAATTCCTCTCTTAAAGTGGCTCGCTCAGAACAGAATGGTCATTTGAAAATTCATTATACCTTGGAAGATTGAAGTACATCATTGACAAAGATCTTCTAGAGAGGGGGTTGTAGGAGTCATTCTTCTAGGTAATGGGTTTGCAGAAGAGTAGTGTCTGCTTCCTCCTTCTGGTTCATTCAAAGACTAATCTGCATTAGAAAAAGCTGGTTATTCTACAGAAAATTTGATTTACATTTTAAGAAGACCGTAACATGGGATTATTCATTATGCTCTCCCCATTGAGTGTGCATTTCTGTGTACAGTAATCTAGTTTTCCATTTGTAACTGCTATGGTCAAGCAAGATCATTAGATATTTATGCTGAAAACAAGATCTAATTTAATACCAATCCTCAGAAATATAAATATTAAATATAATACCAATCCTCAGAAAACCAATAAAGGATTTTCCTTAATTTTCAATTCTTTAGAACTTCAATATTATTTACCTTTTTGTATGGTCAGTAGAAGCAGCATATAATCGTCATTATTTCTTGTGAATGCTTTAGTGGGTTTACATTTTGGAAAATGATTATAGTGGTGAGAATCTTACTGCATCAATTTCTTTCTGAGATAAATTTTTCAGAGAACTGGATAGCCATAACCAAAAGAAAGTTAGAGGACCCCTATCTCACAGCTTATACACAAATTAACTGAAAATAGATAAGAAGGACCTAAATATAAAAGCAAAAAGCATGAAACTCCTAAGAGAAAATGCAGGAAAACATCTTCAAAATCTGTGATAAGTGGTAGCTTCTTAAACCTTGCACCCAAAGCAAGATCATAAAAAGAAGAAAAAAGATACACACCACCTCCTCAAAATTAAACTTTTACATATCAAAGGACTTTGTCAAAAGTATCAAAAGGATCCACTCATCTGTTGATGGGCATTTGGGTTGATTCCAACTTTTGGCAATAGTGAACAATGCTGCTATGAACATTGGTGTACATATATCGGTTTGTGTTCTTGTTTTCAGTTCTGCTGGGTATATACCCAGCAGTGGCAGCCAACTCTATTGGAGAAAGTAATTGGCAATCATATATCTGGTAAGGGTTTAATATCCATGATATATAAAGAGATCATGCAACAAAACAATAAAAAGACAAACTACTCCATTAAAACAAGGGCAAAAGATTTGAAAAGACAATTTTCTAAAGAAAAAATACAAATGGCAAAAATTTACACATGAAAAACTGTTCAACATCACTAGATTTTAGGGAAATGCAAAATCAAAACTACAATGAGATCATTTCACACCTGTTAGACTGGCCATTACTAAAGAGTCAGGAAATTACAATTGCTAGAGAGGATGTGGAGAATTAGGAGAGCATTTCACTTTTAGTGAGAAGTAAAATGTTATGGAAACTACAGAGTAATGTTTGGCCATTCCTAAGAAGTTGATTATAGACTTGACATGGGATGTGACAATACCACTACTAGGTATATACCCAGAAGAACTAAGAGCAATGACAGGAATAGACATTTGCACATTGATGTTTAGCAGTATTATTAAATCTCACCAAATTTAGTAAGCAGCACATGAACATGAGTTCATAAACCAATAATAGATAAATGAATTCTTTTGCATAGACACATTGGAATATTATGCAGTGGTAAGAAGATATGAAGCTGTGAAACATATGACAACATGGATGAACTAGGAGGACATTATGTTGAGTGAAGCAAATTGGACACAAAAGAAGAAACCCTATATATAAGAAATATAATTAGAAACGGTTTGATATGGTTTGCTAAAAAAGGTCACCTAACCATAAATGTGGGAATAAATAAGGGAAAAGAAAAGTATAAGGCTCACACTACTTGAATAGCCAAATGGCATAAAAAGTTCTCCATTATCAGTAATTACATTTAATATAAACTCATTAAGATCTCCAACTTGAAGGCAAAGATTGAGTGAATGGGTTAAAAATATCAAATTATATATATATATATATATATATAAGATACAAATAAGTTGAAAGAGAAGGAAATGAAAAATATATTCCATAAAAATAGCAACAAAAAGGGAGTTGGGGTGACTATACAAATATCAGTTAGACTTAAATCTAAACTTGCTACAAGGAGGACTTCTGGTTGATAAAAATGGGAGTATAAGACAGTCAAGACTCACCTACCTTTGCAGAAACTTTGTCTATTTTAACAAATAGAAGAAAAAAACTGGCAAAACGATATTCCCAAAAACGCTAGTAAATTTTCAAGAGATACGGTAACTGGAGGAATGATATATTGTGAAAATGCAACTTAAAGACAGTAGGAGAAAATTGTGGTGTCATTTCTGGCTCATCCCCACCCCATAAGTGGGGCAACATTGTCCTGACTTGCATTCCTACTGTGGATCCCTGACTATGTCGAGTGCAGAGAAGAGTATCCCCTGAGCATGTACTGCAGTGCCGCCACGTTATTGCATTTCTAACAAGTTTTAGTGTGAAAGAATGAACCAGGATATTACTTTCAGGTATCCCTGAAGGCAGAAAGAACTTCCTCTGCTGAAGTATTGTAGGAAACAATGAAATCAAAGAGGTCCAGTGAAAAGAATTACCAGATTTAAGAAATTCAGTAAAACAATGGTGAGGCTATTTCATTGGGAGTAAACTGAGCATTCATATTCCTGATACTGGCAGATTTATTAAGGCCAGTAATGCAAGACTAGAAAATGGTTCAGTCTCAGAGAAGATGGATAAGATCTCATATTTCATCCCTGGCTATTATAATTTATAAGAGGGCTAAACCCTGAATAAAGTGGACCAGCTAACAGAGAGACAATTTGTACAGGGATTGAATGGTGGTTGTTTTTTTTTTTTTTTTTAGTTTAATTTGTTAGTTCCTGCCACACAAGTAAAACAATGACATACCAGTTAAAGAATACACACATAAATACCACATATGACAAGAAGTAAATAAGAGTTATAACATTGAAAAATTAAAATGTACACTATGAAACAAAAATTTTCAAGACAAATAAAGAAACAGGCCTTTACAAAGACATAAGAAAATTCTTCACAAAGAAGATTAGACTTTAGACAAATGAGATAAAAATTTATTTCAGGCTGTGAAGAAAGAAAACATAAAAATAAACTGTGAATACAGAGACTGGTAGGACACCATCAAATAGATAATATTTGTATTATGGAACCCACAGAAAGAGAATAAAGGGAGAAAGGTGCAGAAGGAATATTAAAAGAAATAAAGGCAGAGAATTTCCAAAATTTAATGAAATGCATGAATGCACCCATTAAAGAAGTGTAACAAGACCCAAAGAAGATAAACTCAAAAAGAACCATGCCCAGATACATGGTAGTCAAACTGTCAAATACCAAAGACAAGGAAAGAATTCTATGAACGTAAGAGTATATTAAAATGTTACATTTAAGGGTGCCCCAGTAAAAATAACCACTGATTTCTCAAAAGAAACAATGGAGGCAAGAAGAAATTGGATGAAATATTTTAAGTGCTGAAAGAAATTGTCGACAGAATATTTATATCAGATAGTCTTTTGAACATCATTGGTCTGAATGGTGTGTTCAGCAAATTTTATTGGGAGAAATGGATATCCACAGCCAAACAAAGAATGAGGACAACTCACACCCTATGTAAAAATTAACTCAAAATGAATCAAAGATGTAAATATAAAATTTACAACCATAAAACTAAAAGAAGTATTATTCTATTACAGACTTATTATTCTGCCAATGGAAGAACTCATCATTGATATAAATGCAGTGTCAACCAAAATTTCTGAGGGGAGGGTGATGGAAGAATAGTCGTAATATGGGGGCATTTTCAGGACATTATAGTTGTCCTTTATGACATTGCAATGCCAGATACAGATCATTATATATTTTGTTACAACCTACAAAATTGTGTCAGATAGATTGCAAATTATAATTTAAACTATAGTACACAGTAGCAATGCTTTGATATGTGTTCATCAATTGTAATAAATGTACCACCACAATGAAGAATGTTGTCAATTGTGGGAAACAAAGGCATGCTGTTTCCATGGTAGCAAGTTACTTTCTGACCACTGGGTCATGCTGTCCCTGGAGATGTACGGGCAGATGGCTAATCTCTCTGTGAAACACAACATTCCAGCAGCACCCAGACTTGATATCTCAAGTAACCTAGGCAACAAGATTTATGAGTATACTTGTTTCAATAACACAATAGAACATCTTAGGCTTTAGTGACTTTCTTATCCACTGTGCACTGTGTTATTTAGAATGAGTTAATGGGAATAGTTAGCTATAATAGTTGCTGGTTCTCACAATTGCTTGAGGTATATAAAGAAGCCGCTGAAATTAATAAACTTGTCTGATGAGCTTGAGGCTTCAATGCTCGCAGATCCCCTGAACCCAATCTTTCTTTGTCTTTCATTCCCGATACCCTCGGGTCGGTCTTCTACAGTCAATGGGAAGAATGTGGTAGGAAAAGGGGGTGGGACATAGAGGAACCCCCAATATTTTTATTTAAAATTTATATAATCTAAAGCTTCTTTTTAAAAAAACACAGAAGAGAGTATAGGGAAACAACTTAACATCTTATGAAAGGCAGTATTTTCCTAAATCTTACACAGAAAGCATATGCAATGAACAACAACAACAAAAAAAAAAAAAAACAGCAACAGATAAATTGGACCTACTCAAACTTAAAAACTTTTTTACTTAAAATGACTTTTTCAAGAAAGTGAAGTGGCAGCCTCTTCAACAGGACAAAATATTTGACAAGGGTTTGATATACATAATATGTAAAGAGAGTGTATGATGCAATGAAAAGAGACACGCTACCCAATTAATAAATGGACTAACAGCTTGAATATACATTTCTTTGAGAAGGAAATACAAATGGCCAAATAGCATATGAAAAACCATCCCACATCATTAGTTAGTTATTAGGGGAGTTCAGATCAAAATTGCAGTGAAGGTTATGAGTCAATGCCCATATGAGCAAAATCTATAGGGTGGAAATGTGTAATTGTGTAGAGGAGGAGCATGACAGTGGTGCAGTGATACTATAGGGTTGAGCGGTGTTGGTTTGTCAGAGGGATAGGGTGGAGAGTGAGGGTTGGACTTTCCATGGAACTGGAGGGAGGGATGGCAAAGGGAGCATGTGAACAAAGGAGATTGGCAGGGACATGGTTGAAACTACAATGCTTGGAATACTCTTGGCAATATGGCATCTGAGGGTTACTGGATTATGGTATTAAATATGGGGGCATTCAAAACAGGGTGCAGGCTTCTAGGGAGTGTGTGTGTGTTCTTCTTGTCATAGTGTGTTGTATCAGTGGATGGAGACCCACATAATGAGAGGCAAGTTGTGGACTCCCATCCTGGGGAGGCCTATAATGTTCTCAAATAGAGGGGCAGGAGTCTCTCAAATGCATGGATAGTGCCTAGTAGGGGAGGGCAGACCTGTGTGTCAAGCTCTCAATGTTGTTGCAGGTAATTATGAATCTTGTCCTTCAAGGAGTGAAGTCTGGTGATTGCTGTGGGTCCTGGGGGGTGGGGTGGGGAGGGAGGAGTGGAAGAGACAGGACAGGGGGCATTTTGGGAGTGATGGAAGTATTCTACATGATTTTGTTATGATGGATATGGCCATGTTAAATTTCATGAAAATTTATGTGTATGGCCAGAATGTACACTATTATGTAAATTATTAACCATGGTTAGTGGCTAGGGTTCAATATTTGTGCATCAGTCTTAACAAATGTACCATAAATATAAAGTAATTAAAAGGGAAAGGGGGAAAAGGTGGTGGAAGCTGAGTTTATGGGAATCCCCTGAATTTGGTACATAAATATTCTGTAACCTAAATCTTCTTTGAAGACAAAATGAAAATGTAAGATACTGGGAGAATAAACAGAAGAAAATGTCACCGTACATCAGGGACAACAGATCTAACAGTGATGAAAGATTTAAAAAAAACTTTTAAATATTTTGTTATAAATTTTATTATCCCAATTTGCCTTTCTTTTTATCTTTTAAATTTTTAATTATCTTTTTTAAGATACGTAGCTCACACAAAATGTTACATTAAAAATTATGAAAGACCTGAAAATGTCCCCACAGCATTTCTCTTCTTCCCCTCTCCCTACCCTCAGCAGCTACCATGGCCACTTTCTCCACATCAATACTATAATTTCTTCCATTGCTAATCACAATAGTTCCATAGTAGAATATCAGTAAGTCCACTCTAATCCATACTCTATTCCTCCATTCAGTGGACCCTGGGATGGTTATGCCCAGTTCCCCTCTATATCAAGAGGCACCTTAGATTCCACTTTGTGGGGGCATTTTCTGGTCTTGGAGTAGTCCTGAGGGGTACTGCAGGGATATATGCTGAACATTGTATGTCCTGCCACGGCTCACTGTGTGGCTCACTGGGTGGGCAAGGGGAGAGTATGATGATGTAAACCACTATCCATGTGGTGCAGCAATGCTCCAAAATGTATTAAAAAATGTATTCCAAAATGCAATGAATGTGCCATGATGATGAAAATGTTGTTAATGTGGAAGAAGTGGGATGAGGGGAGTAGGGGGTAGATGGGACCTCATATTTTTTTAATGTAACATTAAAAAAAAAAAGAAGAAAAAAATTATAAGAGGGTTCCATATATCCCCAGTCCCCAAATCCCCATTCCTTCCACATCAACATCGTCTTTCAACTACGTGGCATATCCATTGCACTTGATGAATACATTTTGAGGCACTGATACACAGCATGGATTATAGTTTACATTGTAGTTTACACTCTCTCACAGTCCACTCAGTGGGTTATGGCAGGATATGTCATGCATCTGTCCTTGCAATATCAATCAGGGTAATTCCAAGTCATGAAAATGCCCCCAAAATCACACTTCATCTTCCCTATCCCTGACCTCAGCAACTATTGTGATCACTCTCTTCACATCACTGATATAGTTTCTTCCATTGTTAGCATCACAATAATTCTATAGTAGAATATCCGTAAGTCCACTCTAATCTATATTTTATTCCTCCATCCTGACAACCCTGGGATGGTGATGTCCACTCCACCTCTAAATTAAGAGTGGGTTTAGATCTCACATGGCTGATGGATGGGATTCTCCTGCTTGCAGTTGTAGATGCTCAGTTCCCTGGTGTAGTAGTTGACCATACTCACCTCCCTATTAACAAACCTGAGTAAGTAAAATGAAATGGATTGGAGGTGTTATAATTCTGCTGCTGCTCAGAGCCCAGCTGGCACATGGAAAGTTCAGAGATTCAAGTCTCCTGAGATATACCAACCCCAGTGCCAAACACACGTTCACTAAAAGTGACAGAAGAGGCATGTGTAGAGAGGTCACATCTGGGTCCAACTCCATCATACTCAGGAGCACAAATTTCAAAGCAGGGACCACTGGCAAGGCACTGA
Source organism: Dasypus novemcinctus (assembly GCF_030445035.2). NCBI lineage: Eukaryota > Metazoa > Chordata > Mammalia > Cingulata > Dasypodidae > Dasypus > Dasypus novemcinctus. The sequence continues at coordinate 17,898,383 of NC_080702.1, read as the reverse complement.
ACTCTGGAGCATCTGTCATGACCATAGGACATGGATGTCTCTGTAGCCCTCAGAAGAACCTCTTCCTGGGATTGTATCTACTTTATTTTTTTATACTTTTTAAAATTAAAGTTAATAGATCACAAAGAATGTTACATTAAAAAACATTATAAAAACAAAAAAAAATAAGAGGTTCCCATATACATCACTCTCCACCCCCCACTCCATCATTTTTGTAAATTGTATTTTTTGAAGATATATACATCACAAAAAACATGTTACATTAAAAAATATGAGATTCCTGTATAACCCCCACACCCCATCCCACTCCTCCCACGCACCAGCAGCCCCCCCCCCATCATTGTGGCACACTCAAAGCACTCAGTGAACACATTCAGGAGCACTGCTGCACTCCATAGATAATAGTTTACCCTGTAGTTCACACTCTGCTCCAGTACATTCTGTAAATTGAGGCAGGATATATAAAGTCCATAATCTGACCTTGCAATATCATTTAGGGCAACTCAAAGTCCAAAAAAATGCCCCCACGTCACATCACTGCTTCTCTCTCCCTACCCTCCACAACTACTGTGGTCACTTTCTCCTCAATTCTACAATTTCTTTTATTACTAGTCACAATTGTTTTATAGTAAAATATCATTAAGTCCTTTCTAATCCATATTTTATTCCTCCATTCTGTGGACCCTGGGATGGTGATGTCCACGCCACCTCTAGATCAAGAGGGGGCTTAGATTCCACATGGATGATGAACGTAATTCCTTTGCATGCAGTTGTTGGCCTTGTGTGGTGTTTGGCCTTCTTCACCTCCCTGTTACCTAACCTCTGTTAGTCCAATGAACCAGAGCATAGGAATCACAACTCTGCTGAGGCTCAGGGCCGAGCTGGCACATGGGCAGTCCAGAAATTCAAGTCCCTTGAGTATGCACCATCCCTAGCACCAACCAGTGGTTCAGTAAAAGTGACAAGAGGCACGTATAGGAAGGTCACATCTGAGTCCAGCTCCATCACCCTCAGGAGCACAAATTCCAAAGTAGGGTCCACTGACATGGCACAGAACTCCAAATCCATCTGCCATGACCGTATATCCTGTGGATCTCCATAGCCTTTAGGAAAACCAGCACCTAGGGTTGTATCTACTTTGGCCCTCTCTGGGGTCCTGCTGAGGTCTGCATAAGCATGACCTCTCTGATGACCTCCCGACTCTTTTTGGAAGACTCTATGTCTCAAAATCTGTACATCGCTGCAGCAAATATAACATGAACATGTAAAAAGGTCATTGCTGGGGAAAGGGGGAAAGGGTTTGATGTTGGATATATTGTGTATGTGAATTACTGTGATCTAAAACTTTTCTGAAGACAAAATTAAATATTAGATAAAAAAAGAAAGGATGTAGAATATGTACATACAGGGCAACACGTATTACAGTGATGAAAGGCAAAATGTTTGAAACAAAGCTTTATAATATTTTTCATTTTATTAATACATCAATTTATTTTTACTATATTTTAATATTACTAAATTATTATGTATTCTATTTCTAAACTTCAAACCCATCACTATATTTCAAATTCCTATTGATTGAATTTGGCAATATATTAGGCTTCATTGTTGAAGTTTTGGACCACAGAGAGGTTCAACTATGGCAGGGGAGGAACACTAGTGTGGGGCATTATTGATGGAGGCCACATGAGTGGGGGGGGGGGGAGAGTTCTCCAGGGCATGTAAATAGGGGACATAAAAATTTTCTGATATATGTTGTGTATTTTTATAGTGATTACAGTTACAAACATCAGCTGAGGGAGTGCTGAGTTCACACCCAGGGAAGCTCTGTCACATTCCCCAATGGAACAACAATAATCCTCCAAGTGCAACGGCAAGACCAACAAGGAACAATGGTCTAGTAATGAGCCCTTGATAATGATGACTACACTTATGACCCTGTGTGCCTGAAATATGAACTAGGCCTAGAGCTGCAGGGTGCCTAAGAGTTACCTCCTGAGGGTCTCCATGTTGCTCAAATGTGGCTACTCTCTAAGCCAAACTCAGCATGTAAATGCATTATCTTCCCTCCAGCATTGGACATGACTCCTGGGAATGAGTCTCCCTAGTGCCAAGGGATTACTACCAATCATTAACTGATGATGCAACTAGAAAGAGATCTTGAATAAAAGGATCGACTCAGACCAGCAGAATATCTCAGCCTACATATTGGATCAAGGGTTAAAAACCACTTTTTGATCTTGAATAAAAGGGGGAAATGGCAAAAGCAAATGTATCTACTGTAGCTCTCTCTGAGACCCTGCTGAGATGTGCATAATTTTGACCCCTCTGAAGACCTGCCAAATTATTTTGAAGTCTCTTAGTCATATAAACTCATTAGTCATTACCATTACCCCCTTTTATTCAAGGTCTTTCCCAGTTGCATCACCACCTTGTGCTTGGTAGAAATCCCTTGGTGCCAAGGAGATTCATCCCTGGGAGAGATTTCCCACATTGTGGGGAAGGTGATGTATCTACATGCTGGATTTTGGCTTTGAGAGTGGCCACATCTGAGCAACAAGGAGGCTCTCAGGAGGTAACTCTTAGGCACCCTGAAGCTCTAGTCCTAGTTAAAATTCCAAGCACAAAGGCTCATAAGCATAGTTATAAGTATCAAGAACCCATCATTGGACCATCCTTCTTCACTGATCTTTGCCCTTGCACTTGTAGGATTGTTGCTGCTCCACTGGGGAGTGCAACAGAGTCCCCTAGAATGGGAACTCATCACTCCCTCAATTGTGTGAAATTCAACCCACTATGTCAATTCCCAATGAATATCAGAACATACCTTCATATCCTATATGCATGTCCTCTGGAAATCCCTCCCACCCATGCATCCGCCATCAATGACATCCCACATCAGTGCTCCTCACCAGTCATAGAAGTTTGGATCTGTGATCCAAAACTTCTTCAAAAATGAAGTCTAATATATTGCCAAATTCCACTAATAGGAAAAAGAAATAGCAATGATAATTTTAAAGATTTGAAATAGAATATATAATAATTTAGAAAAACTAAAATAAAGTGAAACTAGATTGAGGTATTAAAAAATGAAAAATATCTTGTTTTTTTAAAATGTATTGCTTTTCATCCACATAATAGTTATTGCCCTGTATGTACAGGGATGAGGCAATCACTTCCATTACTTCCTCACTGTTTACATCCTTTTTTAAAAATTAGGTCTTCAAAAATTTTTAGGTCACAGTATATTCACATATAGAATATACAAGTATCCTATATACCCAGCATCAAGCCCTTTTCCCCCTTCCTCAGCAATGACCTTTTTACATGTGGAAGTTACATTAGCAGCACATCAGGTATAGATATTGAAACATAGCTATTAAAAATCGTTCCATTATGGTTTATATTATATTTCACATTTTAGGCTGTACATTTTTTAAAGTTTTATCTATTTATTTATTTATTTATACACACACACACACCATGCAAGAATTTTTATAGCAGCACTACTCCTGATAGCTAACACCAGAAAACAACCCCAATGTCCCACAGCAATAGATGAAGTAAATAATTGTGGTGTTTTCTCACGATGGAATAGTCTACAGCAGGGACTAGCAAACTTTATCTATAAAGGGTCAGATAATAGTTTAAAATTACAGGCCAGGGAATTCTGTGTTGCATATTCTTGTCTGTTATATTTTACAACCCTTTACAAATGTAAAAACCATTCTTGGCAACAAGCCAAACAAAAGCAGCCTGAAGCCGGTTGTGGTTCATCAGATACCAATAACAATAGATGTACCACTGCTATGTGCAGTGAAATGAATGAATTCCACAAACATACTTTTGAGTGAGAGAAGCCTAAGTCACAGAAGAATGCATTCTCATAATTCTAGGCAAAGCCACCATCATGACTTCTGCACTGTATACTTTTATAAATATGGCTACATTATCATTTACATTGTGGTTTACATTTTAGACTATACACTTTCATAAATGTTTGGTGAAATTTAACATGGCCTCTATACATCATTGCAGGATCATGCAAAACATGTCCATTGCCCCCTCTGCCATCTATTCTAATCCTCTCTCCCTCTCCCCTTGGGGCCCACAGTGACAACCAAACTTCACTGCTTGAAGGACAAAATTCATAGGCACTTGCAACAATGTTGAGGGCATGACACTCTAGACTGTTCTTCCTAATTGATTGCCACCCATTTCCTTGAGAGACACCCTCCCCTATGTTTGAGAAAATCAGGCCTCCCCAATTTGGGGGTACACCTTCCTGCTTATTGTATGGGTCTCCACCCACTGATACTACACCCTGTGATACTCACACACTCCCTAGAAGCTGGCCCAGGTGCACCTTGAGACAGATGCCCTCTGTCAAACACCTTAAACCAGTAACCTTTCTTTATTATATTTTCTAAAGGGTTTTCTCAACATTATAGTTTCAAGCAATACTTGACAATCTCCTGTGTTCACCTGTTACCCACAATTTTCCCCAATATCATGGACCATCTGGCCCACTCTCCCAACTCTAGCTCCCCTCAAGCCTGCAAAGCCCCACCCAATAGTATCCATATGCACCCATCTTATCCCTTCACTGCACAACTACTTACCTCCACTTCATCATAGATTTCTCCAATATAGAGTTTGGCTCACAACCTTCCTCTTCTGCCATATTTCCTGTAAGTCTATCTTTCAGTCTCTAGCTCTCTAAGACAGCTTGGTTTGCTTAATTCATACCAGAGTGATCATGTAGTATTGGTGCTTTAATGCTTGGTTTGCTTCACTCAACATAAGGTCCTCAAGATTCATCCATGTTATCCCATGTGTTAGCACTGATTTCCTTATTATAGCTGAATAGTATTCAATTGTATGTATATACCACATTTTGTTTATCCATCCATCTGTTGAGGGGAATTTGAGTTGATCCCAACTTTTGGCAATAGTGAACAATGCTGCCAAAACAACAAGCAATATAAACATTTGTGTGCATAGATTAGTTTGTGTCCCTGTTTCCAATACTTCCGGGTATATACCCAGCAGTGAAATTGCTTTGTCTTTTGGAAAATCTATAGGTAGTTTTTTGAAGAAACACCAAATCTTCTTCCATAATGACTAGAATATTTTACATTCCCACCAGCAGTGGATGAATGTTCACATTCCTGCACATCCTCTCCAACACTTGTAGTCCTCTGTTTTTTTTAATAGCCACTAGTCTAATTGGTGTATGATGGTATCTCATTGTATTAATGATTTGCCGTTCTCTACTAGTTAGTGATGTTGGGCATCTTTTCATGTGAATTTTAGCCTTTTGTATTTCTTCTTTGAAGAAGCATCTGTTCAAATCTCTTGCCCATTTTTAAATGGTTTATTTTTTTATTTTGATATATAGGATTTCTGTATATATGATGGATATTGGTCTCCTATCAAATATATGTTTACCAAATATTTCTCCCATTGTGTTGCCTGTCTTTTCACTTTCTTGATAAACTCCTTTGCAGTGCAAAAGCCTTTAATTTTGAGGAATTACCATTTATCTATCTTTTCTTTCATAGCTCATGGTTTGTGTGTGAATTTCATGTTGCCATTTCCTATTATAATTTCCTGTATATGCTTCCCTACATTGTCTCACAAGGTCTTTATGGTATTGGTGCTTATATTTAGATATTTGATTCATTTGAGTTGATTTTTGTATAAGATGTGAGATGGTATTCCTCTCTCATTCTTTTGCATATGGACTTCCAGTTCTTCAGGCACCATTTGTTGAAGAGGCCATTCTCACCCAGTTGAGTGGGCTTGGTGGCCTTGCCAAATATCAGATGACTGTATTTGTCAGGATCTATATCTGAACTCTCAGTTTGGTTCCATTGGTCAATATGTCTATCCTTGTGCCAATGCCATGCTGTTTTTACCATTGTAACTTGGTAGTATGTTTTAAAGTCATGTAGCATGATTCCTCCAATTTCATTTTTCTTTTTCAATGTCTTTGGCTCTTCAGGGCCTCTTTTCCTTCAAAATGAATTTCATAGTTCATTTTTCCAGTTCATTAAAGAATGCTGTATTAAGTTTTATTGGGATTACATTGAATCTGTAGATCAGTTTGGGGACGATAGATACCTCAATGATATTTATTCTTCCTATCCATGAACAGGGAATATTCTGCAATTTTTTTCTCTCTCTCTTTTTTTTTTAATGTTACATTTTAAAAAATGAGTTAAGTCCTCTTTGTTTTCCTTGAACAGTGTTGTGTAGTTTTCTGTGTAGGTCTTTTACATCTTTAGCTAAATTTATTCCGAGGTATTTGATTATTTTTTAATTTACTGTTGGAAATGTGTTGGAAATTGAGGCATAGAGGTCTTGCAAAGAGAGATGGTGCAGTTTTGATGGCTACACTTTTAACATAGGAATGCAGCAATTAAGCCTTTTGAGTCAATAGAATAGAGCTTTCTGGGGCAGGGAGATAAGAGCAAACACACTTTGTAGTGTGAAAGGAATACTGAATCTTTGTACTCTGAGATAAGTTCTTTAATTTACAAGTATTGTTAATGTGTAGTTACACTGCTTATTATCTTGATAGCTTCAGTATATATAATGCCATATGTAAAAATAAAGCTGTCTGAGGAGTCATTACTCATTGGGATCATTACCCCCTGATCCCAGCTCTCTTGCTCTTTCTTTCTATTTGTTTCCTTCTCCCTTTTCTCTTTCTTTCATTCCTGATACCCTTTGGGTCCAAATCTCCAACAGAAATGGTATTTTATTTCTTGGTTTCATCCTCAGATTGTTCTTTATTTTTGTACATAAATGCTACTGATTTTTGCACATTGATATTATAACCTGTGACTTTACTGAACTCATTTATAAGTTCTAGAAGCTTTGTGGCAGATTTCTCAGGGCTTTCTATATATAGCATCATGTTGTCTAAAATTAGTGAAATTTTGAATTCTTCCTTTCCAAACTGGATGCCTTTTATATCTGTTTCTTGCCTCAGTGCTCAAGCATGTACCTCTAACACAATGTTAAATAGGAGAGTTTATTGTGGGTATCCTTGTCTTATTCTTGATTGTAGACGGAAAAAAATAGGATTTCACAAATGTAAGTGTTGTAAGCTGGGGGGTTTTAATATATACCCTTTATCATGTTAAGAAAGTTTTCTTCTATTCCTATCTTTTGCAGTGTTTTTATCAAGAAAGTGTGATAATGAATCCATTTTCTGTGTCTATAAAGATGATTATGTGATTTTTAAAATTTCAATCTTATTATGAGTTGTATTGCTTTGCTTGAATTTCTTATGTTGAAACAGCCTTGCATATCAGGGATGAAACTGACTTGGTCATGGTGAATAATTCATTTGATGTGTTGTTGAATACAAGAAGCAAGTATTTTGACGACATTTTTAGTATCTAGGCTCATTAGAGAGATTGGTGTGTAATTTTCCTTTCTTGTGATGTCTTCTTTTGGCTTTAGGGTATTAAATGTTGGCATGATAGAATGAGTTAGGCAATGTTACTTCTATTTCAACTTTTTGGAAGAATTTAAGGAAAATTGGTGTTAGTTCTTACCAGAATGTAGATAGAATTTATTTGTGAAGCTGTCTGTCCCAGGGCTCTTCTTAGTTGGGAAATATTTAAGGACAGATTCTCTCTCTTTAATTGTGGTTGGTTTGTTGAGATCATCAATTTCTTCTTTTGTCAGTGTAGGCTGCTTATGTATTTCTAGGAATTTGTTCATTTTCTCTAAACTGTCCTTTTTGGCATATAATTTTTCAAAGTATCCTCTTCTGATAGTATTTATTTCTGTGGGATCAGTAGTGATATCCCCTTCCTCTTTTCTAAATTTGTGTTTTTGCATCTTCTCTATTTTTTTCTTTGTAAGTCTAGCTAAGGGTTTGTCTATTTTATTGACTTCTCAAAGAACCAGCTCTTTGTTTTATTTATTTTTTCTAGGGATATACTATTTTCTATTTCATTTTGTTCTACTCTGATCTTTGTTCTTTCTTTCTCCTTTCAGTGGGGTTAGTTTTTTGCTTGCTTTTTTTTTACTAATTCCTCCAATTAGTAATTAGTGTGCAGTTAGGTCTTTGATTATATCTCTTTCTTTTTTGTTGATGAATGAATGTATTGCTATAAATTTTCCTCTCACTACAGCTTTTTCTGCATCGCATAAGTTTTGATATGTTGTATTGTAATTTTCATTAGTTTCAAGGTAGTTATTGAGTTCTTTTGAGATTTCCTCCTTGACCCACTGTTTTTCTAAGAGTGTGTTCCTTAACTTCTGTATCTTTGTGCCTAATCAGGTTCTCTGGTTCATGCAGATTTCCAGCTATATTCCACTGTGGTCAGAAAAATTATTTTGAATGATTTCAATCTTTCTGAATTCATTGAGACTTTCTCTGTGGCCTAGGATGTGGTCTATCTTGGAGAATGATCCTTGTGCACTTAAGAAGAATGTATATCCTGCTGTATTTGGGTGTACTGTTCTGTATACGTCTATTAGTTACAGATCATTTAATTTATTATTCATAATCTTTGTTTCTTTATTGATTCTCTGGTGAGATGTTCTGTCTAATGGTGATAATGGTGTATTAAAGTCACCCACTACAATTGTAGAGGCATCTATTTCTCCACATAATTTCCCCAGTGTTTGCTTCATTTATCTTGAATCCCTGTATCTAAGTCTGTTCTTGTAGACAGCATGTAGATGGGTTATATTTCCTTTTCCATTTTGCCAATCTGTGTCTCTTGACTGGTGAGTCTAATCCTTTAGCATTCAGTGTTACTACTCTCAAGGAGTTACTTACATTAACCATATTTTCTTTGCATTTGTATATGTCATATGTTGATTTTATTTCTATTTTGTGTTTTAGTTGTTCTTACACTCTCCTCCAACTCTGTCTCTCTTTATTTTTTCATTCAACTTGCAGATTTTCCTTCAGTATTTCTTGAAAGGTGGTTTCTTATTTGCATATTCTCTTAGTTTCTGTTTATCTGTGAATATTTTGAACTCTCCATCATTTTTTGAATGTCAGCTTTGCTTGATAGAGTATACTTGACTGGAATTTTTGTTTTTCTTTTATTACCTTGACTGTGTCATACCTCTTCTTTCTTGCCTCCATGTATTCAGATGAGAAATCAACACTTAATCTTATCAATCTTACATTGTATGTGATGGTTCTTTTTTCTCTTGCTGCCTTCATATTTTCTCTTTGTCTTGAGCATTGGATAATTTAACAAGTATATATTTTGGAGTAAGACTGTTGGAATTTATACTCTTTGGGGTGAGCTGTGCTTCCTGGACATGTATATCCATTTCCCTCAGTAGGTTTGGGAAGTTTCCAGCCATTATTTCCTCCATCACCTCTTCTGTTCCCTTTCCCTTCTCTTCTTCTTCTGGGATGCCTATAATGCATATGTTTGTGTTGTTTTGCCTTGTAATTCAGATCCCTTTGACCGTGCTGGGTTTTTTCTATCTTTTCATCTATCAATTCTACTATCTGTTTGATTTCAGATGAACTGTGTTCCACAACACTAATTCTTTTCTCTGCCTGTTAAATCAGCTGTTATTTACTGAGAGTGTATTTTTTATTTCTTGGATTGTGCCATTCATCAGCATCATATTCATTATCTTTTTGCATATGTTTTCAATTTCTTCAGTGTGCTCTCCAAGTTTTTTCTTCATATCCTTAATCTCTTCCTTCAATTCTTTTTTTTTTTTTTTAAAGATTTATTTTTTATTTATTTAATTCCTCTCCCCTCCCCCGGTTGTCTGTTTTCTGTGTCTTTTTGCTGCATCTTGTTTCTTGTTTCTTTGTCCGCTTCTGTTGTCGTCAGCGGCACGGGAAGTGTGGGCGGCGCCATTCCTGGGCAGGCTGCTCCCTCCTTCGCGCTGGGCGGCTCTCCTTATGGGTACACTCCTTGCGCGTGGGGCTCCCCTGCGTGGGGCTCCCCTACGAGGGGGACACCCTGTGTGGTGCAGCACTCCTTGCACCGCATCAGTACTGCGCATGGGCCAGCTCCACACGGGTCAAGGAGGCCCGGAGCTTGAACCGCGGGCCTCCCATGTGGTAGACGGACGCCCTAACCACTGGGCCAAAGTCCGTTTCCCTCTTCCTTCAATTCTTTAAGTTTGTCTATTACATTTGTTTGGACAGCTTTGATTAGTTGTTCAATGTTCTGCCCCTCTTCCTGGTTTATAGTTTGTTCATTGGACTGGGCCATATCTTCCTGATTATTGGTATGTTTTGCAATTCTTTGTTGCTGACTGGTCATCATTATTTCTTGATGGGTTTGTTCAGTTGATTAGCTTCACCCTTTACTCTCTGGTTTTATTTAGTTGCTGTTTTTGAGTGTGTGCTATGTTCTGACACTTAGTTCCTTTTATTCTATTTCCTTGTTACTGTCTAAGTTCTATTCAAGGAAAGAAATTAGGACCAGGGAAAGCAAAAGAGGTAACAAAATAAATAGTGTAATAGTAGTATTGATAGCAAAAGGACCATGTAAGTCCTAGGAGAATGAATTTAAACTCATATAAGCAATGTAGATTAATATAAAAAAATGGAGTATCTACAATGAACAGAGGAACTGAATATGGAAAAGTATAGATTATGAATTAAAAGGGCAACATGATGAGGAGAGAGGAAAAGAAAAAGGAAAGGAAAGGACAATAATAGAAAGAGTTAAAGAAAAAGATAGGAAACAGGATATAAGTGTTAGAAATTTTAAAAAAAAGAAAAATTGGGAGCTAAAGAAAGAAATGTGGAATGTAAGAACAGCAACAGAAGTTGAAAGACAGAAAGTTGTAGAATGGTAAAGAGATAGTGTTGGTAGCCAAAATCAGTATGCAGAAAAGTGGAACTCGAGGAAGAAAAACCACAGCAATCAGGAAACAAGTCAGCAGTAATGTTTTAACTTGAGCTATCACTGTTATTGTTCTCTCTCTCCAGATTGATGTCCTGAAGTCTCCTGCTTTGTTGGTTCCCAAAGCAGCTCACTTAGGCTAGTATTTTGTCTCCAGTCAACTGTTTTTTTGTTAGAGAGATAATGTGGGTGCATTTATTCTGATACCATCTTGCCCCGCCCTTTTTCAGGATGTACTTTTGTTAAGAGTCTTACTGTATGCCACAAATTATTTTACTTTACTTATTTTTATCATTCATCCTAAAATGAATCCCAATTTCCTCTAATTTAGTAGCTACTGGCCAAGTTTTGTTTATCTTGTTTTGATAGCTTTAACAGTATTCAACCTTCCTTCATGCTATAACATTTTTCTAAACACTTAAAATATACTTTTATTGTTTTTGCAGGATTTTATGGGCATATTGTTATCTTAATAAATTATATTATGATCTTATATAAAACTGAAAATGTATTGAATTACAAGTGACTATGAAATATCTTGTAATCCTTCTTGTTAAATTTAGCAACCAAAATCTATGCTAATTTTATTCCTAATAAGCACAATTACGTATTTTACTAATCTCAAGAGTATAATGAAAAGTTTCATATCAATAAAGAGTTGAAGGAATATTGGCTTCTCTAGATGGGAGAAATAACCAGTTCTTTGGGACGACTAAAAGATATGACCCATATGTGTACATACACACAAAAAATCATGTTTATAAAAAATCTACACTACAGTTGTTCCTATGATTATGGGTAAATGTGAATTTCATGGAGAAGTGGCTCACTGAATTTTAATAAGGGAAGAATGAAACAAGATCACAGATCTAGTAAAACCTCTGCAATTGTGAAAAATCAATATTCATATTACAAAAGATAAAAGTGTTTCTTCATTTCTCAGGTATGCGTGTATGCTTTAATCAAATAGTATCCCTATGCACCCATCTTATCCCTTCACTGCACAACTACTTACTTCCACTTTATCATAGATTTTGCCCACAAAATCTATCATAGATTTGGCTCACAGCCTTCCTTTGCCACTTTCCCTCCTAATCTGTACTGATTTAGCTGCATATACACATTTAGATGTATTGAGTTTGGTTTGAAAATATTTTTGAAATTAATTTTGATTTATTTTCTGTGCAATGAGATATTCATAATTGTGTTCTTTAATTTTCAAATGATTGTCAATTTCCAAAATTATTTTCTGCTGTAGTTTCTAATTTTATTACATTGTGGTCTAAAAATATTACAAGTGACTTTACCATTTTGGTAATTACAGAAACTAGTTTTATGCTGTATCATATTTTCATTTTTGGAGAATGTTTCCTATGTGCTAGGGAAGATAGTATATTCTGCTTTTTTGGTGTGTTATTTTTACAGATGTCACTTAGGCCAAATGGGTTGCTATTGTTTTTCAAGTAGTTTTACATTAATTGTGTTTTTTTGTCTAGTGTTGTATCATTTATTCACAGCAGAGTATTAATACCTCCAATTATTTTAAATTATCCAGTTCTCCCTTATGCCAATTTTTGACTCATATATTTAAGCCTGGGGTATTAGATATACATATGTTTATAATTTTTATATCTTCTTCATGAATTAGGCATCATTATAACAAGTCCCTATTTGTTTCTATTTTTTTTCCTTAAAGGCTATTTGGACTAACGTTTTTCCACTCTATTTCTTTTTTTAACTTTTTAAAAAAATTTTTGTTTTTTATTTTTTTATTTTTTAACAAATCAATTTTATTGATGCATATTAAAAAACATAATTCATTCAAAGTGTACAATTAATGGTATTTGCTATAATCACATAGTTGTGTGTTCATTACTTCAATCATTATTAAATCATTTTCATTATTTCAGTAATAATAATAATAAGCAAAAACCAGACAAACAAGAAAATTCCTCATCTCTTAATCTCTCTATGCTTCCCCCACTGTACATAGCTACTGTATCTGGCTATACTATCCAAAATGTATAGTCAATGGATTTTCTTTTTTTCTTTCTTTATTTTTTCCCATGTAACCCACTCCCGACCTCCCCACCACATCATTTTTGTAAATTGTATTTTTTTGAAGGTATATACATCACATAAAAAAATTACATTAAAAAATATGAGGTTTCCGTGTACCCCCCACAACAACAACAACCCCCATCATTGTGGCACACTCATTGCACTCAGTGAACACATTTTGGGTCACTGCTGTACTACATAGATAATAGTTTACCCAGTAGTTCACACTCTTCCCCAGTACATTTAGTGGGTTGTGGCAGGATATATAAAGGCCAGCATCTGACCCTGAAATATCATTTAGGACAACTCAAAATCCCAAAAATGCCCCACGTCACATATCTTCTTCCCTCTCCCTGCCCTCAGCAACTACTTTCTTAACCTCCATGCTAAAAATTTCTTAACCTCAATGCTAAAATTTCTTCTATTAACTCATCACAATAGTTTTATAGTAGAATATCAGTAAGTCCATTCTAGTCCATATTTTATTCCTCCATTTTGTGGACCCTGGGACGTCCTCTCCACCTCTCCACCTCTAGATCAAGAGGGGGCATAGATTAAACATGGATGATGGGTGCAATTCCTCTGCTTGCAGTTGCAGGCGCTCTTGATTCTCTGGTGTAGTGGTTGACCATTTTCACCTCCCTGTTAGCTGACTCAGATGCCATCTTGCCCACCACATCTCTATTTCTTTTGCAGTTACTATCTTTAGAAGTTTGGTAATGTTTAGGAATTCCAAAAATAGATATTAGATTGTGTTTGTCAACTGGCCTGTTTCTCTGGGCATATGAGATTATATTAGATTCAGACTTTTCACTTTCACTTCATTAAATCAAGATTAAGACTTTTATTTGACCACATTATAATGGTGACTCAGTTTGATTCCCCACCTCCTTGGTGGGGATGAAACACTCTAATGCAGAAATATATACAGAGAAGCAGATGTGTAGAAAGAAAGTGCTGCATAAACCTGGCCCCAGGAAGAGAGATAAAACTCATAGTCCACAGCTGACGTTGTGAAGAGAACAGTGCAGCTGAGTCCAGAAAGAAATGAGCCTCAGGGAGAGAGACTAGCCTTATGTCAGGCCACGGCTTATATTGGAAGAATATGGGACCATGGAACCTTAAGAATAAGGAAGATGGTTGAACCCTTCCAGACATCTTACACAACACATGGCAACAGACTTTGGGTGAGAAATCACCTCTTATGGTACCTTGAGTTGGATTCTTTGGGGCATGGTAACATTTTGCTTCTAAATAAATATTCTTTATAAAAGCCAACAGAGTTCTGGTACTTTGCATCAGCACCCCTTTGGTTAACACATTATTTGAATATATATTTTTCTGTTCTTTTACTTTTAACAAATTGGATCTTCAAATCTAATGAAAGGTGGTCATTATGATTGGAAAAATATGATAAGAAGATATTATAAGGAACTGTATACCAACAAATTAGGCAATCAAGATGAAATGGACAAATTCCTAGAAATGCACAACCTGCATTGACTATACAAGAAATTCAAGAACTCAAAACAATTACAAATAAAGAAGTTGAATCAGTCATAAAAAAAATCTTCCAAAAAAGTAAAGTTGTGGATGAGATGAAGTCACAGGTAAACTCTACCAAACACTTCTAGAGGAAATAATAAAAAGCCTGTTTTCTCTTCCAAAGTATTGAAGAGAAAGGAAAATTGCCAAACATATTTTGTGAAGCCAAAATCACCTCAATAACAAAGCCACATTAAGATACTACAAGAAATGTACAGATCAAGCTCTCTAATGAACATAGATGTAAAAATTTTCAACAAAATACTTCCTATCAAGTCCAACAACACATTACAAGAATTATACATCATGATTCAATAGGTTTTGTTCTTGATATACGAGCATTGCTCAACACAAGAAAAACTGTCAATATAATAGACCACATTGAAAAAATAAACTAAGAAAACATAATCATCTCGATTTTTTAAGAGAAGACATTTTACAAAATCCGGCATTTCTCCCAGGATTAAAGCTCTGTGAAATATAGGAATAAAAGACAATTCTCAAAATGATAAATGGCATATATGAAAAACACACAGTTAACATGGTACTCAATAGGGAAAAATTTAAAGTTTTCAATGTAAGATTGAGAATTGGACAATGATGCCTACTGTCACCATTGCCATTCAACATTGTGCTAGAAGGTCTAACTTGAGCAAGTAGGCAAGAAAAAGAAGTAAAATATACCCATATTTCCAAAAAACACAATATTAAACTCTCACTATTAGCAGATGATGTGATCTTGTATTTAGACAAATATAATATCTTTGTTGCAGATAGAAATAAA
Source organism: Dasypus novemcinctus (assembly GCF_030445035.2). Taxonomy (NCBI): domain Eukaryota; kingdom Metazoa; phylum Chordata; class Mammalia; order Cingulata; family Dasypodidae; genus Dasypus; species Dasypus novemcinctus. The sequence goes on along the minus strand of NC_080702.1, from coordinate 17,883,128 downwards.
TGAGTTCAGGAAAATTGTTTCAGGATATAAGATCAACATGCAAAAAGCCATAGTGTTTCTGTATATTAATAATGAACAATCTGAGGAGGAAATTAAAAAAATGTTCCATTTACTGTAGCAATAAATGACTCAAATATCTAGGAATCAATTTATCCAGGGATGTAAAGGAACTGTATTCAGAGAATTACAAAACATTGCAAAAGAAGACCTAAATAAATGGAAGGATGTTCTATGCCCATGGATTGGAAGTCTAAATATCATGAAGATGTAAATTATACCCAAACGTATTTATAGATTCAACGCAATTCCAACCAATATTCCAACAGCCTACTATACAAAAATAAGAAAGTCAATTACCTAATTTATTTGGAAAGTAAAGTGGCCCCAAGTAGGCAAAAACAACCTAAAAGAGAAGAGGAAAGACAGAGACCTCCTGCTTCCTGAACTTGCAAAGAATTGCAAGTTGGTCAAACAAAGAAGATGGTACACTCACAAAGATAAATAATCAATGCAGTTAAATTGATAATTCATATATAGATCCTAACTTCTATCATCAACTTTACATTGATAAACCTACCAAGTACAATTTACTGGACAAAACAGTTTCTTTAAAAAATGGTTCTGGATGAACTGGCTATCCATAACCAAAAAGATGAAAGAGGATCCCTATTTAATTCACTATAAAATAATCAACTCAGAATAGATCAAAGACCTAAAAGTAAAACCAAGACCATAAATTTCTTACATAATAATGTAGGGAACCATCTTTAAGAGCTTGTGTTAGGTAGATGTCTCTTAAACCATACACTCAAAGCATGAGCAACAACAACAAAATAAATACACCAGACCTTCTCAAAATTAAACACTTTTGTAACACTAAGGACTTTGTGAAGAAGGTCAAAAGACAACCTACCCACCATGAGAAAATATATGGAAATTGCACATCTGATGAGGGTTTAATATCCATGTTATTATAGAGATCCTAAAGCTCAACCATAGATAGACAAACGACCTGATTAAAAACTAGGCAAAAGATCTCAATAGACATTATTCTAAAGAAAAAATACAAATGGTGAAAGACCACATTAAGAAATGTTCAACATCACTGGCTATTAGAGAAATGAAAATCAAAGCTACAATGAAATATCTTTTCACACCCACTAGAATGACCACTATTAAAAGTGAACAAACATACAAACAAAAGCAAAAAACTATAAGTGTTTTGGAGAGGGCATAGAGAAATAGGAATTCTTAGTCACTGCTGATAATGGAGAATTGTACATACAGAGTGGAAGTCTGTTTGGTGGTTCTAAGGAAGATAAATTTAGATCTGCCATTTGATCCAATAGTAACATTACTAAACATATATCCATAGAAACTGAAAGCAGGACATCAAAAGACATCTCCACACAAATTTCATAGTGGCATTATTCATGATGGCCAAAAGATGGAAACAACCCAGGTGTCCATCAACACATAAAGGGATAAACAAATTGTGGTATATACCCAGTATAGCAGTTTGATATTATTGATGAATTCCAAAAAGAAATATTAGATTATGTTTGTAAGCTGGTCTTTTCCTCTGGGCATATGAGATTATATTGGATTCAGAGGTTTACTTGATTAGTTAATATTGATAAGAACTCAATATCTATTAAGTTAGCTTGATTACTTAATCAAGTAAACCTCTTGTGTCAGTAGGGCATTGAATCCTTTTCCCTTGGTGGGTGGGGACTCACAGATAAAAGGTGTGGCAAAGAACAGAGTTGAAGTGGTCTTAATGTTGGAGTTTTAATGTTGGAGTTTTGATGTTGGGGTTTTGATTTTGGAGTTTGATGCTAAAGCTGGAGCTCTGGGAAGCAAGGAAACTTGAACACAGACAGAAGCAAGACCCTGGAAGGGAGGAACCCAGGAAACCTGAACCCTTGCAGATGTTTGGCAACCACCGTGCTCCAACACATGGAAAAAGACTTTGATAAGGGAAGTAACTTATGCTTTATGGGTTGGTATCTGTAAGCTCCTACCCCAAATAAATACCCTTTATAAAAACTAACCAATTTCTGGTATTTTGCATCAACACCCTTTTGGCTGACTAATACACCCAGTATGGAATATTATTCTGCTATTAATAGAAATGAAGTTGTGAATCATATGATTATATGCATGAACCTTAAGGAATTATGTTGAGTGAAGCAAGACAGACAAAAGAGAAAGTATGTTATGTGAAAGACATTAGAAAAAAGTCACTACACATTGCTTGACTCTATATAAAATGCAAAACCAAAGAAATATACAGACAGGAATAGATTAGAAGTCACATATGGCAGGAGGAAGATAGAGAGATTGAGAGGTGACTGCTCAGGTGTACGGGTTTTGTTTGTTGGTTTGTTTCTGTTTTGTTGTTTTTTCTTCTTCCTGTTTATTTGTGCTGTAATGTAAATGCTCTAATCTTGATAAAAGCAATGCATGCACAACTCTGAGATTTACCAAATGTCACTGTACATTTTTTATGGATTTTACAGTTTATGAATATGTTTTTGTCAATAAAATTAATAAAAAAGCAAAAACAATAGTTAACACATAGTCATGTTTAAAGAGTTCAAGCAGCAAGTAATGGCTCAGACCCAAGTGTAGTATGATAAATCAGGAATCCTACCCCTGATAGGTAGACACATGTTCTGCTCATTTCAGCTAATCAGGAAAACTATGCTAGTAAACACCAAAGATATCCTGTCCTGAAAGGCAGTGTCAAGAAAGGAAGTAATTGAAGGCTTAATCTAGGGAACCAAGAGAAAATTCCCGTTCATGGACAGTGATGAAAACACTGTGTATATATAATATACATTTGCGTCAGAGATTACCTCATAAAACTTTCAAAGCACACCTTAAAAAGTTAGATTCTGGGGCAAATAACATTATTTTCACAGTCTCTTGGGATTGTATTGAGCATAGAAAGGGGAGGATGACATGTCAGCCAGGTTCAGATGTGGATGGTATGGAACCAGACCCAAATGCTTGCAGAAAACAGAAGCTAGTCTAGGTCGCAAACCCTTCATCTGAGTATGTGACAGATTGATAGAACAGAACCAACAAACCTGAATCCTGGTTCAATCTTCTCTGATATTCACCATCTCTAAGCCAGAGTTTCCTACTCCACAGGACAAGGAGCTGGCACAGATGATAGTCAAGGTCATTTCTCATAAATCTGCTTTTAACCTAAATGTTAAGGCATAGACCAGCAATATAGTATCATGTCTTTGACCATTTAACTGTTCCTATGTCGACAATTTTTTTTAGTTATGTAGAGGAAAAGTGTTATTCTTTTTCCTGCTCTGACAGAGATAACAATGTAATTGAGAGTAAGTCGTTGTAAAATATAAATTTCCCATTGATGTCATTATACCAGTTTAAAACCAGCTTGTCTACATTGTGACTGCTCTGCCCTCACTCTTCCTTTTCTCCATCCATTGAAATGAATTGCTCCTCACAAAGTAATTTTTCAAATTTAAAACTAGCATTTTTTTTCTTCTCCCAGTGGATTGTGTCTAGGAAGCAAGAATAAGTTATAAGGTAACAAGAACCAATTCTGACTGTGTATTTGGCAGTGGAAGGTTTAGCTTTAGGTTGGATGGTCTGAATATGGAGAAAGACATTAAGTCTGGAGGGAAAGAATTGAATGAAGAAATTGCCTGTTTGGAAAGGAAATCAAGAAAAAAATTCTTGGAAGATTGCTTAGAACTGGGAAGAGCAAGTGTAAATTGAGAAAAAAAAAAAGATTTAGAAACCCACACCTGAATCCTGAAAAATTAATAATTAGTAATGGAGGCAGTCAAAGACTTTTCTGCATATCTCTGTGATTAGCTTTGAACACTTACTGTGCTCATGTTTGTATGTTCCTGATCTCTAAGCTGGCATTAAGCCCAGGTACAGATGCCTCTGCCTGTTATGAGAAGGATGAGCCTTTGAGAAATTCAAGTGATGGTCTTCCCTGTAAATCAGGATTTGATCCTGCTAGTCTCACTTCGTCATTCTGTTTCTTCTTTGAGCACATCCTAAGAATCTTCAAACCTATGGAATCATAGAAAGTTCTTTTATTTCTAGAGTAATATGTGTACTGTAGTCCATAGTTGCATTCCTCCTTTATGTTTGTTCATTCCTCCCTCTTGAGGATTTTGGGATGGTGATGCCCACTGTTTCTGATTGAGAGGGGGCTTAGAATCCTTGGGGCAGATGGCTGGAACTGTCTTTCTTGCAGTTGTGGATACTCTCTGATTTGGGGGATGGGTGTTGTTTATCATCATCCTGTTAGTTGTCCTGGGTGAGTCCAATTAACTGGAGGTGGCTGCAACTGCAAAGAGATTCAGGGCTAAACTGGCTTGTGAACAGCCAGAAGACTTAAGCTAAGTATGAGTTCAAATAAAAGGGGCAGAAAAGTCAAATGCAGAGAAATTGTTTATGAATAAATTTCAGTTAGAGGTGTTTCAAAACAAAATTTATTTTCTATTCAAGATATATTATGCAATATTTTAAAATGACATTTTTTAAAAATACCTTAAATACCTTAAATTTATATGAGTCCTCTTCCACAGTTCTGAAAAGACTTCATGGAGATGTTCACATTTATTATTTGATTTTTAATTATTGCTATTTTCAAATAGATTCATGATAGGGAGAATAGTATACTGAATCATTATGAACCTGATATCTGGTTTCAGCAATTATCAGCTCATCTACATCTCCCACACATACTCACATTTCTAGCATACACTTTGATTAGATTATTATGAAGGAAATCCCAACTAATATATGATTTTATTCATAAATATTTCCATATATGTTCCAAATGATGAGGATTCTAAACAATATGCATACCCCTAAATTGACGTAAAACTGTTCTTTAATGTTCTAAGATATCCAGTTAGTATTCAAATTTCCCCAATTGATTTTCTTTTTAAAAAATTAAAAACACTTAGATTATATAAATGTTACATAAAAAATGTGGAAAGATGGACTGAGGTAGACTTACAGTTATTCCACTATAGACATGACCTCTTATAGCAAATTGTTTCTCAGATCCTTGTCAGTGTGCTCAAGATTCATCAGCTCATTCCAAATAAAAGCAAAAACAAAAGATGAATACTAACAGAACAATGAAACACATCCATAGCACACAAATTTTTGTCCAGAATTTCCTTATGGCACTGCATGGTATGTACAATTTATAAAATGGAATTACATATCATTGTTTTTGTTTTAAAGTCTATTTTGAGAGTCAACAAAAATGATGTTCATCATTGCTACTTATCAGCAATTGTTAAATCCCTTTATATATATTAGAAACTAAACTGAAATCTCCAAAGCATTTTTGGCTTCTTCACTTCCCAATTATTTACTTTTCATTTGTTTCTTGGTAGGCTCTTCTAGTTGTAGCATCTAGTTATTTGCTAAGCATATATGGATCACTGACAGCCTTTCTGGCATTAGACTAAGAAGGAAGGAACGCTTTCCAAAAAATCAAACATATTCCCAGATGCCATTGATATTAATTACAAGGCCTTAGGCTGGATGGGAATTAATGAAGTAGTTTTTTTTTTTTTTAAGGTTTTGGGATCTTGGAATTGAACCTGGGACCTTATACATGGAATGCTGGCATTCAAACACTGAGCCACATCATCCACCCTGAATTGTTTTCTTCATTTGTTTTGCTTATGTTTTTTTCTGTTCTCTTTATAGGAGGCACCAGGAAATGAAACTTGAATCTCCCACATGGAAAGCAGGTACTCAACTGCTTGATCCATATCTAATCCACAAGTACCTAATTTTTCTTTGGTACCAGAGAGTGAATCTTTGAGATATGAATCTCATATATGGGTAGCTGGTGCTCAACTGAGCTTTTAAAAGCATCATGGGCAAAGCACTGGCTGAAATATGAATGAAGTTATCCATGAGTCAGCAAACAATTTAGCAGGGAAAATTGTTGCATTACAAGATTTGACATTAGGCAAGGGCTGGAGTTGAAAATGAGAGACAAAAGAAAAGAATTCATGAATATCTGCAGAACTTTTTGCTGATGAAATGGAAAGTCTGGAATTGGGGAGATAATTGTCTTCTTTAACATGAACCATTTGGATGACACTTTTGAGGAATTGGGTATATTACAATCTCTCCACCTTGTAGCCAAGGAGCGTAGGTTAAAATGAAGAGGTAATTTACAAATTATAACTCTGATGCCTTTCAAATTTGGATTGGACATTCTATTCCCCTTTCAGAATGCCACTTAGTTGCTGGGCATCCTAAAGATAAAGATTTTTACATAACTATTTTTTTCCTATTTCTGTTGCTTTCACATGTATTTTAATGAGAATTTTGAAAACTGTGTATCAGTGTTGACTTTATTTATGTCACCTGTAAAAATCCACAATTATCTATGATTGGGAGGGTTAAAGATATTTGAGTGGTTTTCGTAACACATGAGTGCTAGCGCAGAGAAGCATAGCTTTATAAGATGGATAAATACTGGAGACTGTTTTAAGGCATGTCAGTAGAGAAAAATATTCAAGTTTCTTCAGAGAAGGCCCTGCCCCATTTCTGTGGCATCTTAAATATGTAGCCATGATGAGCATCGGTTGTTTTATTAGTGACTCAAGACCTTGAGGATTTATGCAACTTGAAGTTCTGTATTAAAATCTAAGACCTACTAGAGTTGATTGTGTATAAAAATGTGATATGGTTGAGCCACAAGAAAAGACACCTTGGAAAAAGAAGGCCCTTAGAAATAACCTGTGCCCACCAACTAATGAGAAGAAATACAAAATATGGTATATACTTATGTAGCAGTTTGATATTTTTTGTGAATCCTAAAATAGATATTGGATTATGTTTGTAAATTAGTCTTTTCTTCTGGGTACATTAGACTGTATTGAATTTGGGGGTTTCACTCTTTCTTGATTAAATCATGATTAAGGCTTTGAGTGGGCCACATCATTAGGAAATCGAGTCACCACCCACCAAGGCAAGAACAAATGACAAGGCAGGGGAGTTAGCTGGAGTTTTGGATGCTGGAACACTGGGAAGTAAATACACAGAGAAGCAGATAGGTGAGGAAAGACAGTAGTCTCCATTAGGGGTGGCAAAATCCCCTGGAAGGGAGAAAAGCAGTTCACCTGACAGTTTACAGCTGACCTTTTGGAGAGAGCAGAGCAGCTGAGCCTTAACAGAAATGAGCCCTAGGAAAGAAATAAGACTTATCACAGCCTATAGCTGTTATTGGAAGAAGCTGGGACCATGGAGCCTTAAGAAGAAGAGGAAGCCTGAACCCTTGCCAATGCTGACAGCCAACTTGCTCCAACACATGGGAATAGACTTTGGTGAGGGCAGCAGTTTATGCTTTTTGATCTGGTAACTGTAAGCTTCCACTTCAAATAAATATCTTTCATAAAACCCAACAGATTTCTGGTACTTTGCATCAGCAACCCTTTGACTGACTAATGTAATGTACAATGGAATATTATTTAGCTGTAAGAAATGAAATTGGGATGCATATGACTACATGGATAAACCTTGAGGACATTATGTTGAGTGAAATAATCTGGACACAAAAGAACAAATATTGTATGGTCTCACTAATATGAACTAAAATGATGTGTGAACACATAGAGACTATAAGTTCCTAGGAAATAGAATTTTGGGTTGAGAATGGAAAGTGATGCTAAATGCATGTAGAATTCTCATAAGGTTTACTGTAAACTTTTGGAAATGAATAGACTTGATGGTAATACATTATAGTGGATACACTTAACACTGCTGTTATAAATGTGACTGTGGCTGAAAGGAGTAGTCTCTTGTAATTCTACTTCAATTGAAAGGAAGCTAGAGAATAATTTAAGGACTTTATAACAATGATTTTGGTGGTGAAGGAAGATTGTAGTTAATTGTACAAGAAAGTTATGTGTAAAGTATGGTGATACATGGGAAAATTTCAACTAATGTAGCTTATGTATTTTAGTTAACAGTTATATTGTAATATTTTTGCAGCAAAGGCTAAGAAGACATTATATCAATTCCAAGGGAAAACAAAGGGAGAAAAAGAAGGTATTGGATTTTTCCTTTTGGAACAATGAAAATGTTCTAAAATTGACTGATGTGATGGTAGCACAACTCTGTGATGAAAATGAGAGCCACAGAGTATACACTTTGAATGGATTGTACAAAGCATGGGACTGTGTAACACAATGACTACTGTGCTAAAAATGAACTTTGGTTAACAGAAAAAATGAAGAACATTCTCTCATAAACTATAACAAGTATATAATATTAATTCAAATGTCATAAACTGGGTGGTTTGGGGGAAAATATACCAAATGTAAGACATTGGCTATAGTTAGTAATGTTACGACAATGCTCTTTTATAGTTTGTAACTATTGTTTCACAAAAATGCAATGTATTCATGGTGGGGTAAATATGGGAGCCCTGTGTGATGATATGCATGTTTGTTTTATAAGTACACAACATATGCTATACACTTATTGTTTGTGGATGTTCACGTATGAAAGATAAACTTCAATAAAAAAAGTTTAAAAAATTAATATAGATTGTAAAAATATCCGTTGGGATGTACTATGACTAAATGCAACCACACACACACTCACACCCCACTTGATCACCTTCTTAGAGATAAGCAGAGCAAAGTGCACCTGCTTTTTACTTTCATATTTAAAGGGGAGTTGTCAGTGAAAAGAGGGAGATTCAAAAATCTGCAAGGTAGAGTTCCTTAGTTATCCATGGATGATCAGGGCAGATGGCAACTCTCCATCCTTCACTAAGCTCCTCTCCCCATGTGGATGAATGGTAATGAAGAGCCCACGGAGGTCACCTGTGATGGCGCCATCATGTCTTGTTGCTGGAACCCTCCTCCTCTTCCATTTTATCTTTTCCCATGCAGACTCAGGTAGGTGGGCACTTTTAATTGGTGAATTGATTCTCAGCATTTTACTCATCTTTGAATCTGGGCATTTATTTTCTTGTTGCTTATCTCTTGTATGATATTTCTGTGTGAACTAGCTTCTATGAGACTGAAATTCAGATGTCCGTTAAAAACTTCTGGGGAAATTCAATGTTCAAATATGGCATCCAAGGTTCAGAACTCTGCCCAAATTTCCCCTGATCATGCCTGGAAATACTCTGAACATACTTAGCTCTTAACTATTCTGGCACTTGAAGACATTTCTGGAGATTCAGAGGTCTAGTGAAAGTGATATTCAGCTATGGTGTATTTGTCTCTCATTTCCGTGATTACCAAATATGAAGGCTGGATTCAGCCTTGAGGAGAGTGAGACAGGTGGAGGGACCACATGCATGATTTCACTGCACAGTTGAAAAAAATGATTATATCTCACTGCTTCTTTCTTCATCTCAAGGGGCTTTGAAGGAAAGGGTAGATGAAAAATTTGAGCATAAGACCAATATCTTTTGATCTCTGGCGTATATTATCACCAACACTTCAGTTAATAACGGTTCAAACCATAAATTTAGTGGGTGGGTATTATTAAAGTTAATCATTGTTTCTTTTATTTCTTTATTTTTTAACCTAACCTTTTCACTCTGAGTCGTGAGGCTCTACAGATAGTAAAATCTGTAAATCATTTACTTATACACCCATGGATATTATATGCACACTAACCCATCAGTCTAATGGTGATAGCTTGGGCAAAGTACAGCTGCTTTCTGGTTTCAGTTTTAAAGGAGTGAGTTGGCAGCAGGAAGGAAGGAGGTACATCTAAAAAGCTACAAAGTGGGGTTCCTCATATGGTAACATGTGCTAAGTAACCATTTTTCTGTGTCCTTTGTTATTCTTTTTTTCTTCTTCTTTCCATGATAATAAGTTAAATAGCTGCTGTTAAATTCCATGGTAATTGGATCCTTTAAGTCATAATAATTGGCAAGATTATGTCTTAATTTTTAAGTTGGTTGCTAAAGCACCTTGAAGAAATGTAAATTACATTAATCCAATGGCAAACTGGCATCTCCCATGTTACTGCAGATAGGTAATTACCCAACTGGCTAGTTGTAAACCTTTGGTAAATTTCCCAGTTGTTCTTATTAATACATTGTCTGGGGTGTGGAGTGCACAGAGTGTCAGCAGGTCAGACCAGTATGTCTGGATCCCAATGGATGGAACACTTACTTTTCAGTGATAGAAACCATGGAATCATTTGATTACTTGGATAAAATGTTTGTTTCCATGTCTTAAGTTTTTTACATTCATGACTTTTAATTAGTGTTTCTGAAAGAACTGTTTCCATGAGGTGTATTTTTATGCTATTGCCTTTAGGAATTAGGAAATTAATGATAATACTAGTGGAAGAATATTTAGAATCCAGAATACTACTGATTTAACATGATGAGTTATACATATTATATCTCTGGCTGCCTGCAATAACACTTGATATTATGCCATCCACTTCTTTTCCTGAAATAGTAAGGCTATTATTTTTCCCCCCAGTGAACATTACCTCCTTGGATATCTATTTCTGTGCCTTAATTTTTAAGTGAATCATATGTTTTAAAGCTAACCTTTTGTGGAGAGTGTGTATCTTAGTGGTTGAGCACTTGCATCATGTGTACAAGGTTCCAGTTTATATCACCAGTACCTCCTTTAAAAATTAAAAATAAAACTAACATCTTAAAACTAACATCAATAGCTTTCATTGTGTAATTATTTTTCCACCTATGGAGCCTGCCCATTTCTATCTGCCACTGATTTTGCATAGTCCTGATACCTGTTGACTTATCAATATCTGTCAAATTCCTTAGGTAGTTTCGAGTAATAAAAAAAATTGGTTTAGTTGAGAGAATTTTTCTACAACTGAATTAATTATTACAGTGGGAGTTAGCCATATAGTTCCATAGCTCCATGAGCCCTTTATATATTTAAGGCTCTTCAGAGAGAATAAAATAAAAAAAATTAATGATACAAGTATGTGTCATTCCACCATACTGTGAGAAAACTATCTACTTCCCACCCCCCAGATTACAGGACTTGGTGCATGGTAAGGTGTTTTTTAACATTGATTTTTGGAAGTCTCATCACTGAGGAAGATCATTGTTACCTTAAACTTCTACTCTGTCCCTTCTTCCTCCAGCATGTGGCAAAGTCCATGATGTACTATATGTTTTACAAAGATTCCAGGTTAATTATGCCACAAATTGGTACTTATCAGACAGTTGTAGTACATTCCTCCACTCTCTAACTATTTCTAAACATCCTTTTTGTCCAGGCCATGGGGTACTGTCAATGTGTCCAGGCTTCAGTTCTTTAAAGGGCATTATTAGAAAGGGTTTTCATGTAAGAAGCTGAGCAGGGTTGACAAAAATTAACATCTCTCACTGGAGAAATTATTACTGATGGAGTACTGACAGTCAACACAGGGCAGAACCTGTAAAAAATAACAGAATATTGCCTGGCCTGAGAGTGATGAGGGGTCAGCAAAACTAAAGTTAGAATCATCGATAAGTATGGATTCAGTTCCCAGGGAAATTTCTGATATTCACAGTTCATGCTGCTCATTTTGAAACATATCAGCTTTCTCTGTAAGATTCTTTTCTTCCAGGTAACAGCTTGCTTTCATCACCTTCCCTAGGCTGTGCCATGAGGATCCACACTGAGGGTGGCACAGCAAGGAAAATCATATAATTTATGATTTTGTTATAGTTAATGAAATTCTTGCCTGCCACTCTATTATATTTTATCTAACTTTATTCATATTCTTATCAAAATATTCATCTGTACATTTAGAAATTAAACTAGACTGTCAGTGCCTAGAGAGGAAGGACATTCCTTTACTCCTAGAGTAGAGCTTGACAGACTACGGATCAAATAGTTATTTGAATTTATGATCAATGGATGGGAAAAGCCGAATCTGCAATGATAGAATTTCATCTTTATTACTATTTGATCAGATGCTTTTGTTTGCATCACTGTTCCTTTTTGAAAGCAGTGTATGCTTTATATCTACATAGAAGGTGTTGGAAGCACAGAGTCGGATGCAGAGAAATTCAGTTAGTGGAAGTGGAAAAATGCATATCACTTAGTAATTTTCCCACCATACTTACAATAAAAAAGAATATAAATGTGAAGATTGGGTATTGCAAATTGAGAAAAAAATCTATGTACAGAAATTGCATATAAAAACATTATGAAGTATATATACTTTCATAAAGCTTATATTCATACATAGCCTACATATTTGCTTAAGCATGTATATGTTATATAAATGGATTTGCACACATTTCCTAAATTGGAAAAATGTTCTAACTAATGTTCTAAGTTTCCTTAACATCAACATAATTTTCAATAGCTTCATATTCTTTTTCATTAAGTGTTATTCTCTACTGAGCAGTGCAATATAGTATACTATATTTATTTAAGACAAGGAAATATTTGGTTTCCAACACTATCATTTTCATTTTGTGCCTTTCTATTTACTTATTTTTGAGCAAGTTACTAAATTTCTTCCTGATTCAAATTACTCATCTTTAAAAATGAGGAAAATAATCTGTCATACATAGAGTTTTTATGACACGTAGAATGATTTATAAGAATTTGAATTTCAATCATAGGCAAGTAGGAAAACACAAAATCTTTTATACTTATTACTGTTGCTCTTTGGAATTATGTTTTATTATTAAGGCTTATACCAACACTGTAATTGAGTACATTTATTTTAGATGTATTTATTTATAATCCACAGATAATTATTTTAGTTAAGTTATTGTAAATCTTTTTTCAATAGGTATTCACAATCATTCCTGCCATAGTCCTAATGCTGAGCTTATCCTTTGCTTAATTTTCCACTAGGGCAATTCCACGTGATAGGACCACAAGCACCTGTCATTGCTTTGGTAGGAGAAGAGGCTGTGTTGCCCTGCCATCTCAGCCTATTGATGGATGCTCAGGACATGGAGGTGAATTGGTACCGTGATCGTCCTTTTGGACTGGTGCATCAATATGTAAACTTACAGGATCATATGGAGCAGCAGATGCCAGAGTACCAAGGGAGGACTGAGTTCCTGAAAGACAATATCACCACAGGTCATGTAGCCCTGAGGATCCATCACATCCGCCCTTCTGATGAAGGGGAATACAGTTGTTCCTTTGAAAACGCCATATACTTCCATCAAGCAAACTTTCAAGTGTTGGTCACAGGTGAGTCTTTGGAATGAAATATTTTGGAACTGATGGAATATATATTCATATATGTAGACAGGATAGCCGAGTCTTAGAAAAACAGCCACCACCATCTTCAGGTTGTAATAGGAATTTTTTTCCTTGTCAATATTTGTGCTTGAAAGAAGGAGAGAGCAGAGAATCTTTCATAACTTATATCTGAAGTTTCCCAGAATCTCATCAAATCTAGAGAGTTTGGTCTGATATCCAAAAAACAGAAGCATGTGCAGTAAATCAGAATCTGAATAGACCTCCCTCCTGCTCATGTTTCCTGCACCATCAATCTTGTCCACATTGGATGTACTCATGTTCAATGAAATTTGATCTTGCCCACTCTTGTTATGACATCCCTTATTACTCAGGGATGGCTACACATATTTGCCCTTTTATGTACTACTCTTGCCTTCAATTGTTCCTAGAAAAATACATATCCTACCAGAGTGAGTGAGTAAGGAAGGCTTCTAGTTTCAGCCATACATTGTGCCTCAATCAGTCCTCTCCCTACAAACATAGCAGTGCCTACTACTGAGTTCTCCTGATAATGTTACTTATGTAATTTTAAATCAAAGAAGAACTAAGGAGCTATCCCAAATTTTTGTCACTAACTCAGACTAGATGTCTCATTATCTTTCAAAGATTGGCACTGAATGGGAGGTAACTTTTTTGCACACAGGTCAAGGGCAACATTTTTACAGCTATTGAAAAGTGATATTATTGAAATCTTATGATGGATTGTGTTGGTTTATCTTGAGTTCCTTTGAAAAAATGATGATACATGTAGGCTATTCTGTTGTGCCATGTTTTGTTGATTTGAGTGGGCAGTCTTATTTTGGTACCTTCATTCTTTCACATTTTATTTCAGAAATAAAATTACTATGCTGGTTCAGTGTTTATTTCTTCCTCCAGGTGAACGCATCCCAGGTGTTCTTGTTTGAGACAGCCTCAGGACAAATGCCTGCTCCTCAGGCAAAGGTCCTTTTCCTCTCTGAAATTATCTTGATTTGATGTTTCTGGCATGTATTTCCTCCTGAATAAGTGATATTTGGTCCACAGTCAGAAATTAATTCCTACTGGAGAAACGTTCTGCGAAGTCAATGGCAGCTTCATTTGCTACCTCACCCCAGAAAGGAATTGCAAGCATTTATTAATGTTGAGTTAATAGTAATGTCCATATATTTGCATCTGATATTTTATTTGCATTTCTTCTGTTTTTTTCTTTGTCAGTCTAGCTCAGGATTTCCAATTTTCTTTTTCTTCCCTAAGATCCAACTCTTGGTTTTGCTAATTCAAAGAGAATTTTTTTAAATTATTTATTTATTTTTAAAAATTACATTAAAAAAATATGAGGTCCCATTCAACCCCACCGCCCCCACCCCCACTCCCCCCACAGCAACACTCTCTTCCATCATTGTGACACATCCATTGCACCTGGTAAGTACATCTCTGAGCATCACTGCACCCCATAGTCAATGGTCCACATCATAGCCCACACTCTCCCACGTTCCATCCAGTGGGCCCTGGGGGGATCTACAATGTCCCGTAATTGTCAGTGAAGCACCACCCAGGACAACTCCACGTCCCGAAAACGCCTCCACATCTCATCTCTTCCTCCCATTCCCCAAACCCAGCAGCCACCATGGCTACCCTTCCCACACCCATTCCACATTTTCTCTGTGGACATTGGATTGGTTGTGTCCATTGCACATCTATGTCAAGTGGGGGCTTAGATTCCACATGGATACTGGATGCACTCAAAGAGAATTTTTATTGTTTCTATTCTTAAATTTATTTATTTCTGTTCTAATGACTATAGATGCAAAAATCTTCAACAAAATGCTTGCAAACTGAATCCAAAAGCACATTAAAATAATTAAGCACAATGATCATGTGGGTTTTATCTCAGTTGTGCAAAGGGGGTTCAATACAAGTAAATCTATTAGTATAATAAATCACATTGATAAATTGAAGGAAAAAATCACAGGGATCTTTAAATAAATGCAGAATAGTCATTTGAAAAAAAATCAGCACACTTTCTTGATAAAAATACTCCAAAAGGTAGTAATAGAAGGAAATTTTCTCAATATGATAAAGTGCATATACGAAAAACCTACAGTTTGCATTATACTCAATGGTGAAAGACAGAAACCTTTCCACTGAGATCAGGAACAATGGAAGGATGCTCACTTTTACCATTGTTATTCAATATTGTGCTAGATATTCTAGCTAGAACAATTAGGGTAGATAAAGAAATAAAAGACATCCAAATAAGAATGGAAGAAGTAAAACTTTCACTATTCACTGATGATATGATTATATATGTAGAATCTCATGAAAAGTCCACAATGAAGCTATAAGAACTAATGGATGAGTTCAACAAAGTGGTGAGATACAAGATTAATATGCAAAAATCAATTGCATTTCTCTACACTACTGATCTGCAATTTGAGAAGGAAATCAGAAAAAAAATAAGTTTAATAGAAAATAAAAAATAAAATATTTAGGAATTAAATAAGCCAAGGACATAAAAACCTGTGTTCAGATAACTACAAAACATTGCTAAAAGAACCTGAAAAAGACTTAAATAAATGAATGGACACTCAAGGTTCATGGATTGGAAGAATACATATCATTGGTTGTTAATTCCACCCAAACTGGTTTACACATTCAAAACAATCCCAATAAAAATCTCAGCAGCCTATTTTGGAAAAATAGAAAAACCAATTATCAAATATATTTGGAAGGGTTAATAATGCCCCAAATAACCAAAAATATCTTTAAAAAGAAGGATTAATAACCCCTGAATAACCAAAATATCTTAAAAAAGAAGAGTAATAACCTCCGAATAACTAAAAATACCTTGAGAAAGAACAAAGATGGAGAGTTGTCAGTTTCAGGACTTGAAAGCATATTAGTTAGCTACAGTGGTAAAAAAAAAACAAAAAAAAAACCCAGTATGATACTGACATAAAAACAGATAAAAAATGGAACCAAATAAAAAACTCAAAAATAGACCTTTGCATCTACTGTCAAGTAATTTTTGACAAGGTTGTCAAGCCATGCCAGATGTGCCAGAAGAGTCTATTCAAGAAATAGTCCTGGGAGAACTGGACAGCGAAATCCAAAAGAAAAAAAGAGGACCCTATCTCACACCTTATACAAAAATTAACTCAAAATGAATCAAGGACTCAAATATAAAAGCAACAAATATAAAACTCCTAGAAGAAAATGTAGTAAAATATCCTCAAGATCTTATGGTAAACAGTTGTTCCTTAAAACTTACACCCAATGCATGAACAACAAAAGAGAAAATAGAAAAATAACTTCCTCAAAATTAAACAGTTTTGTACCTCAAAGGAGTTTTCCAAAAGGGTGAAAAGGCAGGTGACTCAATGAGCGAGAACATTTGGCAAAAACATATCTGATAAACATTTTATATCCTTATATAAGTGGCCATGGTAGTTGCTGAGGGCAGGGAGAGGGAAGAAGAAATGTGATGTGGGGGCACTTTTGGGACTTGGAATTGTCCAAAATGATATTTCAGGAACAGATGCTGGACATTATCTATCCTGCCATAACCCACTGAATGTACTGGGGGAGAGTGTAAATTACAATTTAAACTATTATCCACGCAGTGCAGCAGTGCTCCAAAATGTATTCACCAAATGAAATGAATGTGCCACAGTGATGAAAGAGGTCGTTGATGTGGGAGGAGTGGGGTCAGGGGAGGTGCAGGGTATATGAGAACCTCTTATATTTTTTAATGTAACATTTTTTGTGATCTATGTATCGTCAAAAAATACAATTTAAGAATTGGTGGGGGTGGGAGGGTGGGGAGTGGGATATATGGGAACTTCTTATGTTTTTTAATGTAATGTTTCATTGATCTATTAACTTTAAAAAAGATAATTTTAAAAAGAGAACATGCAACTCAATTATAAAATGCGAAGTATCCAATTAAAAAGTGAGTAAAAGACTTGAAAAGACAATTGTACAAAGAAGAAATTCAAATGATAAAGAGAACATGAAAAAATGTTCAACATCATTAGTGATTAGGAAATTCAATTCAAAACTAAAATGAAATACCATTTCCCACCTATTAGCCTAGCCACTATTGATAAGTTCAGAAAACTGTAAATGATGTAGAGGATGTGGATAGATAGGAACACTTATTCACTCTTTTTTTTTTTTTTACAATTTTTTTATTGACTTTGTAATAATATTACATTAAAAATATATATGTGAGGTCCCATTCAACCCCACCCCCCCACCCCCCCTCTCCCCCCCCCCAACAACACTCGTTCCCATCATCATGACACATCCATTGGATTTGGTAAGTACATCTTTGGGCACCTCTGCACCTCATAGACAATGGTCCACATCATGGCCCATACTCTCCTCCATTCCATCCAGTGGGCCCTGTGAGGATTTACAATGTCCGGTGATTACCTCTGAAGCACCATCCAGGGCAGCTCCATGTCCCAAAGACGCCTCCACCTCTCATCTCTTCCTGCCTTTCCCCATACCCATCGCCCACCATGTCCACTTTTCCCAATCCAATGCCACCTCTTCTATGTGGACATTGGATTGGTTGTGTCCATTGCACCTCTATGTCAAGAGGAGGCTCAGATTCCACATGGATGCTGGATGCAATCCTCCCATTTTCAGTTGTAATCACTCTAGGCTCCATGGTGTGGTGGTTGTCCTTCTTCAACTCCATCTTAGCTGAGTGTGGTAAGTCCAATAGATCAGATTGTAGGTGCTGGAGTCTGTTGAGGCTCAGGACCTGGCTATCACATTGTCAGTCCAGAGATTCAAATCCCCTAAATATATCTTAAACCCCAACATTAACAGCACCTCCAGCACATTAGCATGAAAGTCTTATGAAGGGAGATCCCATCTGAGTCCAGATTCATCACACATAAACACCATTTCCAAAGAGGGGCCATCTGCCCTGGTAGTTAACCCCATCTACCCTTCTTTTTTTAAATTCTTATTCTGTAATCATGTATGTAATTTAACATTTTCCCTTTCAACAATATTCATATATATTTTTCAGCGCTGTTAATAGCATTTAGAATGTTGTGCTAGAATCACCACCATACAATACCACAAAAGTTCCATCATTCCAGATAGAAACCTAGTGCATTTTAGGCCTTAAATTCCCAATTCCTTCCCCACCCAGTCCCTTGGTAATCTATAATCTACATTCTGATTTAAAAAGTTTGCTTATTCCTAATTGTTTCAAATCTGTGAGATAACACATTATTTCTCCTTTTGTTTCAGACTTATTTAACAAAATATGATGCCTTCAAGTTTCATCCATGTTGTTCATGCATCAATGCTTCATTTTTTACAGCTTAATAATATTCTAATGAATATGTATATTATATTTTATTTATCCATTCATCAGTTGGTGGACACTAGAGTTATTTTCTTATGATTCTGATTTGAATTTCCCAGACTGTTAATGATGTTGGACATCTTTTCATTTTCCCTCTGGCCATTTGTATATATTATTTGGTGTTATGTCTATTCAAGTATTTGCCATTTTTAAATTGAGTTGTTTGTCTTTTGTTAAGTTGAAGAATTTCTTCATAAATTCTGGATATTAAGCCTTTATCAAAAATGTGGTTTCCATATATTTTCCCCCATTTTGTAAGTTGTAGATTTAATACCAGTATAAAATCATTTGATGTCCAAATGTTTTTAATTTTGTTGATTTCTTATTTAACTATTTTTTATTTTGTTCCTTGTGTTTTGAGTGTAAAGTCTAATAAAACATTGCCTAACATAGTACCCAGAAGATGCCTCCCTATGTTTGTTTCTAGGAGTTTGATAATTCTAAATTTTATATTTAGGTGTTTGATTCATTTGAGTTGATTTTATGTGTGGTATGAGGTAAGGGTGCTCCCACTATTTTTTTGCAAATGGAGATAACAGTTTCTCAGCACCATTTGATGAAATGACTGTCCTTTTCAAATTGAGTCATCTTTGTCATCTTGTAAAAATCAGTTGACCATAAATGTAAGGGTTGATTTCTGAATACTCAATTCCATTCTATTGTGTATATGTCTGCCCTTGTGCAAGTACTATAATGTTTTGATAACTGTGTTTGTGTTTGGAATAAGTATTAAGATTTTGAAGTGTAGGTGTTCTAATTTATCTTCTTTTTTAAGTTGGCTTCTGCTCTTTTGGTCTCCTTACTCTACCATAAACTTTGATGATTGGATTTTCCATTTCTGCAAGTTGGAATTTTAATTGGGATTGCATTGAATCTGTAAATTGCTTTGGGTAGGATTGGCAGCTTAACAACATTTAGTATTCCAATCCATGAACATGAATATACTTTCATGTATTCATGTCTGCTTTGACTTACTTTAACAATGTTTCTAGTTTTCTGTGTACGATTCCTTTACATCCTTGGTTAGAATTATTCCTAGATATGTGATTCTTTTAGTTGCAACTGTGAATGTATTTTTTTCTGGATTTCTTCTTCTGATTCTTCATTTCTTTTGTATAGCATTTCTATTATTTAGGGTGCAGCTATTTTACCTCAACATTCTATTTATTCATTCATTATCTCTAGCAGATTTGTTGTGGGTTTTTCAGTATTTTCTGTATATGGGACCATATCATCTCAAATAGGGAAAGTTTTACCTCTGTTTACAAATTGGATGTTATTTTTCTTGCTTAATTGTACTGACAAAATCTTCTAGTACAATGTTGAATAACAGTGGTGATAGTGAGATACATCATCTTGGTGGAAGCTTTCATCTTTCACAGTTAGCTGTGACCTTTAAATATATGCCTTTTATAATGTTGAGGAAGGGTCTTTCTACTCCTAGTGTTCTAAGTGTTTTTTTCAAGAATGAATGCTGCATTTTGTCAAATCCCTTTATTGCATCAGGTGAGATGATCCTGTAATTTTTCTCCTTCATTCTATTAATGTGCTATATCACATTATTTGATTACATTATTCGAACCAAAATTGCAAACCAGGAATAAATCACACTTGATCATGGTGTGAAGTACTTTCAGTATTCTGTTGAGTTGGGTTTGCTAGTATTTTGTTGAGAAATTTTGCATCTATATCCCTAAGAGATACTGGTTTGTAGTTTTCTTTTATTGTGTCATCTTTATCTTGTTTTGTTATGAGGGTAATTATAGATTCATAAAATAAAGTATGGAATGTTCCTTCTTTTTCAAACTCTGAAAAAGTTTGAGCTGCATTGCAGTTACTTCTCTCTGGAATGGTTGGTATGATTCGCCTAGAAGTCATCAGATCCTGGGGTTTTCCTTGTTGCAAGGTTGTTGTTTACTGATTCAATCTCTTTACTAGGAATTAGTCTGTTGAAATCTTTTATTTCTTCTTGAATCAATGTAAGTAGTTTGTGTGTCTCTAATAATCAATTTCATCTAGATTATATCATTTATTGTTGTACATAGTATTTTTTATTTCAGCAGTATTGGTAGTAAAGCCCCCTTTTTCATTTATGATTTTTTATTTGTATCTTTATATTTCTTTAGCAGTCTTCCTAAGATTGATGAACATTAGATATACTTAAAGAACCAATTTTTGGTTTTGTTGATTCAATGTATTTTTTGTGTTTTTTTTTGTTTTGTTGTGTTTAAAATAAAATAAACTGTCAAGTTTATTGAACTCAAGTTGCATTAATGTAGGAGCAGCACCAAAAGAGGTTTCTGCTTAAAGGGTTGAGCTGGAGGAGCAACTTACATGGTTGCTCGAAAAAATGGATGGTGTTGGGGAATGGGGAGGAAGAAGTGAGATATGAATTATGGATAGTATGTAAGCTCTAAGTGCTATGAGGATGATGTGAACTACATTGACTATGGGGGCTGTGGACTGTCCAGGTAATGTGTCCTTGTGGCCAGTTCATCAATTAGTAAGCAGAATTCTGGTGTAAGAATGTGGCTATGAGGTGAAGATCAGCAGGCTTTGCTATTGTCAGCTTGTTCTTTTTGTTAGTTTTCTCTTCAAGAGAGGAACAGGGATTTTTTCAGCACTGCAAAGCATCATTGGTATATTAGTCTACTTCAGTTAACCTCTATTTCTTCATAGTAACCCCATGGACAAAATAGATACTCAAGCAAATCAAAATGGTTAGTAAAATCATTTATCATTCCAATTTCAAATACCTCCTTTAGACTGAGGGAGTCATTTAACTCCCCAAAGACCAAGTATGGCTAGTTTGAGACTCTATAGACTGATATTTTAAAGCAACAGGGAATATGAGACTTTGGTGGCTTTGAGGGACTGTGCAATGAAGCTGGTGAAGATGAAGATGAATACAGTCCCAAGGAGAAGAATGTTGATTAGCATGATTGGTGGTGATATTAGGGAATATAATCAAGATGTGTTAGGCACGAACACCTTAATTAATTCCTATATGTTTCTTAGTTTCTTATTTATGGTATGAAGCCATTTGGATTATTTGAAGAATTCCTGGGTCTTTGTTTCAACTTCTCTGGTATCATGGATCCAAGTATGACAGGATGTGTTGGCAACAAAACAGATACCTCCTTTTTCTGCCAGTAGGTAATCTAAAGTTAATCGGTTATCCAAGGGGCTTTGAGGGAATTGAGGGGAGTATTAGTCCTCGCATTCCTTCCTTGTTTCTTGAGCTACAACTTTAAGCGTGGCACTAAAGTTATGGATAATGTTTTCTTGGTATTCAAAACCTTTCTAGGAGGCTAACTGTTGGAGTCCGAGCCCTAATTTAGTATGAATTAAACGAATAACCCATTTATTTCTCATGAGAAAAGTAAAGTTACAAGGATTGAAGTTGGGATCTATTACAAAGCTAAATGTGCATTGCCTACCTCACTCTGGACAGGTCAGTGAGAAAACAAGAAAATGCTATAGGCATAGAGTGGTATTGTATAGGAAGGTACAACCTGAGGGGACATAGCAATGCTTTTGGTTCTTGAAAGAGTCTGAAGTTTAGGAATGTCAGGTTGACTTTGGTGAGTATGCTTGAGCAAGTTTTGGATGAGTCTGAGAGTGCTAAGGGAGCACCTTCTGGTCTAGGGCAGACTTTTTGACTTGGGTATTGTCAATAGTTTGACCTTCTCAACTGGTGGTGCAGATAAAAACTTTCATACAGTAAATAAAGAAACAGGGGAAGGGGTTTGGTGGGATAGAGGTGGAATGAGACTCTGAAGGAAGGTGAAGCCTGATATATCATGGGAAGACACTTCAATTGCTGGATTATACTAGAGACTCCCACTGGGAAAGAATCATGATGGAAATATTAGAGAGGGGTATTCCATGAAGGAAGGATTGGACTGCTTGTGTTTTTGTTATGGCAGACCCAATAGTTTGAGAGATTAAACCCAGAGGCGATAAATTGATACATGTTAAGTATAAGGCTGTTTTTCCAGTTGTAGGTGAAGTGGGGGAGACAGGGAAACAAAAGAATTGTGTAGGGGTCATGGGGCTAGGGAATTCTATATTTGCTACAATCTAGATAAAGGCAATGGAGCTTACTGCAGCAAATAGAAGAAAACAGAGTTAATAAGAGTTCCTGGGGAGGGGAAATTAGGGTATTCTTGCTCTCAGGGGAGAATTATGGATTACTCAAAAAAATAACCAAGAGTAATTTTTAAAGTATACTCAACCCAAGTTGAGAGTCTTGGGAGAGTTGTTTGTGGCAGATGCTGGCTGTTTCTGGACCCACTGGGGCCAAAGTGTCAGATCTCTGATACTTTCGGTAGTCCACTTGGGGAATGGGACTGGTTTTAGATGTGAAAGGTGAATCCAAGAGTTGATTCCTTAGAACTTTGTGGCATTAGGGATGTTAAGGAGGACTTGAAAGGGTCTTTTCCACTGGGGCTTTTGTCCATGCTTCTGAAGATGCCATTTTCAATATGCCTGAACTAATGGATGTACATGTGGTATCGATTTGGGGATATCTGTAGAGATTCAAAAACACTTTTTGAGAGTTCAGAGTCTGTGAGAGTTTTTGGCAGGAGGTAGCCAGTAAGGAGCTAATGTCAGCAGTTTGTGACCAGGGAAATAAGGATCTGGGTCTGCCATTAACTATTTCATAAGGGGAAGATGGTAAAGACCTAAAGGACATCTCTGTAAGCTTCATGAGGACTAGGGGAGAACTTTAACACAAGCAAGGGAAAATCATGCAGTAACTTTCCCTTTTTTGTTTTCTTAGACCACAGATGCTTTCAACAAGCCCTGCTGATTGGGGGTAATAGGAACAGTGAAGGTGATGCAGAAGGGGTGAAATTGTTGAAGTTTAGAAAGGAGTTGTCCTATACAGTGGGTGCACATTCACTATGGTTTTTTCAAGGAACTCCCTACCAGGTGATGATTTTTCTTAATAGAATTTTGGCTTTTAAGGTGGTAGATGTTTACAGGAAAAATATCTACTTACTGAGAGAACTTACAGACTAAAACAAAGTAGTCCTTATATTATAGACAAGGTGGGAGTTGGATCAAGCTGATTTGCCAAATCTCAAAAAACCTTGAGGTGGTGGAAACATTCCAGGGGCAAGTAAAAAAATGTTGAGCCAGGTTGCAATGAGGGCAGAGGCTATAGTTTGCAACTCCTTCTTGATTTCAGATTTAAAATTTCCCCACCAATACATTCTTGGAAGATTTTCAAGCTTACTGGGAGTCCAGTGGGTGTGAGTGTGAAGGTGAGCAATCATTGGGTGAGTGATGATATCTGGAAGGATGAATAGACAATATGGGCTGACCCAAAGTCCACTCTGGGGTTTTTATGCCCCCCTTGGCCTTCCAAATTTTTAAGATCTTGGGCAAATACAGTCTTCTGAGCTTCTACAATATCATTTAAGGACATCTTTTAGGGTCCATTGCACCAGTGCAGAGGGAGAAGGCAAGGTTGCTTGGTAAGTTCCAATAGTTCACTTGGTGTTTCATACTTGCACCTCGTCCAGGGCCAGTGTCCACTATGACATATCCTTTGGTTTCTTCTGAGTCAGTTCTGCTCTGCACTTTTCACTGTTGCTATTGCTTTGGGGAGAAAAGACTGAGGAAATTCACGTAACGAAACCTTGTTTTTAATGGACTGGCCAAAGCATGTCATGTAAAGAAACCTTGGTGTTTCCAGAGGCATAGTGACTGTCTGTATAAATGGTAATTGCTGTACTTTTGCCAAGCAGCAGGCCAGCATAAACTCTGTGAGTTAAGACTGTTGAGCTGAGGAAGCCACACGGAGGGGACATGTTCTAAATTTCAGAAGTGTATTATTCTATATCCTGCAACTAGATGTCCCTTTTCATCATGATAGCATATATCTGTAAAACAAGACATTTTCAGGTTTTTCTCAGAGGGGTATTAGTGAGGTCTGGCCTTGACTCAGAACAGAATCAAGAAGAGCAAGTCTGTTTTGGGGCTCAGAGTCATATCTGGTGAGCAAGTTGGGGAGGAACGTGTCAAAGTTGAGAAACAATAAAGTTTATTGTGAAACATTAGTGTTGTTTAACACGGATGCTTCTTGGTCTGAAAGTGAGTATGTAGAGAAAAGCTGGAAATGACGGATTTTTACCAGAGGCTCCACAATATGGTACATAAAAACCGTGAAAGCCAAGGATTATTTAAGTGACTGCCTGAAACAAAATCCAGTGACAATGACTGTGCATAGGCAGGAGGGAAGATTCTTAGTTACTGCATCCAAAGTCTGACTGTAATAGCAGATGGGGTGAAAATGGTCAGCACAACTTAGGGATGTTCCCCACATGGATTCTTTCCTTTTTCAGTTACAAACAGCTGAAAGGTAAGGGAGTAATTAGGAATCGCCAGAGAAGAGGGTTCTAAGAGCCCTTGCTTCAGAGAGAAGAGTGCTGAAAGGATAGGATACAAGAGTGAGAAAGTTATAGTTGGGAGATTTTGAAGAAAGTTTAAAAGGCTAGGCAATGGAAGTAAAGCAAGGGACCCACAAAAATCAATATCCAGGGAGCCCAAGAAAGACAAGGTATTGTCATTTGGTTATGCATTCTGGAAAGTTAAGTATGGCCTTAAGGGAAGTGTGGTCTAGTGAGAGTTCTTGAAGGAAGCAATATGACCAAGGAACTTAGCATAGGGTTGGACAAACTGAGGTTTTTCCTTAGAAGATTAATGCATCTTATCTTTGAAGCACAGATTTTTCTTAATTTGGCCTTTAAGGACAGCTGAGGGATTTTTCTTTAAGAAGCATACTCAAGCTCTTAATTTCCTTAATTGAAAAATAAGCATTCTATATACTTTACATATATAAGTTACTAAAATTATTTTGCAAACTATCTCTAAACATTTTACAACATACAATTACTACCCAAAATAAACTTATCAGAATAATGACATAATTTAGTTAAAAGCAAACATAATTTTCCTTTTTTCTATTAAACACTTAGTAGATGAAACATTAACTTTTTTGATCAATAAATCTGTATACATTTAGGAAGAACATACTTAAGTAAAGCAAAATTGTCAGAATTGTTGCTTGTTTCGTTTACTATTTAATCAGTATTTCAGTGAAAAAACATTTATGAAACATCTATAAGGACAAATTTTTGGAGTACCTTTTTTGGAAGGTATGGGGTATGGTTGTTTTTTGGGCTAAGCCATGGCTTAATTGCATGCATAAAAAAGGAGTCAGGGCAGCGGATTTGGCACAACGGATAGCGCATCCGCCTACCACATGGGAGGTCCAAAATTCAAACGCAGGGCCTCCTGACCCATGTGATGAGCTGACCCACACGCAGTGCTGATGCATGCAAAGAGTCCCGTGCCACACAAGGGTGTCCCCCCATAGGGGAGCCCCACGCGCAAGGAGTGCACCCTATAAGGAAAGCCACCCAGTGTGAAAAAAGTGCAGACTGCCCAGGAATGGCACCACACACATGGAGAGCTGACACAGCCAGATGACGCAACAAAAAAATGTAACACAGATTCCTGGTGCCACTAACAAGAATAAAAGTGGACACCAAATAACACACAGCAAATGGACACAGAGAGCAGACAACTGGGGGGAGCAGGGAGGGGGAGAGAAATAAATTAAAAATAAATCTTAGAAAATTAAATAAATAAAGTTTCCTATTAAAAAAATAGTCAGCATTTTTGTTTTCTTTTTATAAAATTAGTCAGTACAAAAGTTACTAAACTTTACCAGCACTAGTTCTATTAATGTGGCTCTCCAGGTTTAAGTACAGTTAACATGGAAACACAACAGAAAATATTAATGTTGTTAAGTGTTTTACTATTATTCCTTGTTTTTTTCTAAATAATGTAGGGGAACTATACACATGAATCTATGAAAACACATTTTGTACTGGCAGATTTGTTGAAATACTTAAAATACTGTATTAATGCAATTTAAAACATCTTCATGTACTTTAAAACTGTAATATACAATTTTAACAAGGATTAATGAAACATATAGGTATTACACTGTTTGTAAGAAAATAATGTAATACATACAATTTAATTTTATATACATTTTTGAAACTTTTAAAGTTATTTTCTATTTAAATTTTGTGAAATCCTTTGAAATTATATACATACCTATATACACACACAAAATTAGTATATAAAGAACTTAAAAGTTTTTTTTTTCCTTAAATGAACAACGTTTATTTAGAGGTCATATATAGTAAGCATTTAAATATTTATTTTAGATTATACTATATTTTTACTATATGATTGTGAGCAGTGTATTAAAAGAATCTTTACTTTGTTTATTAAATACTTTCATTTATCTAAAATTTTATATGACTTTTACCAGCATTCTGTAAATTAATTAGCAAAGGTTTGAGCATTCAGCCTTATAAGTATGAAGGATAAGATCAAATTTTTACAAGTCCCTCTGAATCATCATTAGTATTTGTGAAATATTGTTATAGAAATGTAGTTAAACTAGGATAGAACCCAGAGGGAAAATTAAAAACAAATGGTTACCATACATATAAAAACTTACTATTAAAATTGAAACAGCCTATTATTATAGATTGCTTAGGAGTTGCCACCTGGGAACATCCTTGTTGCTCAAATATGGCTTTTCTCCAAGCTGAACTCAACATATAAATACATTACCATCCCCCCAGCATGGAACATGACTCCCAGGGATAAGCTTTCATGGCACCAAGGGAATACTAACAAATATAAACTAGCGATGCACCTGGAAAAGGATCTTGACCAAAAGGGGAAAAGGGAAAGACAAATGAGTTTATATGGCTAAGAAACTTCAAAGTGAGTTGGGAGGTCAATCCAAAGGTTATGCTTATGCACATCCCAGCAGGATCTCATTGACTCCCGTGGCTCACTGATCCAGGCTATGAAATCAGAAAGGACTGTAAAGGATTCTTGCATGTATCATGCTTTTCACCAAGGCATTAGAGGTATTGTCTGGCATCCACATTTGGATCCCACTTCTCAACAAGTGCTGCTGCATTTATGATTAAATAAACAGACTTAAAAGGGAGATATAGAATTTATAGAGGTAAAGCTGCAATAAAGCAAGAGAGGCACCAAAAGATGTTTCTACTCAAAGGGCAGCAGCTTATATGGTCACTTAAAAAAAATGGGAAAGTGTGGAGGAATGGGGAGGGATAAAAGGGATATTAAAGATGGTTAGTATTTTAGCTCCATGTGCTACAAAGATGATGTGAACTATGTAGACTACAAGTTCTGTGGATTTTCCAGTCCTTGAGTTACAGTTATTTAATTAACAAGCAGGATGGTGGTGTAAGAATGTGACCCTCTGCTGAGATCAGCAGACTTTTATGTTGTCAGCTTGTTCTCTTTGTTACTCATTCCTTCCTGTTAGGCAAAGCAGTCTTTGTCATTGTTGAAAAAGATCATTAGTATGTTAGTCTGCTTCAGCTAACCTTTGTTTCTTCTTTGTAATCCCCTGGATATAATGGAAGCTCAAGCATTTCTAGATTGTTAGTAAAATAATGTATCATTCCAATTTCACAGATTCTAATTCAGTTTTCTCTGCTCTTTAATACTATAATATTTCCTCTCAGAACTTCTTTCACAGTGTCCCATAAATTTTGGTATGTTGTTTTCATTTGCACTTACCCTGAAGATATTTCCTAATTTATCTTCTGATTTTCTCCTTTACCCAATGATTTCTTGGTTGTGGGACATGACTTCCAGAAGAAGAGCCTCCCTGGTTCTGAGGGAGAATTACCAAGCACCAACTAGTGATCCATTTGGAAAAAGATTAAATGCACATCTCAGGAGGATTTCATTGACTTCCACAGTAAACAATGCCTCAAATAGCAGCGCTCTTGAGAGATCTAGAGAATTTAGACACTATAGGCAGGGCAGACAATCTCAGGAATTTGACACCCTGTCAGTAGGTCGTACTTTGGAATATATGCTCCCCAATGTAAACAGAGTTAGACTCATTTATAATTTCACTACATATGGCTTTTCTGCCACTTTTATTTGAACCAATAGTTAGCATTATACTTGTTAAATATCTGTCCCAGGGACTTAAATCTTGTATGTTCACATGCCAGTTGAGGTCTGAATGTCAGCAGAGTTGCAACATCTACCACCCAGGTCATTGGACTTGCCCAGGAAAACTCACAAAAGGATGATGATGGAAAATGCCCATAAAAATGTCAGAGAATATCTACAACTGCAAGCAAGGCAGTTCCATCCATCTGCCCCATGGAATCTAAGCCCCTCACAGTCAGAAATAGAGTGGGAAT
This sequence comes from Dasypus novemcinctus, assembly GCF_030445035.2. Classification (NCBI taxonomy): domain Eukaryota; kingdom Metazoa; phylum Chordata; class Mammalia; order Cingulata; family Dasypodidae; genus Dasypus; species Dasypus novemcinctus. Next base: position 17,854,203 of record NC_080702.1, on the reverse strand, counting down.
CACCATCCCAAAATCCTCAAGATTAAGTAATGAACAAACATAAGGGAGAATGTAACTGTGGTCTAAAGTAGACTTATAATTCCAGCAATGGAAGAACTTATAAAAATGATATAAAGCTGTGGCCACCTGAGTTTCTAAGGGGAGATGGAGGGAAGAATTGGTGTAATATAGGACATTTTGGGGACATTGGAATTGTTCTGCATGAAATAGCAATGATGGATACAGCTATATACCTTCTGTTAAAACCTATGAAATTGTGTGGTGCAATATGTAATCTATAATGTACTATTGTTAGTAACAATGCTTCAATATGTGTTCATGAATTTTAACAAATGTACCACACTTTAAAAAAAGATGTAAATGGGAAATTGTGAGAAGGGGAGTGGTTGGGGTGTATGGGGGTTCCTATATTTTCATTGTAACATTAATGTGATCTAAAGCTGCTTTCAAAATAAAATGTATTAAGTTATGCTGTTTGATTTCCACATATTGGTCAATTTTCCATTTCTCCCTCTGTTATTGATTTCTTACTTCATTCATTTTTAGTCAGAGAGAATAGAATGTATGCTAGCAATATACTTGAATTTATTAAGACTGGTTTTGTAACCAATCATATGGCCTATCCTGGAGAATGATCTACATACACTTGAGAAGAATGGGTATTCTGTTTTTGTTGCATGACATGATTTATATATCTCTGTTAGGTCTAGTTGGTTTAGTATATCATTCAAATTCTGTACTTCCTTACTGATCTTCTTACTAGATATTCAATTCATTATGGTAAGAGATGTGCTCAGATCTCCTATTATTAATGTAGAACTGTCAATTTCTCTCTAAATCTTCAGATATTTTCTGGTTCCATTTTTAGGTGCATATATATTTACACATGTTACATCTTTCTGTTGAATTTTTCCATTTATCAGATATAATGACAATCTTTGTCCCTCATAATTGTTTTCCACTGAAAGTATATTTTATCCAGTATTTGTGTAGCCATCCTAGAAGTCCTTTGATTACTACTTGCATGGTATAAAATTTACCATCCTTTCATGTTCAGCTTGCTTGTATCCTTGACTTTTATGTATTGGTACATATAAATAAAGCATACAATTCCTCCAAGGTGTACAATCCATGGTATTTGCTATAAATACAACATTGTGCATTCATCACTTCAGTCATTATTAGAGCACTTTCATTATTTCAATATTCATAATAATAAAAAAATCAGAGAAAGAAACAAGACAATTCCTCAGCTCTTAATCTTTCTATGCTTCCCTAATTGTACATAGCTGCTATTTCTAGATATTCTATCCAAAGTATATAATCAATGATATAACACATTTTATTTATCCATTCATCCACTGATGGGCATTTGGGTTGATTCCAACTTTTGGCAATAGTGAATAGTGCTGCTATGAACATTGGTGTGCATATTTCAGTTTGTGTCCTTGTTTTCAGATCTTCTGGGTATATACCCAGCAGTGGAATTGCTGTCATATGGCAAATCTATAGCTAGTTTTTTGAGAAACTGCCAAACTGTCCTCAGAATGGCTGGATCCTTCTGCATTCCCACCAGCAGTGGATGAATGTTCCCATTCCTCCACATCCTCTCCAGCACATGTAGTCTTCTGATTTTTTGATAGCTGCCAGTCTTATGGGAGTAAGATGGTATCTCGTTGTTTTTTTTGATTTGCATTTCCCTAATAGCTAGGGATTTTGAGCATTTTTTCATGTGTTTTTTAGCCATTCGTATATCATCTTTGGAAAAGTGTCTGTTTAAATCTTTTTCCCATTTTTTAAATGGGCTGTTTGTCTTTTTATTTTCAAGATATAGGAGTTCTTTATACATGTAAGATATAAGTCTTCTATCAGATATATGATTACCAAATATTTTTTTCCCATTGTGTTGGTTCTCTTTTCACTTTCCTGGCAAACTCCTTTGAGGGGCAGATGGCATTAAATTTGAGGAAGTCCCATTTATCTATTTGTTCTTTTGCTTCTCTTGCTTTTGGTGTGAAGTTCATGAAGTCGTTTCCTATTACAAGTTCCTGTAAATGCTTCACTACTTTGCTTTCCAAGGTCTTTATGGTCTTTGATCCATCTTGAGTTGATTTTTGTATAAGGTGTAAATTGGTAATCCTCTTTCATTCTTGTACATATGGCTATCCATTTCTCTAGGCAACATTTGTTGAAGAGGCCATTCTCTCCCAGTTGAGAATGTTTGGTGGCCTTGTCAAATACCATATGACTGTATATATGAGGATCTATATCAGAACTCTCAATTCAATTCCATTGGTCAGTGTGTCTATCCTTGTGCCAATACCATGCCTTTTTCACTACTGTAGCTTTGTAGTATGTTTTGAAGTCAGGTAGTGTGATTCCTCCAATTTTCTTTTTCTTTTTCAATATGTCTTTGACTATTTGGGGCCTCTTTCCTTTCCAAAGAAATTTCATAGTTCGTTTCTCTAGTTCATTAAGGAATGATGTATTTATTTTTATTGGGATTGCATTGAGTCTGTAGATCATTTGCTTGTTGGTTGTTTTGAAGATCCCCTTCCTATAGGAGTTTGGTTGTCCACTCTGTTTCCCCAGGAGATTGACCTCCCTCTCCAAGATATTTAAAACTGAAGCCTTTTTTCAGATTGTCTGTCTCTGTCAATATTATGGTAGCTACTTGTTGCCACTTGAGTATAATTAATACTAATTAAAATTTAAAAGTCATTTGCTTGCTTGCATTAGTTCCACTGCAAGAGTTCAATAGCTAATTATATTTAGTGTCTTTGGTACTGACTATGATGATAAAAGAACATGCCTAATCACAAGGCACTTTATTTAAAAGAACTGCTCTAGAAAAATGATGAATGGTATTTTAGTCCCTAAAACACCTTGCTATCTACTTCAGAAAAACAAAATGATTTGTTTTCATTGGCTACAACAAGACTGATACAGTGTTCAGTGACACAACTTGAGCAATCATCAGATAAAATTATGAGTTACTTGACAAAGATAGAGAAGAAAAGGGGAAAAATGATATGGAACTGCTTAGTATTAGATAAATACTATAATGCTGGTATAGCTTATTTAATTTACATCTCTCCCCAGTCCTTGCAGGTCAATAATTTTTTTTTAACCTCATGACAACACAGGAAAGTTAAGATCCATAGATTTTCATTAATAAGCTTATGTTCACTGGCACATGTGAAATGTATTAAACTCTTAAAGAAGTGCACTTTGTCTTCCTTTCATTTTCCAGGCTCAGGAACAGCCCCTCATATTCACATTGACCATGGTGAAACCAAAGGGCTTAATCTGACCTGCACATCCATGGGGTGGTACCCAGAGCCCGAGGTACAGTGGAGAGACCTGCAAGGAGAGCGCTTGGCACCAGCCCCTGAAACCAAAACATCAAGAAGGAATGGCATGTTTCATGTGGAGACATCTATAATGCTGGACAAAAGTTCAAAAGAAAATGTGGCCTGTTACATAAGGAACCCAGTCCTCGGTGTGGAAAGGGAAGTGCACATTTCTGTGACAGGTCAGTTCCTTCAAGATCAGCATCCTGAGGTTTTGCTACTGATCAAGAAGGTATAGCTGGCAAAGACCTTTGACCAATAGACCTAGAATTTGTAACTCTTATGTGGGAGTTTAGTAAAATTACACTTTTGTTCTGTTTTGTATCCCTTTATCAGTCGAATAGATTCCATTATTTTAATATACTAAAAATGCATAGGATATGCTAAAGCAATGTAAGGATAATGAACGTTTTGAGGAATCACTCAAAGTCCTTCTATTCTTACCCTAAGCCCACTTGGTAAGGAAAACATTCATAACATTTTTTTATTTTACCATTTTGAGCTTGATTCCTGACAGCACCAACTACCAGCTTTATGACATAGAGGAAGTAGCATTGTTTCTGTGCCTAACCTCAAAAGATTTAAGGAAACTTAATTTAGGAAAGTTAAATAGAATAATAATATGGTCTACCTGATAAGATTGTTATGAGGATGTTCTGGTAAAATTCATATCATAGGTGGACAAGCACTCAGGCAACTCAATCTACCCTCTGTAAATACTCAAAATGATTGTTCAAAGAAATAAAATTTTGCCCAAAAGCATCCCTGCAACTCTTCCTAATTGTTTACCTTAGGATATCTCTCCATGCTGATATTTTTCTCCTCTTTCCTTCTCAACCTCCTTACTCTAGCACCCACCAATCTCCCTATCCATGTTCTCTCAATTTTCTTTTAACTATGTTTTTCTCTTTGATCCTTCAAAACTTAACCCTAATACCTCCCTTTTCAGTATGTCTTCATCAACCTAGTCTGTATTAAGTGTCCCTTTCTTTATCCTCACATTATTTTCAGTGTACGTTTCAATATTTTTCCAAGTAGAGTTTTATCCCTTTGAGGACAGTGCATCTTATTTTAATCCTCATTACTTAACAAAGCATTTAGTCCAAAATTTATTTTTGCAAAATGGATAAATAAAATAATATTGCATGAATTTTACTAACAAGTAAAGCATTATTTCTTGTGTGCTTCAGTTTTGAAAGCCACACTTAATTAAGATAATTAAAAGGAGAATTTAAGTTTTAATGTGAGAGAAAAGTTCATATGCTAAAATTATTACTTTTTATTTTTATAACAGACTTAGAAAGATAAAGAAGAAGACAAATAACCAAAGCCTTCTTATAATATTTTACAGTTAAGAAAGAAATTAAGGTACATTTAAAACATGATGAGTATGAAATGAGAAAGGAAAAGGAACTAGGAAAGGAACAAATGAATGTTCTCAAGTCACCATAAGAGAAAGCTCTTGAAAACCTGGATGCTGAAGATTAACTATGAAATTTTTAAAAATGCTTCTTCATATTTATATAATTAGACACAAATTCAAAATGAATTAATTAAAAATTAGTTAATTCATTTGCAATAATATAGTTGAGAACTTTTGAATGAAGTTAATCCCTGAATGAGAGTGCCTTGATAGCAGCATTTTATTATAAAAATGATATGTTACAAATATAATGATAAGTTAGCATTTATAAAGTCTGAACAGTGAATACCTGGGTATCTTTTACACTATTTTTATAAGTTTTGCATATTTAAAGTCTTTGTAATTTCAAAATTGTGTGTCCTGTATTTCTGAACATTGGGAATAAACAGGGATACAAGAAATTCTGCAGGATTCTTGAATCTGAATTCATTAGAATTGCAGTGAAGCTTGACTAGGAATGGCCCCTAGTAATATCTCTTAGGATAAAACATCTGGGGATTGATAATTAACAGCTAAGTCACCTGTTGTCAAACTGACTCTCATATGAGATGATCCTTGTCTTTCAGATGCCTTGTTCCCCGGGGTTTCACCCTGGCCTGTGATAGCACCTGTGATTGTGGTTCTACTGGTCATAATTGGGATCGTCTGTGTTCTACTAATGCGTGCTAGTAAATCAAAAGGTAAATTTGGGTCTAGCATCATTTGTCAGGGAATCAGAAGATAACTCATTTCAATAAAAAAATCAGACATGGTCCATAAGTTATCTTTAGAATTTGAAATTGTGAAAAAAATGTTAAGAAAATTATTCTACCTGCATATATTTGGTTCTACATGTTTATCAGATAATAAAGTTTGCATGGTCAAGATCAGCTTTCTCATCAAAAAAGAATTCTTGGTTCATAATTTGATCAATTCCAGTGGCAAAAAGTGGCTACTGTAACAACAGATCCATTATGTGCAAACTTTTCCTTTTTGTTTTAAGGCAGGAATTCAGTATTTGGCTGCTAGATCAAAGAATAGTAACATAGAAGGACTGGAGTAGTAGCATAAAAGGACAAGAGTGGGGATTTTTTGAAGTAATTGACTAAATGATATAATATTTAGAAAACTAGCCAGTCTAATATCACACCCCCCCATCATCCATCATACACAATCAATTCATTTAACCATTTTTGCCTATAAGTTTATATTACTTTATCTTTATTCTCCAACTTATCAGCCTGAGCTGACAACATAGAAGAACTGCCTAAATAGTTTGAGATAAACTGCTAACACATATACATGTATGTATATGACCAAATTGTTAGTAATATAAAGACAAATTTATTTATCCTGGAATAAATTTTTCTCTTAAGGCTGATTGTTTTGAGTCCATGTATAAGATTCTTTCTACTAACATCAAATTAATCCCACAAATTTATATAACAGATTAAAGGATTAATTTAGTAAAGAAGAACTTCTATACTTTATAGTAAAGGACATGCTTATATATCATTTAGCATTCATTTATAGAGCAGCTACAATGTGCCAGGATCTCTGCTAGGTTGCCAGCTGCTAGGGTTGTAGCAGGTACAATATAGTCATGGTTCCTGTTCCTTTGACTAAAGAGAATATATTTTGTTCATTTTATTTTTTTTAAAGATTTATTTATTTATTTATTTCTCTCCCCTTCCCCCCCACCCCAGTTGTCTGTTCTCTGTGTCTATTTGCTACGTCTGGTTTCTTTGTCCACTTCTGTTGTCGTCAGCAGCACGGATATCTGTGTTTCTTTTTGCTGCGTCATCTTGTCGTGTCATTTCTCTGTGTGGGAGGCGCCATTCTTAGGCAGACTGCTCTTTCTTTCGCGCTGGCGGCTCTTCTTACGGGGCGCACTCCTTGTGCATGGGGCTCCCATATGCAGGGGACACCCCTGTGTGGCACGGCATTCCTTGCGCGGATCAGCACTGCGCGTGGGCCAGCTCCACACGGGTCAAGCAGGCCTGGGGTTTGAACTGCGGACCTCCCACGTGGTAGATGGATGCCCTAACCACTGAGCCAAGTGTGCTGCCATTTTGTTCATTTTAAATATTCTCTAGTATCCTAGCATAGTCTTCAGTGCATAGATGCCTTGTAATCCAGATCTTGACATTAAATGAGATATCCATTGTTTTACACCTAAAATGAGTTTGATAAGTGCATATCCTTTTCTAACATTCCACATTACCCTCCAAAAATTTAGTGTCAATTCTGTTGAAAATATATGATAAAAACAGAGATAATGATGACTGTAGTCTCAATATGTGTTTTGACTCTGAAGTAAAAACAAAAACTCTTGTCTAACCTGATTATAAACTCTCAAGGGTATTCCAATTAATGCATATTATATTATAAGGAAGATTAGCATTTTATAGTTATATTCCTCTGTAATGATTGATTTGAAGATAAAATAACCAATTGGTGGAAAAATTCTGGACCACTGGTTTGAATCCTAGTTGTTTTTTTAAATTTTTTAAAATTTTTTCCAAATTCTACTCAATTTATTCATTTCTTAAAAAGATATCACATTTAAAAATATGAGGTACCCATTCACCCCCACCACCCCATCCCACCAATCCCCCCACAGTAACACTCTCCCCCATCATCATGGCACATCCATTGCCTCTGGTGAGTACACCTCCAGGCATTGCTGTACCCCATGTCCCGTGTTCCACACCATAGCCCACACTTTCTCACGTTCCATCCAGTGGGCCATGGGAGGACATACAATATCCGGCAATTTTCCCTGGGGCACCACCCAGGACAACTCCAAGTCTCGAGAATGCGTCCACATCTCTTCTCTTCCTCCCCTTCCCCGTACCCAGCAGCCACCATGGCCACTTTTTCCACATAATGCCACATTTTCTCGATTATTAACCAAAATAGTTCATGAATAAAATATCATTGAGTCCACTCAAATCTTTACTGTATTCCTCCTTCCTGTGGACCTTGGATTGGTTGTGTCCATTTATTCCACATCTATGTCAAGAGGGGGTTTAGATTCCACATGGATATTGGAAACAATCCTCCTGCTTTCAGTTCTAGGCACTCTAGGCTCCATGGTGTGGTGGTTGACATTCTTCAACTCCATGTTAGCTGAGTGGAGTAAGTCCAATAAATCGGAGTGTAGGAGCTGAAGTCTGTTGAGGCTCAGGGCCTGGCTATCATATTGTCAGTCCAGAGATTCAAATCCCCTAGGTATATCTTAAGCCCCAGCACCAACTACAATTCCAGTAAAGTAGTATGAAAGGCTGGTGAAAAGAGATCCCATCTGACTTCAGCTCCATCATGCAGAAACACCAGCTCCAAAGAAAGGCCAACTGACATGGCAGTGAATCCCATCTGCCATGACCATAGAACCTGTGGGTCTCTTTAGCCCTCAAAAGGACCAATATCTGGGGTTGTATCTACTTTATCTGTCTCTGAGACTCTGCTCTGGTGTGCATAAGGGCAATCCTTCTGACAATCTCCAGACTCTTTTTTAGAGACTCATAGCCATATAAATTCATTTGTCCTTTCCATTTCCCCCTTAATTTAGGTCAAACAGCATTTTTAACTACTATTATTATATGTTGACAGGGATATTCTGCTGGTCTGGGTTGAACCTTTAATTCAAGGTCATTTTCTAGTTGCATCATCAGCTGGTACTTGGTAGTGATCCCTCGGTGCCAGGGAGGCTCATCACCGGGTGTCATGTCCCACGCTGGGGGGAAGGCATTGCATTTACATGCTGAGTTTGGCTTTGAGACTGGCCACATTTGAGTAACATGGAGGCTGTCAGGAGGGAACTCCTAGACACAGTGCTGCTCTAGGCCTTGTTCTTATTTCAGGCATATAGGCTCACAAGCATAGTCATTAGTATCAGGGGCTCACTATTGGACCCTCATTCTTTCCTAGTCCTTACCGTTGCACCTGGGGGACTGCTGCTGCTCCCCTAGGTACCACGACAGAGAACCCCCCCGCCCAGTAACCCAGTGCCCCCCGAGCTGTTGTTTTTAATTGTTTCCACTATGAGTATATCCAAACATTTCCGTGCAGCCTGAACACATGCCCTGTATAACTCCCTGTCAACCATATATCGCCTGTCAATAACATCCCATACCAGTATTCCTCCGCTGCCATTGTTGAACCACTCTGTGATCCAAAACTTCCTGAAAAGTGAAGCCCAATATAATGTCAGGTTCCCTTACTAGTAAAATGGAATATAGCAATGAGTTTAAAGGTTAGATCTAGAATACGTATTGATTTGGGAAAATTCTACACCCTATCTTTTTCTTTTCTTTTTTCCTAATTATTGAGCTTCTCTTCACAAGAGCCTTAGATCACAGTAATTCATATATACAATATACAGTGCTCCCACACATCCACCTTAAAACCTTTTCCCTTCCACAGCGATAATCTTTTAACTAATTCATATCATATTTCCTGAAACTGATATACAGACTCCGAGACAATAGGTTTCAAACAAGGTGACATCTGTGCTTACATTGTGGTCCATACTTTAGTATATACAGTTTTCTAAATTTCTTAGTTATCCTATGTTTTACATTATGGTTTACATTATTAGTCTGACTTCCCCCATAAGTTTTTGGTGTAATATTTCATGCTTTATATCCATCCTTGTGTACTCTCGTGAAACTCCTCTCTTGCCCCAACATTTACCTTGGTTCCATCCATTCAACATCCATTTTCCCCTCCCCTCAGGGCCCACAGCGACAGCCAATCTCCATTTCCTGAGGAGCCACGTCCAGAGATACTTGCAACAGTGTTCAGGGCCTGACTTGCTCAACTGCCCTAATGCCCTGGGAGCCACCCTTTCTCTCGAGAGATACAGTTCCCTCTATTTGATGGCATTAGTCCTCCCCAGGATGTGGGTCCACCCCCACTCTCACTACTTGGGTCTCTACCCAATGGTACAACCCTCCCTGGCAAAATGAGCATTCAGACATTCCCCAGGAGTCCATCCCGCATCAGACCATCCCCTCTGAGCATCCTAAACAGGTAACTCTCCTAATTATATTTTGATACGGTTTCGTCAGCATTTTACTCTCAACCAACACCTGGTAATCTCCTATGTTCGTATGTTGCCCCGCCCTACCCCTAATTTTTTGGGCACTATTACCCATCCGCCCCTCCCCAGCCCCTCTCAAACCTGTAAAGCGCCACCCAAAGGCAACCCCTTGGCCCCATTTTATCTCTTCTTTGTGCTCATACTTACCGCCAGCACATCATAGATTCCACCCCTGAAGACGTCGGCTCACATCCTTCCTCCTGATTTCCTGTAAGCCTATTTTCCAGTCTCTAGCTCTCTGAGGCAGCTTGCTTATTTCATATCATTGAGGTCATGTAGTATTTGTCCTTCAATGCCTGGGTTGCTTCACTCAACATAATGTTCTCAAGATTCATCCATGTTCTCACGTGTGTTTGTAGTGTATTTGTTCTTACAGCCGAGTAGTATTCCATTGTATGTATATACCACATTTTATTGATCCATTCATCTGTTGATGGGCATTTGGGTCGATTCCAACTTTTGGCGATAGTGAACAATGCTGCTATGAACATTGGTGTACATATTTTGGTTTGTGTCCTTGTTTTCAGTTCAGCTGGGTATATACCCAGCAGTGGTATTGCTGGGTCATATGGCAAATCTATGGTTAGTTTTTTGAGAAAACACCAAACTGTCCTCCAGAATGGTTGGATCCTTCTGCATTCCCACCAGCAGTGGATGAGTGTTCCCCTTTCTTCACACCCTCCCCAGCATTTGTATTCTTCTGTTTTTTCATAGCTGCCAATCTTATGGGAGTAAGATGGTATCTCATTGTAGTTTTGATTTGCATTTCCCTGATAACTAGAGATTTGGAGCATTTTTTCATGTGCTTTATAACCTTTTGTATTTCTTCTTTGGAGAAGTGTCTGGTTAAATCTTTTTCCCATTTTTAAAATGGGTTGTTTATCTTTTTATTTTCAAGATATAGGAGTTCTTTATATATGCAAATTATCAGATATATGGTTGCCAAATATTTTCTCCCATTGTATGGGTTCCCTTTTTACTTTCTTGACAAACTGCTTTGAGGTGTAAAAGGCTTTAATTTTGAGGAAGTCTCATCTATCTATTTGTTCTTTTGCTGCTCGTGCTTTTGGTGTGATATTCCTGAAGCCATTTCCTATTACAAGGTCCTGTAGATGTTTCCCTACACTGCTTTCCAAGGTCTTTATGGTCTTGGCTCTTATATTTAAGTCTTTGATCCATCTTGAGTTGATCTTTCTATACGATTTGAGATGGTAATCCTCTTTCATTCTTCTACATATGGATATCCATTTCTCCAGGCACCGTTTGTTGAATAGGCCATTCTCTCCCAGTTGAGAGGGCTTGGTGGCTTTATCGAATATTATATGGCTATATATATGAGGGTCTATATCAGAACTTTCAATTCGATTCCATTGGTCTGTGTGTCTCTCCTTATGCTGTTTTCACTACTGTAGCTTTGTAGTATGTTTTGAAGTCAGGTAGTGTGATTCCTCCAATTTGGTTTTTCTTTTTCAATATGTCTTTGGCTATTCGGGGCCTCTTTCCTTTCCAAATAAATTTCATAGTTAATTTTTCTAGTTCCTTAAAAAAGGCTGTGTTGATTTTTATTGGGATTGCATTGAATGTGTAGATCAGTTTTGGTAGGATAGACATCTTAATAATATTTAGTCTTCCTAAACATGAACAGGGAATATTCTTCCATTTATTTAGGTCTTCTTTGATTTCCTTGTACAGTCTTATATAGTTCTCAGTGTATAAGTTTTTGACATCTTTAGTTAAATTTATTCCTAAATATTTGATTTTTTAATTTACTATTGTAAATGGTTTTTGTTTCTTGATTTCCTCCTGATCTTGCTCATTATTGTTGTACAGAAATGCTACTGATTTTTGTGCATTGATCTTATAACCTGTGGCTTTACTAAACTCATAAAAGAGTTCTAGAAGCTTTGTTGTAGATCTCTCAGGGTTTTCTATGTATAGGATCTTGTCATCTGCAAATAATGAAATTTTGACTTCTTTCTTTCCAATCTGAATGCCTTTTATATCTGGGTCTTGCCTCAGTGCTCGAGCAAGTACTTCTAAGACAATGTTAAATAGAAGGGGAGACAGTGGGCATCCTTGTCTTGTTCCTGAGTTTAGAGGGAAGGATTTTAGGATTTCTCCATTGTAAACAATGTTGGCTGTAGGTTTTTCATATATACTCTTTATCATGTTCAAAAAATATCCTTGTATTCCAATTTTTTGGAGTGTTTTTATCAAGAAAGGGTGCTGTATTTTCTCAAATGATTTTTCTGCATCAATAGATATAATCATGTGATTTTTTTCCCTCAATCTGTTTATATGGTGTATTACATTGATTGATTTTCTTAATTTGAAACATCTTTGCATACCTAGAATGAATCCGACTTGGTCGTGGTGTATAATTCGTTTAATGTGTTGTTGAATACAATTAGCAAGTATTTTGTTAAGTAATTTTGCGTCTAGGTTCATTAGAGAAATTGGTCTGTAATTTTCCTTTCTTGTGGTGTCTTTGTTTGGCTTTGGTACTAGGGTAATGTTGGCATCATAGAAGGAGTTAGACAATGTTCCTTCTGTTTCGATTTTTTGGAAGAGTTTCAGCAGGATTGGTGTTAGTTCTTTCCGGAATGTTTTGTAGAATTCACCTGTGAAGCCGTCTGGCCCTGGGCTCTTCTTAGTTGGGAGGTTTTTAATGACTGATTCTAGCTCTTTACTTGTGATTGGTTTGTTGAGATCATCAATTTCTTCTTTTGTCAATATAGGCTGCTTATGTGTTTCTAGGAATTTGTCCATTTCCTCTGAATTGTCATTTTCCTTGGAATATAGTTTTTCAAAGTATCCTCTTATGATAGTCTTTATTTCTGTGGGGTCAGTGGTGATATCTCCTTTCTCATTTCGTATTTTGTGTATTTGCATCTTCACTCTTTTTTTCTTTATTAGTTTCACTAAAGGTTTGTCAATTTTGTTGATCTCAAAAAACCAGCTCTTTGGCTTGTTTATCTTTTCAAGTGCTTTCTTATTTTCTATTTCATTTAGTTCTGCTCTTATCTTTGTTATTTCCTTCCTTTTTCTTCCTGTTGGATTACTTTGTTTTTTTTTTTTTGTAATTCCTCCAAATGTGCAGGCATTTTTTTTTAAAGATTTATTTATTTATTTATTTAATTCCCCCCCACCCCACCCCACCCCCACCCCCCCGGTTGTCTGTGCTCTCTGTCTATTTGCTGCATCTCGTTTCTTTGTCTGCTTCTGTTGTCGTCACCTGCACAGGAAGTGTGGGTGGCACCATTCCTGGGCAGGCTGCACTTTCTTTTACACTGGACAGCTCTTCTTACGGGGCGCACTCCTTGCGCATGGGGCTCCCCTACACGGGGGACACCCCTGTGTGGCACAGCACTCCTTGCATGCATTAGCACTGCACATGGGCCAGCTCCACACGGGTCAAGGAGGTCAGGGTTTGAACCACGGACCTCCCATGTGGTAGACGGACACCCTAACCACTGGGCTAAGTCCGTTTCCCCAAATGTGCGGTTAGTTCTTCAATTTTTGCTCTTTCTTCTTTCTTGATATATGAATTTATGGCTATAAATTTCCCTCTCAGTACTGCTTTTGCTGCATCCCATAAATTTTGGTATGTTGTGTTATCATTATAATTTGTTTCAAGGTACTCATTGATTTCTTCTGAGATTTCCTCTTTGATCCACTGTTTTTCTAAGAGTGTTCTGTTTAATTTTCAAATCATGGTGTGAAATCTGGGCCTCTGGCCCTTGCAAATTTCCAGCTTGACTCCACTGTGGTCAGAGATATTGTTTTGTATGATTTCAATCTTTCTGAATTCATTAAGCCTTTCTTTGTGGCCTAGCATATGGTCTATCTTGGAGAATGATCCATATGCACTTGAGAAAAATGTATATCCTGCTGTGTTTGGGTGTAATGGTCTATATATGTCTATTAGATCCAGCTCCTCTAATATACTGTTCAAATATTTTGTTTCTTTAGTGATTCTCTTTTGAGATGTTCTGTCCAGAGTTGATAGTGGTGTATTAAAATCCCCCACTATAATCGTAGATGCATCTATTCTTTCACTTAGTTTTTCCAGCATTTGCCTCAAGTATTTAGAGGTGCCCTTGTTAGGAGCATAAATATTTATGATTGTTCGTTCTTCTTGGCAGATTGTCCCTTTCACTAATATGTAGTATCCTTCTTTGTCTCTCACAATTGTTTCGCATTTAAAGTCTATTTTGTCTGATATTAATATAGCTACTCCTGCCTTTTTTTTGGTTATTGTTTGCTTGTATGATTGTTTTCCAACCATTCACTTTCAGCCTCCATGAGTCTCTGGGTCTAAGATGTGTCTCTTGTAGACAGCATATAGATGAGTCATATTTCCTTATCCAGTGTCCCAGTCTGAATCTTTTGATAGGTGAGCTTAATCGGTTGACATTCAGTGTTATTACTTTCAAGGAATTATTCGTGTTAGCCATATTTTGATTGGACTTGTGTTTGTCATATTTTTTGGTTCTTTTTTCCCTTCTCTTTTTGTCTTTTTTGTTGCTCTTACACTCTCCTCCAACTCTGCCTGTCCTGTTTTTTCCTTTCTTCCTGCAGAACTCCCTTTAGAATTTCTTGAAGGGGAGGTTTCTTGTTGGCATACTCTTTCAGTTTCTGTTTATCTGTGAATATTTTGAACTCTCCATCATTTTTGAATTCTAGTTTAGCTGGATAGAGTATTCTTGGTTGGAAATTTTTTTCCTTTAGTACCTTGACTATATCATACCACTGCCTTCTTGCCTCCATGGTTTCAGATGAGAAATCAGCACTTAATCTTATGGAGCTTCCCTTGTATGTGATGGTTTTCTTTTCTCTTGCTGCTTTTAGGATTTTCTCTTTGTCTTGAGTGTTGGATAATTTGATAAGTATATGTCTTGCGGTGAGCCTGTTGGGGTTTATGACGAGTGGGGTGTGCTGTGCTTCTTGGATATGTACATCTGTCTCTTTCAGTAGATTTGGGAAGTTTTCAGCCATTATTTCCTGCAACACTCCTTCTGGGATGCCTATAATACGTATGTTTTATACGTATTATATAATACGTATTATATAATACGTATTGAATGACAAATTCAGGTCCCTAAGTCCTAGCTGGATTTTTTCTGTCTTTTTATCGACCAATTCTACTATCGGTTTGATTTCCAATGGACTGTCTTCCACATAACTAATTCTCTGCTCTGCCTCTTCAAGTCTGCTGATGTTTGCTGCAAGTGTATTTTTGATTTCTTGAACTGTGGTGGTCATTCCCATCATATCTGTTATCTTTTTGCATATGTCTGCAATTTCCCCTCCAAGTTTTGTCTTCATGTTGTTAACCTCTTCCTTTACTTCATTAAATTTGTTGGTGGTAAATGTTCTGAGATCTTTAATTACTTGTAGGAAGTTCTGCTCCCCTTCCTGATTTTTAGTTTGTTCATTGGATTCAGCCATGTTTTCCTGATTACTGGTTTGGTTTGTAGATTTTTGTTGCTGTCTGGTCATCATTTTATCTTGATGGGTTTAATCAGTTCCTTAGCTTCTTTGTCTAGTCTTGGCGATTAATTAGCTGTTGTTTTTGCATAAGTGTTATATCTCCTCTTTGTCACTTTGTTCTTCTCATTCTAATTTCTTATTGCTGGCTGAGTTCCCTTTGAAGGAAAGTATTAGGACCGGGGAAAGGCAATTGTGTAAGCAAGGAAAAAGAATAAAGTAGTATTGGTGATAAATGTTAACAGAGCATCAATATGAGCTCTAGGAGGATCAATATTAGATTCACGTAAGTTGTGTAGAGTTACAGCAGTAGGTAGAGTACCTATAATGAGGTAGTCGACTCTATATGGGAGGAATATGGTATGAATTAAAAAGCTATTGCTTTCGTGAGAGAGGGAACGAGAAAAGAAAGGCAATAGTTTCAAGAGTGGATAAAAGACAGAAAACAAAACAATGGTATTAGAAATTAAGAGTTAGAGAATTGGGGGATCAAAGAAAGAAAGGTGGAATATAGGAGAGACAATAGATGATGGGGGATATCAAGATGTAGGGGAAAGGGGATAGTGTAGGTAGCCAAAATCAATTCACACAGAAATGAGGCAGCGGAGGATGAGGAAACCCAGCAAATGTGAGGTTTTCCCTGTAGCACCTATTGTATAATTAAGATAAAATAAAATAAGAAGAAAATGAGGGATAAGAGAGAGAAAAAAAATGAGAAGGAAGAAAGAAAAAGGGGGTGAGTAAAGGGCAGAGAACACGTAGGGAGAAGGAAAAAAAAGATATAGAACAACCAGTACAGCAACAAAAACAAAAAAATAAACCTAAATAACTGAAAAAAAAAAAGTCTTTGGGGGATACGCTGAGAGAAAAGACTAGGAGATAATGCAATGTTAGCAAACAGGACATTAAAATATAAAATAAAATAAAAATAAAAATAAAACAAAACAAAACAAAGAAGAAAAAACGCAAACGTTGAGGGCTAGGACATTCAAGGACCTCAGATGGACCTCAGGGCGTGATGGATTCAGGGATGGAAAGTCTGAGATATTGAAGACTCAAGAGGTGTGAGTCTCTGGGGTGTGGGCCACCAGGGTTTAGGGGACTCAGACCTGGCAACCTCAAGTCCGGTTAACAGGGAGCCTGGGAGCACCGCAGTGCAACACAACCTTCAGGGATCCCCGCAGCTGGTTGTCAGCCCTATGGGTGAGGTCACATCCGCAAACTCTATCTTATGTGTCTGAACCCTGCAATTCACTCACTCACTGGGGTCTATTCTGTGGATGTATCACCAATTCGACTTCAGGACCCCTCTCACCCTGTAAGCTCCTGGAATGGCCACTTGGGGGCGCCTCTACACTGCAGCCAATTTAATGATGCAGATCAGTAGCCAGGCCTGGTGGTGGGGCTCCAGCCCGAAACGCCAATAACAGAGTCCAAAACCAAAATTCCCACGCTTTGCAAAATATTCCCCTAATCGGATTCCGGACGTCTCCCATCCTGCCAGACCCTGAAACAGCTTCCTGGTGGCATCTCTTTATTGCTAGCAATTTTAGTCCACTGCAGATCAGCAGCCGGGCTTGTGGGGGCGGAGCTCTAGGCAGAAGCGCTATTATTTGTGTCCGCAATCAAAAATTCCCTGCTTCGCAATAAAACTCCCATTTGTCTCCCCAAATCGGTCTGCAAAGGCCTCCTGTCCTGTTAACCCCCCAATAGCCTGCTCAGGGCTTATGAATTCCCCAGTACCGCAGAGCCTCCAGAAATCACCACTCAGCACCGGTGCCGTGGCTTACCAACCCCAGGAGGGAGCGTCCGGCGCGCAGCTCCCACCTCTGTGTAATAGAGTCTCAATTATATCTTATAGACAAATTTTCTCTGATACCTTCCCACCAAATCGATGTCCATATACCTCCTGCCCTGCAAAAATCCCGAAACAGCCTGGTCCTGAAGAACCTCCAACGCTGCCCAGCCATTTCTTTGCAGGAGAGATTATCAGGTATGCTCACTCAGCCACCATCTTGCCCTGCCTCTGTCCCCTAGTTGTTTTTTTTTTTTTAATTTTACATTATATTTCTTTCCTATATTCTGTTCTCTCAAGGTTGTGAAGAGTGTACATGTAAGTAAACTCTTCACAGCCCCTTTAATAGACAAACCCAGGAACCTGACTTTTCAAATGGGACCTACAGTGTGAGCTGAAATGTCACTCAGACATCAGATGAACCTTAACCATGCATCTTTTTTTGTGTGTTTGTTTTAGGTCAACTTATGATGCAGCATGGTGAGTTGGTTTATTTTGAACTCAGAGAACTTCACTCTATCATTTACAAGGTAATTTCACAGATACAAGGAGAGCATGACAAAGACGGATGGAATTCATCAGAAAGGGTTACGTAAATTGTGTTTGCTTGAAAAGTTTCTACAGAGCTCCCCTTATCTACATTAAAGCAAAGAAATTAGAATTCAAGCTTAAGTAAAGTTTAGTGAACCATTCAGCTCATAATGTATCAATATTACTGAGGTGAAGCTGTATTTGATAAAATTTCAGCAATCTAGAGAAGAAACACCACATCACACTGTTCCTTAAACTATTTCTAAGTTTCCTTAAGAAGTGGTTTTCACGTTTGAACATACATCAATATCACTTGGAGTTTTAGTTAAAATTCAGGAAGCAGTTGTGGCTCAAGTGGTTGAGTACCTACTTCCCACATGGGAGGTCCTGATTCGGTCCCTGATGCTTTCTAAAAACAAACAAATAAACAAGCACACAAACCAAAAACCCACTTCAGAGGATCTGCTGTGGCTCAGTGTTTGAGCAACAGCTTCACACATACGAGGTCCTGGGTTCAATCCCTGGTCCCTGTTACCTCCAAAAAAACTCACAGAATGCTATGTCCAAATTTTTGATTCAGTAAGTCTGGCCTGGGGCCCAAGAATTTGCATTTATTAAAAAATTCCCTCATGATCTTTATACTATTGGGCCAAAGACCACGTTTTAAGAACCACTGCAATTTACTTGATGGTTTAGAAAATATTAAGATTATTTAAATATTAGAATTCATAGGGTATGTATATTGCTCGGGGTATAGAAGGAATACAAAATGTAAATGCCTGGGAGTATATCAAATACAGTAAAAGTCATGCAGGTTTCCAGGATGCACAGAACTAAAACCTAGGTTTCAGTTATGAATTGATAATAATATGTAAGAAATCTTAGAGTAGATCAAGGGTCCATCTAAGGGAATTGTTATTGTCTCCTTTTTTCATTTACAAATATAAATGTCAGTTAAAGATGAAATGAAATATTCTCAAATGTCAGTCACTTAAAAAGACCTGGGCCCTTTTGAAAACTCAGAATCATTCATTGGATCAAAAGCAAGTAAAAGCCAGACATCTTCATGGAGAGTTGAAGTGGTTTCCTGCTTCAATAGCGCTTGAAATGATCAGGTTTGGCTCAATTGATAGAGAGTATGCCTACCATATAGCAGGTCCAGGGTTCAAACCCAGGGCCCCCTGACCCATATGGTGAGTTGGTCCATGTGCAGGGCTGATGTGTGTAAGGAGTGCTGTGCCACACAGGGGTGCCCCCCTCATAGGGGAGCTCCATGTGCAAGGAGTGCACCACACAAGGAGAGCTGCTTTGAATGAAAAAAGCACAGCCTGCCAACGACTGCCACTGCACACATGGAGAGCTGATGCAGCAAGATGATGCAACAAAAAGAGACCCAGATTCCCAGTGCCACTGACAAGAATGCAAGCAGACACAGAAGAACACACAGTGCATGAATACAGGGAACATACAATGGTGGGGCAGGGAAGGGGAAAGAAATTTTTTAAAATCTTAAAAAAGAAAAAGGAAGCTGGCACTCATCTCTGTTGGACAGGCCAGCCACTCCCAGCTGCCTTCCACCATCCTTCCTGTGTAATGCAGCCACCACCCCAGCTCCTCAACCACCCACTATGATGACCACATCCCCATTGTTGGTATGCCAGAAGTACAACCTGGACTCAGAGGCTGCGATTAACTGCCAGATCAACATGGATCTCTAAGCCTCTTATGTCTACCTATTGACCATGATGATGTAACTTTGGAGAACTTTGCCAAATATTTTCTTCACCAATCTCATAAGGGGAAGAAACAAGCTGAGAAACTAGTGAAGCTGCAGAACGAATGAGGCACTCAAATCTTTCTTCAGGATATCAAGAAACCAGAATGAGATGATGGGGAGAGTGGGCTGAATGCAATGGAGTGTGCATTACAATTGGGGAAAAAATGGTGAATCAGTCACTACTGGAACTGCACAAAAGGGCCAATGTCAAAAATGTCCCCCTCTTGTGTTATATCATTGAGAACCATTATCTGAACGAGCAGGTGAAGTCCATCAAAGAACTGGGTGACTATGTAAACAACTTGAACAACATGGGAGCCCCAGATTCTGGTTTGGCAGAGTATCCCTTTGACAAGCACACTCTGTGAAGTAGTGATGATGAGAGCTAAACCTTCTGTTGGCTTTCCCAGAGCCAAAGGGTAGGTAGTGCATGTATATTGGGTTTACCTTTTTTAAAAGTTGTATCAATGTTCATCCACCAAGTTTTTTTCATTGGTACCATTCCTTCAAAGTAATTTGGTACCAAAAAAAAATTAAGTAAGGCAAGCTTATTGAATGAAACATCTGTTTAAGTGTGGTTAAATATATATAGTAGACCAATCTTATTCTTTTAGTCTATTTGCGCTATTATCCAAGGTATTGACAGTGGACACAATGCTGCAAGTTCTCCTATTTTGATCCCTAAATCTCCCCTGACAGAGGGAACTTTGGATCCTAGAGGAGTCAGAGCACCAGGGAGCTGAAGGGACAATGCAACCCTGGGAATATTAGAAAATGAAAGCCTTCTCAAGCTCTTGAAGGCAGGTTCCTCAATATAAAGACAACTCATGCTGAGTAAATGAGGGTATAAAACATGAACTTCTTGCTCTTTCCTGAGCTTAGAAAGATGATTTTGGAGCTAGATACATTTCTATCATTCTCTTCACCTTATTTTGACTACTTTTCAGCTGCCCAATCCATAATTAACAATACTAGATTATTATTTACACAGTTTAAAATCATTTTAATGGGAAATATCTAATGCTTGGTAACTGTTTACTTTTCAGAATATGTGAATAGAGGACAAATCATATCTACCAAATATTAATCTCAAAATTCACACAGAAATCTTACAGAAAAATTCTCTGGCCCAAGTAGTGGAGAGTAGCCTTTGAGAAAGCACAGACAGATCTTTCCGAATCATAGTATAGTTCTCAAGAGTCTGCCAAGAATCAACAGTCTACTGCTGTGCAGTTGTCACCTCTTTCTGTTTGCGCACGAGCCTTGCAGCCCTTGATAGTTTCCAATTCATATAAGACTGTACTGCCTTCACGGAGGAACATACTGTTAGAATTTGTAGATATTTATTCTCTAAATACTTTTTGTGTTTGTTTTCAAAGGTGAGCTCCAGGAAACATATGGTAAGTCATTCATTCCCCACCCGTCTGTTTAAAGAATTGGTAATAATTTAAAATGCCCAGGCACTTTTTATAAATTTGGTAGATAATCTGATTCAAGAACAAAAGACCTTATCATATAAAGAAATAAAATCTTATACATTTCAATTTTGGGAATTCTAAGTTGCTTCTTTAGTTTGCCATAACTGGCTTGTCAATGCCTCCCTGATCTTTGTTGGACCATTATCCATATAATGTCTTCAAATTTGTAATTATCAGTTTGATTCAGTAGAGGGGAGAATCTGGTTGGTTGATGGGCAGTGTGCCAAAGGATGCACTAGTACAGTCCCAAATGACAAGAAAATCCAAAAAAGCACAATATTCTTCCTTTAATGCAAAGCAGAGTGTCTGACTGATAATAAAAAGCTCTATTAATGGTAGTATTTTTTATTTCGGGGGGATCTGCTTTGTTTCTGATCCACTTTCACTGAAATTGGGAATAAGTACCTTGTGTAAAGTGTACCTGGAAAATATTTTTTTCTCCTCTGAATTTGAAATATTTAGTTATTTTTTATTAATATTTTTGTCTCTTTTTTATTAATATTTTTGTCTTTATTTTTTAAATATTATATTAAAAAAATATGAGGTCCCCATATATCCCCACCCCTCTACCTCCCTCCTCCCCCCATAACAAAAATCTCCTCCATCATCATGAGACATTCATTGCATTTCGTGATTACATCTCTGAGCACCGCTGCACCTCATGGTCAATGGTCCACATCATAGCCCACACTCTCCCACAGTCCACCCAGTGGGCCATGGGAGGACATGCAGTGACCGGTAACTGTCCCTGCAGCACCACCCAGGACAACTCCAAGTCCCTAAAATGTCCCCACATCTTATCTCTTGCTCCCACTCCCTACCCCCAGTAGCCACCATGGCCACTTTCTCCACACCAATGCCACAATTTCTTCGATTACTAATCACAATAGTTCATGAATGGAATATCAGTAAGTCCTCTTTTTTAATCCATACTGACTTCTAAGATTTTGGAAGACTTGACCACATACAACAAATTTCAAAATTGGATTGTTATTTATATTACTGTTGGACTATGTTTCCCAGTGAACTGGGTTTCTTCTTGGGCAGTTAAAGCTGGCTGATTGTTTCTGGCTGATCCTAACTCCACAGACACTATACTGGTCAAGACTCACTTACCCTTTCCCTATAGCTCAGTGCTCAGACCCCGTAGATGAACTCTTTTTATGAATATCCTATGGTGAACCCACACAATCAGCATGATTATGTAAGGGCTGGTTCAATGAGTGAGGCATAAAAACTCCAGATGATTGTGCTATAGGCACAGTTTATAATCCTGAGGATTCCCCTAGAAACCACTCAGCTAAAGTGATGAACAAAATCCTTTTTCTCTATTTCTTCTCTCTTCCTTTTCATCTCAAGGCTCTTTTACTAATCCAAATCTGGAAAGTTTCCTGAATCAGGATGGCTTCTATGGCAATTTCTTCAGAAAAATTTTGGTGGTTGTGGATTTCTTATTGTCTATGATTTATCTTCATGGTATTATTTACACACTTGTTAATTAAATAGATAAGTGGGAAGTATTTTTTCATATCTTTGGAGGCAAATATATCAAAGAATCAATGTATTCACTGTTCAAAAATTATATTAGCAATTGATTTGCATACAACATCTAACAATTCTTTCAAAATATGTATATGCTTATGATTAGTTTCCAGGAGAAATGACAATGATAGGCTTATTTTTTAGAAATAATTTGCTTTTAAGACAGTCACATTTAGGCATTTGTATTGAAATTTATCCCAGTTTTTAAATATGTTTTTGTTTTTAAGGGCCATATAAAATATTTAATATTGCTTTAAATTTTCCTTTATTTCCATCAAGTTCAGAAAGCAGGTGATTCATTCACTTCTTAATATTTTTTACTAATTTTATTATTTTGCTATAGTGTATGTAGACCAAAGAAGTAGATATATCACACCAAATTATCAGTTTTTAAATACTTTACAACTTCATGTATCATATATTTTCAATTGTTCAATATAATATGCCTGTCTATGAGTAATATATCTTCATACCTTTATATGATCTTATGTTTAGACACATTATCCTCTATCAAAATTAACCAATCTCAAGCTAAATTTTAATATGGTTGTTTGCTTATTAGTACAGATTAAAATTATTTTGCCAAGGTACAAGATAATAAATCTGAATAAAACTTTATCAGAATAACATTCAGGAAATAAAATTATTTGGGAAAATTTGTATTTTTAGAGGAAACAGTTACTCTACTATTACAAAATATTTTACCCTTCCACATTTATTCAAGGTTTTGTTTCTCTTAATTATTGCTTTTAGTTTTCTTTAAAGTTCATGTATTATGCTTTAATATTTTTCAGGTTAGTTCCTATTTGTTACAACCCAACTCCTTAAGTGTATGAGTTGGTGAAACTGTGAGACAAAAGAATACACCTGGCATTTACACAGGCATAAGCTTTATTGGGAATTATGGAGAACATCTTGGACAGTGACAGGTCAAAGAATGAATGAAGTTATTGCTTCACATGAGATGAGAAAATAAGGGGTGATATAGAAGGGTTTTTTATTTGTCAGTTAAAGGGATGCTGATGCAAAACAATCAGTTTAAAGAAATTCATTTTGTCTTGGGGCAAAATCCCATCTGCTCTAGACCTTTGAAACTTACAAAAGAACTTATCTGCTTCCAATGTGCAAATGGACAGACACAGTATAAAGATTTTCATTACAATAAGGAGAAATTGGTAGGGAAAAATGAGTTATGGGTCCAGAAAAGTTCAGCAAACCTAAAGGACATCCTCCATTTGATTTCAAAGTCTGAGAGTCATTCTTAAGATGATGGTTTCTTCTCCTTGGTGCCTCATGAAAACCCACCTTTTCCACAGGCTTGCTCAATGGCCATTTTCTTGCTTCCACCTTCATCAATCATCTGCATTGTTGACCAAACTCTTTACCTCGCCAACTGGAAGCACTGGGGTGATTGCCTCATGTTACCCAATGATTGGGTTATAGTCTTAACCCCCCTAGTACAGTGAGGTGCAGGCAAAATCTTCCCTAACCTTTGGCATACAGGCTCAACCCTCTCAGAGCAACATATTGATCTCCTGGTCTTCCCTAGTCGATGGAGTACAGGTCTACCTCCCTCAGACCTATGTGGTGCTGTCCTTAACCACCCTAATCCTTGAGGAATGTGCTCCAGCTTCTGTGTACCCTGGGGTGGCAAAATTCTCTCCAAATACAAAGCCATAATCATAATTTAATTATCCTGAGGTACAGACCAGTTTACAAATACATTCCAATATCTATTTTCTGTTATTTATAAACCATATCAAACTATTACGTGGATTTAGAACAAGAAAATTCCATAGGGTATGAGAAGAGTGTTTCTGCTAGGGTCATGTGAAGCATTATTGTGGGGTGAGGTGATGATTTGACTACAACTCATAGGAAGGATGTTTACCAAGAATGCTTACTGCTTTGGGAAATTTACAGTTTATGATACTATATAAACATTCTCTCCCCTCTAGAGAGGGTTGTTAATATTTAGTTTATGTGTAGCTACAAGCTGAAAATTTAAGGGGCCTGGTCCCCAAAATCTACCCCCACATTGTGACCTACATTGACCATAGGACAAGCACTGCATCCATATTCCTTAACAACAATATAAAAGAAAACTGCTAAAACTTTTATGCAATTTTCAGTGACAATTGCAACACCACCTGGCCAAAAAATTGTCAATAGTTACAACCACCAGGGGGCATGTTTTACTCTATATCTAGCCTTGATAGTAAAATTTCACACCTCAGAGTAATCACCTCACAGCATAGATTCCCTCTTGTTCTATGCAGAGAGGAGGGATGTGATCTATGGTGACATACTCAGCTGTTAACTATCCTCAACTTTCATATACAACATATCCTAATAAAGATCTGGGCTTTTTTCATCTGCTGTTCCCTTACAAGGTAAAATATTTATTTATGGCTCTCATTGAAAGACAGCAGTTGAATCTAAGTCTTAAAAGAGAAGATTTCATTCCAAATTTTTCAGTGAGTCATATTCTGTCATGCCAGCAATGTGTTCTTTGCTGTCAAATGTGCAGGAGTTGTGGCCCAAGGAAGGCCAGTAGTACCTAAGGATGGTGAGTGGAAATGGGTTACTGCTGAAGCCCACTCTAAAGAGGTATTGGCTAGGGAGCTATGGGCAAAAAGAAAGATGTACGTGGGGAGCAATAAGGGGCAAATTGTTCTTGTCGGAAATTGTGCAAGCAACATGTCCATTAGTAGATAAGAAAGCAGCCTGGGACTTTTAAACTGGGCCTCATCACCAGGGTCTCTGGCAGGCTTTAATCTGACCAGCCACCTTCCCTCATTCCCTATACTAACCTGCCTCAACTGCCCCCTCAGAGAGTTCACACCATTATTTTTAAGAGGGGGCTGAAGTTGATGGCCATTCTTCTATAGCTGCTTCCTGTTGGTTAGGGACAGAAGACCCTGCTTGAAGAGGTGTGAAACTCTCTGGCTATTCTGTTGATGTGGAGGCAAAGTGAATCCAGCACCTTGGCTTGAACTGGATAAAATCCCCACATGACTAATACCTTATTCTGGAAGGCATTGATTCTGGAAGAACTTAGAATTTTGAGGTTACAGGTGATTATGCCTGGGACATCTAGGAAAAGAATGAGATTAGTCACTGCCCTAGACATAAACTCACCAAGACAATACAGGTAACAACAAAATAAGCATGGGGCAAGCCAAATAAAGACAATACTTAAAAGAGCCATTTTTATCTTGAATGCACATTCATTAATTACTTAGAAATGAATTAAGCTGACAAAGACATTTAATATATTAAACATCATTCTGCATATGATCTAGAATAGATGTTACCATATTCATGAGGTATATAGTTACAGCACTTAATATTCATCAATGCACAAGTTCCTCCTTGAACTGCAGTGAATAGATTTAAGCTCCAGGTTTTCAATATCATACATGTTGTCTCCCTATGACAGCAGGCCATAATGCCAATTGTGATTTTTTAAGTTCTACTCACATCATTCTGGTAATTTTTGTTCCACTTGGTATGTCCTTCACACAACCAGCATGCTGCAGCACCATTGGCCCATGGAGGGAAGTTCCAGTGTTTCCCTGACCTGATGCATAGCACCATTTGGCACTATGAAAAGAGCCAGTTTAGAGGCAATGTCCATTGTAAATTTGGCCATATTGAGCCATTTCCAGTAGCTGCAGGAATATCTGAAACTGAAATGTTCTCTCCATTTACTTCAGGATCATAAACAGAGAAGTGGCAGATACATTTATTCTTTAAGGGGTCAGTGACCAACCTAGCCAATAACAAATGCAGAGGCATCATGCAGGGTACTGAATATCTGGTTCGAATGCACAAGAGAATTTGATAATGCTGACATGTATTTATTTTATTTTTCATACATTTTCTAAACACTTCCAATGAAGTTTATAATGTATCAGATGAACTTAATGATATTATGTGCTTTAGTTTTAACTTTTACACTTTTACTGGATACATTAACAAGTATTTTATTTTAAAAATAAGGGAAACATTACTTTCTCCATTATTTTATTAAAACCTAAGATTACCAATGGAATCAAGGTTATCTTCCCCCTACCACCACTTTAATATGCGGATCGAGGTGGCCTCTGACAAGTATCCACATTATGAAGTTACTTTTTGTTATCAATATCAGTTCAGGGTTCTGTTTAAGAATTGACTATTTAAATATTCCAGTTGAAAAAATACTTTTGCAAACCTTCTATAACCAAATGTAATCACAAAAACTAATTATTTCATCTCAACAAAAATTTCTCCTTTACAAAACACTTGATCTTACTTAATACTACCTTCTACAATAACTTCTACCACTTTCTATATTCATTCATGACTTGTCTTACATATTTCCACCCAATTTTATAAAAACCAGTCATCTTCTCTTAGAACAAAACACATTCCCTTAAACAAACTTATCAAATTTTAGTCAGGATTGATTATGAATTCACTTTCACAAATCTTTTACTTTGTTCTATAGCCATTTAAGTCTCACATCCTTCATTCTATTCTGTGAAGAAAAAAATTCATTTCAATTTAGGCAGAAAACAATTTTTAAAAATACTTTTGTAGTAATTTCATTAGTCAAAAACTTACAGTTTTCATCATCTTAAAGATTTAATACATATAATGTTATTTCATTTTATTATTATCCTATAATCCTGGGGAGATTACATCCAAGTTAGATAAAATTGAAAACATTATAATTTAGGCAAAAAAGATTTTTTCCTTCTGTCCTCCACAGGAGGTTACAACCTCTTTTTTCCTTAATAAAATTCTAAAATTGTGAATAACCTTAAAAGTATACTGACTACCAGGTTTTGGGATATATTATAACTCTTTAATTTGTTAATCATAAATTAGAAAAATCTTTCCATAGCTTTGAGTTTTTCTTTACTTACTGAAATTTGGCCAATTAGATTTTTACCATCATCTTATAAACTATTTAAATGTAAAAGGTAATTACAGGGCAGACTACATAAAACAAGCCTTATTCTGTAATATTCCCTCTATCTGTATCATTTAATTTCCAGTCCTAGTAGACAGAATTCTAGGCTAAGCTTTCATCTCCCTTATCTTTT
The DNA here is from genome assembly GCF_030445035.2 of Dasypus novemcinctus. NCBI lineage: Eukaryota > Metazoa > Chordata > Mammalia > Cingulata > Dasypodidae > Dasypus > Dasypus novemcinctus. The sequence continues at coordinate 17,826,632 of NC_080702.1, read as the reverse complement.
CACAACAAGCTCACCTTCTTAGTTTCCTCAACTGGTTTTACTGGAATGTAGTCAAGATTAGAAAAGGACCCTTGGTGTAGGAAGGCTATAGAATGATTATGAAAGAATTCAGCATAAATGTTTTAGTTTCTTTCTTTAAATTGTTTCTTTATTCAGATTTTATATGCCTTTATATTCTGTTTTGGTTTTCTAATTCGTGCTTGAGGGGTACTCATTTACCAATTTAAGCAATTATTTAATTTTTGGCCATTTGCATAGAGCTCTTTTAAGAATTTTCATTTGCTAATTCAATATTACCATCTGAATACATGAAAATATACACTGAAGAAGCAGACAAACACAAAAAGTGTTAGACATGACAACAGGAACACAAATTCCACAAATTTGATTCATTATTCTCATTCCTTTGGTATGACTATCTCCAAGCTCTACATTATTTCATGTATCTGACTTTCACTGCATTTAAGATGTCCTCTGGAATCATTGAGGCCTGTAATATGCAACCTCATTCTTGGAAACACTTTTATTAATAAACAGCAACCAGGTTAGGAATACTTGAGCAGTATAAATGCAGAGAAGCTGTAATTTAGCAGTTTAGACAGATACACATTTGGCTCATATATTCGGGATTACTCTTCAGGAGTACACTTAGACAGACTTGAGTTCAGGAGTAAGATATTGCAACAACTTGATAAAAATTTTGAATAAAATAAAATGTGCAAACATTGTCAAAGTAACATACCATTTCAGCTGTTTCACAGTTTACACAAGTATTATGAGCTTTCATTTTCGTAATATATTTTTAACGCCAGGATTACAATAGCTGCTAGCATTTTTTTCCTTTTTCTTTTTTTTCATAGAGATATCTGGTTCAAATTTAATAAAATTTAACAGCACCAATTTTATGAATGTGGCTATCCAAATCTGACTAGAATCAACAAGAAAACAGAACAGAGAATATTAATGTAACTAAGATTTCCTACTTTTCCAACAGCTAAACTAATTTTATCAGCCACCACTATTCCACAGTTGTATCATCCAGGCAACAGGAGAGTTGCAGTGTTGCTGCCAGATTGTTTTTCCTAACTTAGCTAAATTTTGTTTCCATCAGGAATTTTGGGGTATCCTAGTATCTACATGGAGTTCAAAAACAGTTAAGAGCAGGTGATCCCATATGCTCTCAGTGGTCCCCCACTGCCCAAGTGGGCAGCCACTCCTCCAAACATGAACATTAGAAGCCAGCCCAGGATTTCTCATGGATTTTTCTTACACTGAGCTCTTGTCCTCAACCACCAGTGGTCCTTCTGTCTCATGGTCCACCAAATGTAATAAACCAACTCCTGAAGGTATTCAGTAGTGAGGCCTTGAGACAAAAGAACACACCTGGCATTTAGTCAGTCATAAGCATTATTGGGGTTTATGGAGAGGGAAGAGGGAAGAATCATAGCCAGTGACCAAAGAAAAAGTGAAATTAGCGTTCCACAAGAAGATGGGAAAATGTAAGTGGTTTCAGAACAAGGACATTCCATAGGGTAGGGGAACTGAGTTCCAGTTAGTGTTACATGAAGCTTACACATGGGGTGTGGAGATGTTTCTACTGCATTCCTAGGAAGGGTGTTTCAAAGGACCTTAATGACGTTGGGAAGATTATAGTTTATAACATCTATGCATTCTTTCCCTTCTGGTGAACGTTATTAACCTTTAACTTCTGTCTAGGTTATGAAGACACCTATGTGCTGAGGACCTAGGGGGACAGTGTCTACCACACTATTACATAAATATTGTAAGAAGGAAATTTTCTTAGAATTCATCATGAATATGGGCATTCCTTAGTATGTATATGAAATGATAACTGACAACTTTTATTTTTTAAGAGGTACTTGTAGCTGATTTTCTTGTTTTTATGAAAATACTTAACACCTGATCTGGATAATTTGCAGGGAGCATATGGGACACTTCCTAATGTAATTTTGGTTTGAGTTTTTGTTTCTCTTTATTCAGAGGAAACAAAAGAAAAGAATGATGACTTATATTTTTTGGTCTTAGAGAGTACTTGAACCTTCATAATGAAATAAATACCCCATAATTGAACTTTAAAATTATTATAACAAAAGTAAATCTCAGTTAATGATTTGCTTATTGATGTTCTAAAGTAATGTTGAGAGGCAACTAAAAGATGTTTCTGTACTTGTAAAATTCTAAATGTAAGTTTCTCAACATTGAGATAGTTGTTAGGTTTAAATGGAGGTTAAGATGTGCCACCTTGTGCTATGCGAGGACTGGGACACTGATTTCTTTCATCTGTCTCATTCAAAAAAGTTCAGTGATTTCTTGTGCATATAGAAATCAACTGTGTAATATGTGGTTGGTGCTTGAAAAACAATAATGAAGAAATTAAAAAAAAGAGAATGGGTCCTACCTGGCAATGGGGTTTCTATTATGGAATCGATGAACAATTATGTGTATAGAATAAGTGTCAAATTAATATTCTAATGAGTCCCATGAAGTGGAAACTTGATGTTATAAGAAAATATACTGGAGAGATTTGGCCTACATAAGAGGTCATAGATTTCCTGAAAAAGGGCTAATGGAATTGAGATCAGTGGTAATGAATGGAATAGGTTTGTCAGTGAGAGGTCAGCATGTGCAGGGCAGGAAAAAAGGATACATTACACTCTGGGTTGAGCAAACACATGATTTTATCAGGGTTTACAAATACTGACCAGGAGATTTGGGTAAAGAAAACCTATTCAAGACTACAAGGTACGAAGGCAAAGACCAGGAAATGCAAAGTATTTTGGGGCATGCTGAGAGTTCTGAACATTGCAGACAAAGGAGCATCATGAATAAATTCATATTTTAAAATGTCATTATTATTGAGTGAAAGAAAGGATTATTTGTTTATAGTTAAAAGATTGCAGAGAAAAAAGTTAAAGAGAATTCTCTTAGGAGACACACTCATAAAAAATCTGTTCAAACATCCAATTAATATTAATTTATTTAGTATTCAATATTTGTTTTCAAAGTAACAAATTGTTTTTATTCTTTAGTCATTATGCAAATCCCTGAGTCTGTTATCTATTTAATGAAAATTTTTCCAGTGAAGAGAGAACTCCCATATAAAACTCCTTCATTTATTTATTTGTTTATTTAATTTTTAAACTGTATTTTTAGATAAATTTTAGATTTAAATGTAAGAGTAAATGAAAAAACTATAGGGAATTCCCATATAACCCACCTATCTTACAACTAAACAGAGTTACACATATTAGTGGCATCATAGATTAATGTGGTGTAGTTGGTACAGGCGACAACTCATATTGTCCAGTTTTTGAGCTGGCCCTAGAAAACCATCAAATGATATGACCGAGAGCCTCAATCCCCCAAATTGGGCAGTGTTGTAGCTGCAGACAGGGTAATTCCTTCCACCAACTTTGTGGTATCTGCATCCCATCTCATCCTGGTGATTTCTGTTTCCCTGTAAGATTCAGTGATTGATTGAATAATTGATGACTTTCTTTGTTCATCCATTCGTTCCTTCCGTCTTTCATTTATGCATTCCCTCACTCATTTTGATTTATCTCAAGGCAAAGAAAAGGAAGTGATTATTAGAATAATGTTTTAGAAGAGTAAGCTCTAGAGACTGGGTTTTAATTTCACCTCTATTACCTAAAAGCTTCATGGTTTTGCAAATGATTTTTAACCTCCTGTTCCATAATTATTATTTACTTGTATTTATGACATAGGGTAATACTCAGTAATAAAATTTCATTTATCTAAGAATGTTGACATATACTGCACTATTAATAGTAGTGGTGGTAGCAGTAATAATAACATTCATGACTTTAGTAATTGAACCTGCAAAAGACAAGATGGCTTTAAGGCAATATTCAGGACACCATGAAATGAAAATTGATCAGATCTAATTATTAACTTTTGCTCATTTCTTTATGTGAATTTATAATTGGACAATTTAAATACTCATGTATGAAATATCATTTATCATCAGACTGAATGATTCTACTCCTTACATTTTCTGTGGTTATACTGACCTAGATACAGCCTGGTTCTAACTAAAAATAAAATTGTCATTGCCATCATACCAAAAATCATTAACTTGTTCAAGTAAAGCTTCGAAAGGATATTTGGATATTAGAGTTCTATTTTCACTATTATCTGCTAATTTTTAATTTTTTTTTAATCCGCTGCAGTCTCAAAGAAATATGCTAGGTTTTAATTTAGTATTTTAGATTTATCTGGTAATTCCCTTCAAGGGAGACAATTCCATAGAGAAAATAAATAACAAAAATTTTTCTTCTTTCCAGGATATGGATCAGGAATAAATTTACACTACCCCGATGAATCAGTTTTACTTGGTCCAGTCTCCACGCACCAGTTTTATTGGAACAAAAATAATTTTTACCTTCAAAGTCCACACTCCATCCCAAAATAACCTGACCAGGGCATGGAGACAGAAACCAAAGTGCACAGACCATTTGGTTTTCCCAATATGTGAGGAATTGGATGCCTCCCTTTATTGGCTCTGAAATGACACTGGGGAATTGCACCATCACACGCATTACAATTCATCAAATGTGATACACAATGAAGGGAGTCAACAGTGGGTGTGCAGAGTTCCTTCGAGATTGTTTTCCTTATCTTAGTTCCCTGCTAGTCCCATCACAGTTTTTGGGGCATCCCGATACTCACATGGACTTCCACAACTCTCAAGCTGACAGGTGCCTCACCTGCAGGTAGAATATGGGGACACTTTCTTTCTATTTTTCTTTTTTACCTCTCTGATATGTCTTTATTTATTTTTTAATATTACATTAAAAAAAATAAGGTCCCCATATACCCTCCACACCCCTCACCCCACTCCTCCCCCCATAACAACAATCTCCTCCATCATCGTGAGACATTCATTGCATTTGGTGAATACATCTCTGAGCACCGCTGCACCTCATGGTCAATATTCCACATCATAGCCCACACTCTCCCACAGTCTACCCAGTAGGCCATGGGAGGAAATACAGTGTCCATTAACTGTCCATGCAGCACCACCCAGGACAACTCCAAGTCCTGAAAACGCCCCTATATTTCATCTCTTCCTCCCACTCCCTACCCCCAGCAGCCACCATGGCCACTTTCTCCACAGCAATGCCACATTTTCTTCGGTTACTAATCACAATAGTTCATGAATAGAATATCAGTAAACCCACTCTAATCCATACTCTATTCCTCCATCCTGTGGACCTTGGAATGGTTGTGTCCACTTCACATCTATATCAATAGGGTGCTTAGATTCCACATGGACACTGGATGCAATCCTCCTGCTTTCAGTTATAGGCACTCTTGGCTCCCTGGTGTAGTGGTTGACCTTCTTCACATACATGTTAGCTGAGTGGGGTAAGTCCAATAAACCAGAGTGAAGTAGCTGAAGTCTGTTGAGACTCAGGACCTGGTTATCACATGGTCAGTCCAGAGATTCAGGTCCCCTGGGTATACATTAAACCCCAGCACCAACTACAGTTCCAGTAAAAGTAACAGGAGAGGCTTGTTGGCAAAGATCACATCTGAGTCCAGCTCCATCACACAGAAACACAAACTCCAAAGTAGGGCCAACTGACATGACACTGAACTACATCTGCCATGACTATAGAGCCCATGGGTCTCTGTAGCCCTCAGAAGAACCAATACCTGGGGTTGTATCTACTTTATCTGTCTCTGGGACTCGGCTCAGGTGTGCATAAGGGCAACCCCTCTGATAACCTCCCAGCTCTTTTCAGAGACTCATAGCCATATAAACTCATTTGTCCTTTCCATTTCCCCCTTTTAATCAAGTCAAAAAGCATTTTTAACTCCTGGTATTATATGTAGATTGATATATTCTGCTGGTCCGAGTTGACTCTTTTACTCAAGGTCATTTTCTAGTTATATCATCAGCTGGTACTTGGTAGTAATCCCTCTGCACCAGGGAGACTCTTCCCTGGGAGTTGTGTGGAGACACTTTCTAACGTACTTTTGTTTTACCTTTTAGTTTCTTTTCATTCAGAAGAAATAAAAGAACAAAACGGTGAGTGGTATTTACTTTTGTCTCAAACAGTATTTGAACATTCAAAATCTAATCGTATTTCTAATAATTGCACTTTAAAATTATGATAACAATATAAAAATCACAATTAATGAAATGCTTATTGATGTTCTAAAGGAGTGTTGATAGGCAACTAAAATACCTTTCATATAAAATTGTGAAGGTAAATTTTTCTGCATGGAGTTAGTTTTAGGCTTAAATAGAGGTTAAAATGTGCCAGCTTGTGCTTTGTGAAGATTGGAACTCTGATTTCTTTCATTTGCCTTACTCAGAAACATTCAGTGATTTCTTAAGAATATAGAAATCCATGTGTAATAAATAATCAGTGTTGAAAAACAATAATGGAAAAAGAAAAGAAAATTGATCAAAACTTGGACTCAGGTTTCTCTTATGGATGAGATGTATAATTACATGTGCAGAATAAATGTCAAATGAATATTCTAATGTGCGCTGTGGAGAGGGAACTTGGTGCAATAAGAAAATAAACTAGAGGTATTTGTCCTGTATATGAGGTGATAGATTTTTTGAAGAAGTGCTCATGGAGTTGAGATCAATGGTGAAGAATGGAATCGACATGTCAATGCGAGCTCAGCCTGTGCAAGGCAGGGATCAGAGAGCATGCTGCACTCTAGGTTTTGACAACACATGATTCTGTCAGGGTTGACACATATTGACCAGGGGATTCTGGTGCAAAAAACTCAGTCCAGACTACAAAGCAAAGTTCAGGTAATGTAACATTTCTTTGGGAACACTAAGAGTTTTAAACATTGCAGAAAAATGAGCACCATGAATAGATTTATATTTTGTTTTTTTTTATTTTATTTTTAATTTTTTTAAATATTACATTCAAAAAATATGAGGTCCCATTCAACCCCACCGCCCCCACCCCCCACTCCCCCCACAGCAACACTCTCTCCCATCATCATGACACATCCATTGCACCTGGTGAGTACATCTCTGAGCATCACTGCACCCCATAGTCAATGGTCCACATCATAGCCCACACTCTCCCACGTTCCATCCAGTGGGCCCTGGGGGGATCTACAATGTCCCGTAGTTGTCTGTGAAGAACCACCCAGGACAACTCCAAGTCCTGAAAACGCCTCCCCATCTCATCTCTTCCTCCCATTCCCTGCACCCAGCGGCCACCATGGCCACCCTTCCCACACCAATGCCACATTTTCTCTGTGGACATTGGATTGGTTGTGTCCATTGCACATCTATGTCAAGTGGGGGCTTAGATTCCACATGGATACTGGATGCACTCCTCCTGCTTTCAGTTGTAGACACTCTAGGCTCCATGGTGTGGTGGTTGACCTTCTTCAACTCCATGTTAGCTGAGTGGGGTAAGTCCAATAAATAAGAGTGTAGGAGCTGAAGTCTGTTGAGGCTCAGGGCCTGGCTATCATATTGTCAGTCCAGAAATTCAAATCCCCTAAATATATCTTAAACCCCAGCACCAACTACAATTCCAGTAAAGTAGCATGCAAGTCTTGTGAAAAGAGATCCCCTCTGAGTCCAGTTCCATCATGCAGAAACACCAGCTCCAAAGAAGGGCCATCTGCCATGGCAGTGAACCCCATCTGCCATGACCATAGAACCTGTGGGTCTCTTTATCCCTCAAAAGAACCAATACCTGGGGTTGTATCTACTTTATCTGTCTCTTAGACTTTGCTCAGTTGTGCATAAGGGCATTCCTTCTGACAACCTCCAGACTCTTTTTTTAGAGACTCGTAGCCTTATAAACTCATTTCTTCTTTCCATTTCCCCCTTACATTAGGTCAAACAGCATTTTGAAGTCATGTTATTATATGTAGACAGGGATATTCTGCTGATCCGCATTGAACCTTTAATTCAAGGTCATTTTCTAGTTGCATCTTCAGCTGGTATGTGGTAGTGATCCCTCGGTGCCAGGGAGGCTCATCCCCGGGTATCATGTCCCACGCTGTGGGGAATGCACTGCATCTACATGCTGAGTTTGGCTTTGAGAGTGGCCACATTTGATAACATGAAGGCTGTCAGGAGGAAACTCCCAGGCACAATGCTGCTCTAGGCCTTGTTCTTATTGCAGGTGTATAGGCTCACAAGCATAGCCATTAGTTACATTTATATTTAAAATGCCATTTTATTGAGTGTAAACATTTCCTAAGATGAAATGTTGCAGGCAGAAAAATTAAATGGCTTCCCCTTTGGAAATACACTCATATAAATGAATACATCCAAAAAGTCAGTAAATTTTAATTACTTAATAGTCAATATTTGTTCTACAAAGTCACAATTTTCCTTAATTCTTTAGTCATTATGTAAATCCCGTAGTCTGTTATTTAATGACTACTTTTCAGGGAAGAGAGAACTTCCACATAACACTTCTTCATTTACTTGTTTAATTTTTAAACATATTTAGAAAAATTTAGATTTTTATTTTAGAGAAATTACAAAAAATAGAGGGGATTCACATATAACCCCTGTCCGTTGCACCAAAATAAAGTTACTCTTTTTATTGACCTCTTAGATTAGTGTGATATATTTGGTACAGATGAGAACTGCTATGGTCCAGTTTTTGAGCTTGCCCTAGACAATGAACAAAATGATGATGATGGACAGCACTGATTAAAATATGGAGAGTGTTTCTATCTACATAGATTAATTCCTTCCATCTGCTCTGTGGTATCTGGATTACCACTCATGCTGAGATTCTCTGTTTCCTTTTAAGATTTATTTATTCAATCATTTATTCATTTCCTCATTCAACTATTCATTCATTCACTCATTCATTAATTCATTCCCTCATTCATTTTGGTTCTCCTCATGGCTGAGAAAAATAAGTGATTATTAGATGAACTTTTAAGGGAAGTAGGGTCTGGAGCCAAATAGTTTGAGTATGAATACCAGCTCTAGTTCTTAGAATCTTCATGATTTTGCAAAGGATTTTTCACCTCGTAAGGCATGTGTTTATTTGTGTTGTTTTTCATTTAAAAAGTCTATAATAATGGTATTTATGACTTAAGGCTATACTCGTAATAAGAAGTCCATACATCTAAAAATCTGGAAACACATTGGGCTCTTAAAATAGTGGTAATAGTCAGAGCAATAAAAGCTTTCGTAGATTTAGTTATGGGACATGGAAAAGACAAGATGGATTTAACGTAATATTCAGGGTTCTTTGAAAACAAAATGTGTCAACTGTAAGTATTTAGTATTTATTCAGTTCTTTCTGTGAATTTACAAATGGGAAAATTTTAATTACAATGTATGAGATATAATTTATCATCAGGTTGAATTATTCTATTTGAGATGTTTTGTTTCCTTTATAGTTATATTGATGTATTTACAGCATGGTCTTCACTAACAATAAAATGGTGATGGTCATAACACCAAAAAATCATTAACTTGTACATGTAGAGCTAAGAAAGGATTGCTTAATATCATTTACAGTACTATTTTCACTATTATGAACTGATTTTGTTTTTATTATTATCAGATGAACTCTCCAATAAATGTGCACACGTTTAATTCAGTATTTTATATTTATTTGGTTAAAAAATTTAAGGAAGAAAATTCCATAAAGAAAATAAATGACAAAATTCAGCCCCTCTGTCCAGGACATGCTCATGGACTAAATTAACTCTACCCTGATGAATCAGTTTTACTTGGTCCATTCTCAAAATACCAGAGGTGCTGGAATGAAAATACTTAGACCTTCAGAGTTCACCATCCACCCCAAAATAAAACTGACCAAGACATAAAGACAGAAATCAAAGTGCAAATACCATTAGGTTTTCCTTATACATGGGGAAATGGAAGCCTCCCTTTATTGGCAATGACAATGGAGATCTACCATTTGAACACAGTATCAGTTCTCCATTGTGATAAAACCATGAAGGGAATAAGCAACGGTTTTAAAGAGTTGCTGCCAGATTGTTTTTGCTGTTTTTTTAACTGCTACTCTGAACAGGGTTTTGGGGCATCCTCATACAAATGTAGAGTTCCATGACAGTCAACTGAGGAGGTGATGCCATATTTCCTTGGTGGTCCCCTCCTGCCCAGGAGGGCAACTAACCCTTCAAATATGGACATTACCAGCCAAGCCAGGATATCCCCCTACCGATTTCCTTTGTCTGAACACATTCCCACAACTGCCCGTGGATGTACTGTCTCCTGATTCATGGCTTTCCAGTTGTTACAAACTAATTCCTGAAGGGCATGAGATGGTGAGGCCATGAGACTAAAGAACACAGCTGTCATTTAGTCAGTTATAAGATTTATTGGGACTTGTGGACAGGGAAGAACTTTGACAGTGGCAGCTCTAGGAATAAGTGAATTTAACATTCCACAAATAGATTAGAAAATAAGAGTTGACATATAAGTGGTTTCAGAAAAAGGACATTTTATAGGGTAGGAGAACAAAGTTCCTATGCGAGTCACATGGAGCTTACACCTGGGGTTGGAGATGATTTTAATGCACTCCTAACAAGGATGTTTACAAAGGACCATAACAGCTTTGGGAAGATTATAGCTTATGATACAACCTATACATTATTTCCCTTGTGGGGAAGATTATTAAATTTTACCTTATATATAGGTCATACTGGCAACTAAATGCTGACTTCTTGGAGGACCTGAGTCACCCACACTATTACTTTCATACTGCAAGCAAGAATTTTTCTTATAATTCATCATTAAATTGGCCATTGCTTAGTATGCATGTGAGGTGATGTTGACAACTTTTATTTTTGAATGAGGTGTTTATAGCTGACTTACTTAGTTTTTCTCAAAATGCATAGTATATGATTTGGATTATCTGAAGGAATTCTGTGGGAACATTTTCTAATGTAATTTTCTTTTTATCTTTATTTTTCTTCATTCAGAGACATTAATAAAAGAGAATGGTGAGTGATACAAAGTTTTGTCAGAGTCAGAGACAGTATTTTAACACTCAATATCCAATAATCTTCCAAAACTGAGTTTTAAAATTATTACAGCAAAATCAGATCTCACAGTTAATGAAGTGCTTATTGGTGTTCTAAAGTAGTGTTGAGAGGCAACTAAACTATCATTTGTCTATTTTAAAGTTCTAAGTGTAAATTTCTCAGCATAGAGATAGTGGTTAAGCATAAATGGTGGTTAACCTATGCCAGCTTGGGCTATGTGAGGACTGAGACTCTGAGTTCTTCCATCTTCCTCTTCAGGTAAGTTCACTGATTTCTTATCCTTTTAGAAATCAACTGTCTACTATCAGGTTGGCATTTTTAAAAAACAATAATGAAAACCAAAATAAAAGTGTTTGGATGCGAACTTGCACTGCGGGTTTTCTTATGAAATAGTACAACTATATGGACAGAATAAATGCCAATTTAATATTCTAATAAGTGCCATGAAGGGGAAACTTGGTCAAATAAGAATTTACACTGGAAGGCTTGGCTTCTATATGAGATCAGATCTTCCCTGAATCAATGCTAGTGGAGTTGAGATCAGCAGTAATGAATTTCATGGTTACGTCAATGAGAGCCCACCATGGGGAGGGCAGGGAGGACGGGGCACTCCACACTCTGGGCTGAGGAAACGTTAAGATTTTTTCAGGGTTGGCATATATTGACCAGGAGATTCTGGGGCAGAAAAGATCAAGACCAAAAGTTACAAATGCAATGACCAAGAAATGCAAACTTTTAGGGGGCATGCTAAGAGTTTTGAACATTGCAGAAAAAGGAGCATCATGAATAAATTCATATTTTAAAATGTCATTATTATTGAGTGAAAGAAAGGATTACTTGTGTATAGTTAAAAGATTGCAGAGAGAAAAGTTAAAGGGAATTTTCTTAGGAGATAAAATCATATAAGCAATACATCCAAATATCCGATTAATATTAACGTATTTAATATTCAGTATTTGGTTTTCAAATTCACACATTGTTTTTATTTTCTAGTCGTTATGCAAATCCCTTAGTCTGTTATCTATTTAACGAAAATTTTTCCAGTGAAGAGAGAACTCCCATATAGCACTCCTTCATTTATTTTTTTGTTTATTTAATTTTTAAACTGTACTTTTTTGATAAATTTTAGATTTATATTTAAGAAAAAAATGCACAAAAATTATAGGGAATTCCCATATAACCCACCTCTCTTACACCGAGAGTTACCCATATTAGTGACATCATAGATTAGTGTGGTGTAGTTGGTACAGGTGACAACACATATTGTCCAGTTTTTGAGCTTGCCTTAGACAACCATTAAAATAATGATGATTGATAGCTCCAATCCCCCAAAATGGGGAATGGTTGTAGCTGCAGACAGGGTAATTCCTCCCATCAGCTTTATGGTATCTGCATCCTGTCTCATCCTGGTGATTTCTGTTTCCTTGTAAGATTTAGTGATTGATTGAATGATTGATGACTTTCTATGTTCATCCATTCATTCACTCCCTCTTTCATTCATACATTCCCTCACTCATTTTGATTTATCTCAAAGCAAAGAAAAGGAAGTGATGAATAGATTAATCTTTTAGAAGAGTAAACTCTAGAGACATATGGTCTGGGTTTTAATTTCAGCTCTATTAAGTAGAAGCTTCGTGGTTTTGCAAGAGATTTTTAACCTTCTACTCCATATTTATTTTTTACTTATAAAAGACTATAATAATGGTATTTATGACATAGGGTTATACTCAGTAATACAATTTCATTTATCTAAGAATGTGACATATATTGGGTTATTTTTTTTTAAGATTTATTTATTCATTTATTTCTCTCCCCTGCACCCCCCCCCACCCCGGTTGTCTGTTCTCTGTGTCTATTTGCTGCTGTCTTCTTTGTCTGCTTTTGTTGTTGTCAGTGGCACAGGAATCTGCGTTTCATTTTGTTGTGTCATCTTGTTGTGTCAGCTCTCCGTGTATGCGACACCATTACTGGGCAGGCTGCACTTTCTTTCATGCTGGGCGGCTCTCCTTATGGGGCGCACTCCTTGCGCATGGTGCTCCCCTACACAGGGGACCTTCCTGCATGGTACCTCACTCTTTGCTCGCATCAGCACTGTGCATGGGCCAGCACCACACAGGTCAAGGAGGCCTGGGGTTTGAACCGCAGACCTCCCATGTGGTAGACAGACGCCCTAACAACTGGGTCAAGTCAACCGCCTATATTGGGTTATTAATAGTAGTGGTGGTAGTAGTAATAATAACATTCATGGCTTTAGTAATTGAACCTGGAAAAGACAAGATGGTTTTAAGGCAATATTCAGGACACCATGAGATGAAAATTGTTCAACTCTAATTATTTAGTTTTCCTTCAGTTCTTCCTGTGAATTTTTAACTGGACAATTTAAATAACCATGTATGAAATACCATTTATCATCAGACTGAATTATTCTACTCCACACATTTTCTGTGGATATATTGACCTAGATACAGCCTAGTTCTAACTAGAAATAAAAATTTCATTGTCACCATACAAAAATCATTAAGTTGTTCAAGTAAAGCTATGAAAGGAAATTTGGATATTAGAGATCCATTTTCACTATTATCTGCTAATTTTTAAATTATTTTAATCAGCTGCCCTCTCAAAGAAAGATGCTAGGTTTTAATTGAGTATTTTAGATTTATCTTGTAATTCCCTTTAAGGGAGACAATTCCATAGAGAAAATAAATAACAAAAATTCCACTTATTTCCAGGATATGGGTCAGGAATAAATTTGCACTACCCCGATGAATCAGTTTTACTTGGTCCAGTCTCCACACACCAGTGTTATTGGAACAAACATAATTTTTACCTTCAAAGTCCACACTTTATCCCAAAATAAACTGACCAGGGCATGGAGACAGAAACCAAAGTGCACATACCATTTGGAATTCCCAATATGTGAGGAATTTGATGCCTCCCTTTATTGGCTCTGAAATGACCCTGGAGAATTGCCCCATCACATGGATTACAACTCATCACATGCGATACACCATGCAGGGAGTCAACAGTGGGTTTGCAGACTTCCTTCGAGATTGTTTTCCTTATCTTAGTTCACTGCTATTCCCATCGTATTCTTTGGGGCATCCCCATACTCACACGGACTTGCACAACTCTCAAGCTGATAGGTGCCTGATTTGCAGGTAGAATATGGGGACACTTACTAAAGTAATTTTGTTTTACTTTTTCATTTCTCTTTATTCAGAAGAAATAAAAGAACAAAAAGGTGAGTGGTATTTATTTTTGTCTCAAACAGCATTTGAATCTTCAAAATCTAATATATCTAATAATTTCACTTTAAAATTATGATAACAAAATTAAAAATCACAATTAATGAAATGCTTATAGATATTCTCAAGTAGTGTTGACAGGCAACTAAAATACCTTTCGTCTACCTGTAAAAGTGTAAAGGTAATTTTTCTGCATGGAGTTAGCTGTTAGGCTTGAATAGAGTTTAAAATAAGCCAGTTTGTGCTTTGTGAGGATTGGAACTCTGATTTCTTTCATCAGTGATTTCTTATGAATATAGAAATCTGCATGTAATAAATGATCAGTGTTGAAAGACAATAATGGAAAAAGAAAAGAGAATCAATCAAAACTTGCACTGAGGTTTCTCTTATGGATGAAATGTACAATTAATTACATGTGTAGAATAAATGCCAAATGAATATTCTAATGAGTGCCGTGAAGAGGGAACTTGGTGCAATAAGAAAATAAACTAGAGGTATTTGTCCTGTATGTGAGGTGATAGATTTCCTGAAGAAGTGCTCATGGAATTGAGATCAGTGGCGAAAAATGGAATAATGAGGTCAGTGAGAGCTCAGCCTGTGCAGGGCAGGGATCAGAGAGCACGCTGCACTCTAGGTTTTGACAACACATGATTCTATCAGGGGTGACACATATTGACCAGGGGATTCTACTGCAGAAAACTCAGTCCCAACTACAAGGCTTCTAGCAAAGTTCAGGTAATGTAACATTTCTGTGGGAATGCTAAGAGTTTTGAACATTGCAGAAAAATGAGCATCATGAATAGATTTATACTTAAAATGCCATTTTATTGGGTGTAAACATTTCCTAAGAAGGTTACAGGTGAGATGTTGCAGGCAGAAAACTTAAATGGTTTCCCCTTTGGAAATACATTCATATAAATGAATACATCAAAAAAGTCAGTAAATTTTAATTACTTAATAATCAATATTGGTTCCACAAAGTCACAATTTTCCTTAATTCTTTAGTCATTATGTAAATCCCTTAGTCTGTTATTTAGTGACTGCTTTTCCAGTGAAAAGAGAATTCCCACATAACACTCTTCATTTACTTGTTTGTTTAATTTTTAAACATTTTTAGAAAAATTTAGATTTATAATTAAGAGAAATCACACAAAATAAAGGGAATTCACATAAAACTCCTGTCCATTGCACCAAAATAAAGTTATTCTTTTTATTGACCTCTTAGATTAGCGTGGTATATTTGGTACAGATGAGAACTACCACAGTCCAGTTTTGAGCTTGCCCTAGACAGTGAACAAAATGATGACGATGGACAGCACTGATTAAAATATGGGGAGTATTTCTATCTACATATATTAATTCCTTCCATCTGCTGTGGTATCTGGATTACATCTCACACTTACATTCTGTTTCTTTTTAAGATTTATTTATTCATTTACTTAGTCATTCATTCTTTCATTCCTTCAACCATTAATTGATTCACTCATTCACTAATTCATTCCCTCTTTCATTTTGGTTTTCCTCATGGCAGAGGAAAGTAAGTGCTTATTAGATAAACTTTTCAGAGAGATAGGCTCTAGAGCCAGATAGTTTGAGTGTAAATTTCATCTCTAATTCTTAGAATCTTCATGATTTTGCAAAGGATTTTTGACCTCCTAAGGCACGTGCTACTCTGATCAGGTTTTTGGGGGCATCCTCATACAAATGTGGAGTTCCATGACAGTCAATTGAGGAGGTGATGCCATATTCTCTTAGTGGTCCCCACCTGTCCAGGATGGCAACTAACCCTTCAAACACGGACATTACCAGCCAAGCCAGGATCCCCCCTACCAATTTTCCTTTGTCTGAACACATTCCCACAACTGGCTGTGGACGTACTGTCTCCTAATTCATGGCTTTCCAGTTGTTACAAACCAATTCCTGAAGGGCATGAGATGGTGAGGCCATGACACTAAAGAACACAGCTGTCATTTACTCAGATATAACATTAATTGGGACTTGTGGACATGAAGAACTTTGACACTGGCAGGTCTAGGAATAAGTGAACTTAACACTCCACAAAGAGATGAGAAAATAAGAGTTGACTTATAAGCAGTTTCAGATAAAGGAGATTTTATAGGGTAGGAGAACAGAGTTCCTATTCGAGTCACATGGAGCTTACACCTGGGGTTGAAGATGATTTTAATGCACTCCTATCAAGGATGTTTACAAAGGACCATAAGACCTTTGGGAAGATTATAGCTTATGAGACAACCTATACATTATTTCCCTTGTGGGGAAGATTATTTAAATTTTACCTTATATATATGCCATACTGGTACCTAAATGCTGAGTTCTTAGGAGGACCTGGGTCAACCCCACTATCACTTTCATATTGTAAGCAGGAATTTTTCTTACAATTCATCATTAAATTGGCCATTGCTTAGTATGTATGTGAAACGATGTTGACAACCTTTATTTTTGAATGAGGTATTTGTAGCTGACTTACTAATTTTTCTCAAAATGTATAAGATTTGGTCTGGATTATCTGCAGGAATTGTGTGGGATCATTTTCTAACAGAATTTTCTTCTTATCTTTATTTCTCTCATTCAGAGAAATTAATAAAAGAGAATGGTGAGTGATATAAAATTTTGTCAAAGACAATATTTCAACCGTCTAAATCCAATAATATTCCAAAATTGAGTTTTAAAATTGTTACAGCAAAATCAGAACTCACAGTTAATGAAATGATTATTGGTTTTCTAAAATAGTGTTGAGAGGCAACTAAACTATCATTTGTCTAATTGTAAAATTCTAAGTGTAAATTTCTCAGCATAGAGATAGTAGTTAAGCATAAATGGTGGTTAAGATATGCCAGCTTGCGCTATGTGAGGACTAAGACTCTGAGTTCTTCCATCTTTCTCTTCAGGTAAGTTGACTGATTTCTTATCCATGTAGAAATCAACTGTCTGCTGTCAGGTTGGCATGTTTAAAAAACAATAATGAAAACCAACATAAAAAAGTGTTTGGATGTGAATTTGCACTGCAGATTTTCTTGAGGAATTGTACAAATATATGGACAGAATAAACGCCAATTTAATATTCTAATAAGTGCCAAGAAGGGAGAACTTGGCCAAATAAGAATATACACTGGAAGGCGTGGCTTCTGTATGAGATCAGGGCTGCCCGGAAGCAGTGCTAGTGGAGCTGAGATCAACAGTAATGAATGCCATAGTTAGGTCAACGAGAGCCCACCAAGCGCAGGGCAGGGAGGAGGGGGCACTCCACACTCCAGACTAAGCAAATGTAAGATTTTTTCAGGGCTGGCATATATTGACCAGGGAATTCTGGGGAAGAAAAAATCAAGACCAAAAGATACACAAGCAAAGACCTAGAATTGAAAAGTTTTTTTGAACATGCTAAGACTTTTGAACATTGCAGACAAAGGAGCATCATGAATAAATTCATATTTTAAAACATCACTATCATTGAGTGAAAGAAAGGATTACTTGTGTATAGTTAAAAGATTGCAGAGAGAAAAGTAAAAGGGAATTCACTTAGGAGATAAGCTCATATAAGCAATATATCCAAACATCCAATTAATATTAACTTATTTAATATTCAGTATTTGTTTTTCAAAGTCATACATTGTTTTTATTCTCTAGTCGTTATGCAAATCCCTTAGTCTCTTTTCTATTTAATGAAAATTTTTCCAGTGAAGATGGAACTCCCATATAACACTCCTTCATTTATTTATTTATTTAATTTTTAAACTGTACTTTTTAAATAAATTTTGGATTTAATTTTTAAGAATAAATGCAAAAAGATTATAGGGAATTCGCATATATCCCGCCTGTCTTTCACCCAAACAGAGTTACGTATATTAGTGGCATCATAGATTAGTGTGGTGTAGTTGGTACAGTTGACAACTCATATTGTCCAGTTTTTGAGCTTGCTCCAGACAACCATCAAAATGATGACTGAGAGCCCCAATCCCCCAAATTGGGCAGTTGTTGTAGCTGCAGACAGGGTAATTCCTTCCATCAGCTTTGTGTTATCTGCATCCCGTCTCATCCTGTTGATTTGTTTCCCTGTAAGATTCAGTGATTGAATGAATAATTGATGACATTCTTTGTTCATCCATTCGTTCGTTCCCTCTTTCATTTATGCATTCCCTCATTCATTTTTATTTATCTCAAGGCAAAGAAAAGGAAGTGATTTTTAGAATAATGTTTTAGAAGAGTAAGCTGTAGAGACATACAGTCTGGGTTTTAACTTCAGTTCTATTTCCTAGAAGCTTCATGGTTTTGCAAAAGATTTTAACCTCCTGCTCCATATTTATTTTTTACTTGTAAAAGACTATTATAATGGTATTTATGACATAGGGTAATACTCAGTAATACAATTTCATTTATCTGAGAATGTTGACATATAATGCATTTTAATAGTAATGGTGGTAGTAGTAATAATAACTTTCATGGCTTTAGTAATTGAACCTGGAGAAGACAAGATGGCTTTAAGGCAATATTCAGGACACCATGAAATGAAAATTGACCAACTCTAATTATTTAGTTTTCCCTCAGTTCTTTCTGTGAATTTATAATGAGACAACTTAAATAACCGTGTATGAAATATCATTTATCATCAGACTGAATGACTCTACTCCATACGTTTTCTGTGGATATATTGACGTAGATACAACCTGGTTCTAACTAAAAATAAAATTTTCATTGTCATCATACCAAAAATCTTTAACTTGTTCAAGTAAAGCTATGAACAGAAATTTGGATATTAGAGTTCTGCTTTCACTATTATCTCAGCTGAGCACTCAAAATAATATGCTAGGTTTTAGTTTAGTATTTTAGATTTATCTGGTAATTCCCTTCAAGGGAGACAATTCCATAGAGAAAATAAATAACAAAAATTCAGCTAATTTCCAGGATATGGATCAGGAATAAATTTACACTACCCTGAGGAATCAGTTTTACTTGGTTCAGTCTCCACACACCCAGTATTATAAGAAAAACCGATAATTTTTACCTTTAAAGTCCACACTTTATTCCAAAATAACCTGACCAGGGCATGGAGACAGAAACCAAAGTGCACATACCATTTGGAATTGCCAATATGTGAGGAATTTGATGCCTCCTTTTATTGGCTCTGAAATGACTCTGTAGATTTGCCCCATCACACGCATGACAACTCATCACATGTGATACACCATGAAGGGAGTCAGCAGTGGGTTTGCAGACTTCCTTCCAGATTGTTTTCCTTATCTTAGTTCACTGCTTTTCCCATCACAGTTTTTGGGTCATCCACATACTCATGAGGACTTGCACAATGCTCAAGCTGACAGGTGCCTCATCTGCAGGTAGAATATGCGGACACTTTTTAACGTAATTTTGATTTACCTTTTCATTTCTCTTTATTCAGAAGAATTAAAAGAACAAAAAGGTGAGTGGTATTTATTTTGTCTCAAACAGTATTTGAAACTTCAAAATATAATAATATTAATAATTGCACTTTAAAATTATGATAACAGAATAAAAAATCACAATTAATGAAATGCTTATTGATGTTTTAAAGTAGTGTTTGTAGGTAACTAAAATACCTTCTGTCTACTTGTAAAATTGTAAAGGTAAATTTTTCTGCATGGAGATAGTTGTTAGGCTTGAATAGAGTTATAATGTGCCTGTATGTGCTTTGTGAGGATTGGGACTCTGATTTATTTCATCTGCCTTACACAGAAATGTTCAGTTATTTCTTGTGAATATAGAAATCTGCCTGTAGTAAATGATCAGTGTTGAAAAACATAATGGAAAAAGAAAAGGGAATCGATCAAAATTTGCACTGAGGTTTCTATTATGGATTAGATGTACAATTATATGGGCGCAGAATAAATGCCAAATGAATATTGTAATGAGTGCCGTGAAGAGGGACTTTGGTGCAATAAGAAAATAAACTAGAGGTATTTGTCCTGCATATGAGGTGATAGATTTCCTGAAGAAGTGCTCGTGGAGTTGAGATAAGTGGTGAAGAACGGAATAGACCGGTCAATGAGAGCTCAGCCTGTGCAGGGCAGGGATCAGAGAGCACACTGCACTCGAGGTTGTGACAACACATGATTCTATCAGGGGTGATACATATTGACCTGGGATTCTAGTGCAGAAAACCCAGTCCACACTCAAGGCTTCTAGGCAAAGACCAGGTAATGTAACATTTCTTTGGGCATGCTAAGAGTTTTGAACATTGCAGAAAAATGAGCATCACACATAGATTTATATTTAAAATGCCATTCTTATTGAGTGTAAACATTTCATTAGATGGTTACAGGTTAAATGTTGTAAACAGAAAAGTTAAATGGGTTCCCCATTGGAGATATGCTTGTATAAATGAACAGGTCAAAAATGTTAGTTAATATTAAATTACTTATTATTCAATATTTGCTCTACAAAGTCACAATTTTCCTTAATTCTTTAGTCATTATGTAAATCCTTAGTCTGTTATTTAATAACTACTTTTCCAGTGAAGAGAGAATTCCCACATAACACTTCTTCATTTACTTGTTTGCTTAATTTTTAAACTTTTTTTAGAAAAATTTAGATTTGTAATTAAGAGAAATTACCCAAAATAGCGGAAATTCCCATATAACCTCCCTCTCTTGCACCAAAATAAAATTGCTCTTCTTGTTGACCTCTTTAGATTAATGTGGTATATATAGTACAGATGAGAACTAATACGGTCCAGTTTTGAGCTTACCCTAGACAATAAACAAAATGATGATGATGGACAGCACTGATTAAAATATGGAGGGTGTTTCTATCTACATAGATTAATTCCTTCCATGTGCTCTGTGGTATCTGGATTACCTCTCACACTTACATTCTGTTTCCTTTTAAGATTTATTTATTCATTTATTTCTTCATTCATTACTTCATTCCTTCAACCATTCATTCATTCACTCATTGCCTAATTCATTCCCTCTTTCATTTTGGCTTTCCTCATGGCAGAGAAAAGTAAGTGATTATTAGATAAACTTTTCAGAAAAGTAATCTCTAGAGCCAGATAGTTTGAGTATAACTTGCAGTTCTAGTTCTTAGAATCTTCATGATTTTGGAAAGGATTTTTGACCTCCTAAGGCATGTGTTTTTGCTGTTTTTTTTTTTTTCATTTAAGAAGTCACTAATAATGGTGTTTATGAGCTAGGGCTATACTCGTATTAAAAAATCCGTACATGTAAAAATCTTAAAACAGTCTGGGATGTTAATAATAGTGGTAATAGATGGAACAATAATAGTTTCATGGATTTAGTGATTGAACATGGAAAAGACAGGGTAGATTTAACGCAAAATTCAGGGTCTTTGAAAACAAAATGTGTCAAATGTACGTATTTAGTTTTTACTTACTTCTTTCTGTGAATTTATAATTGGGAAAATTTAAATTATAATGTAAGAAATATTTTTATCATCAAATTGAATTATTCTATTCCAGATGACTTGTTTCTTTTGTAGTTATATTGATGTATAAGCAGCCTGGTCCTCACTAATAATAAAATGTTGATGGTCTTAACACCAAAAAATCATTAACTTGTACATGTAGAGCTACAAAAGGATTGCTTGATATCATTTACAGTCCTATTTTCATTATTATAAATTAATTATGATTGTATTTTTATCAGATGAACTCTCCAATAAATGTGCACACTTTTAATTTAGTATTTTATATTTACTTGGTTATACCCTTTAAGAAAGAGAATTCCATAAAGAAAATAAATAACGAAATTCAGCCTCTGTCTAGGACAGGCTCGTGGACTAAATTTACTCTACCCTGATGAATGAGTTTTCGTTAGTCCAGTCTCAAAATTGCAGAGGTGCTGGAACAGAAATACTTAGACCTTCAGAGTTCACCATCCACCCCAAAATAAAACTGACCAAGACATGAAGACAGAAATCAAAGTGCACATCCCATTATGTTTTCCCAATATATGGGGAAAGGGAAGCGTCCCTTTATTGGCTTTAAATAACAATGGAGAACTACCACATTGAACAAACTATCAGTTCTCAAATATGTTAAACCATGAAGGGGGAAAGCAATGTTTTTAAAGAGCTGCTGCCAGATTGTTTTTGCTATCTTTCTTAACTGCTGCTCTGATCAGGTTGTTGGGGGCATCCTCATACAAATGTGGAGTTCCATGACAGTCAATTGAGGAGGTGATGCCATATTCTCTTAGTGGTCCCCACCTGTCCAGGAGGGCAACTAACCCTTCAAACATGGTCATTACCAGCCAAGCCAGGATTCCCCCCTACCGATTTTCCTTTGTCTTAATACATTCCCACAACTGACTGTGGACGTACTGTCTCCTAATTCATGGCTTTCCAGTTGTTACAAACCAATTCCTGAAGGGCATGAGATGGTGAGGCCATGAGATCAAAGACATCAGCTGTCGTATTGTCAGGTGTAAGATTTATTGGGACTTGTGGACAGGGAAGAACTTTGACAGTGGCAGGTCTAGGAATACGTTCTGTTAGCACTCCACAAAAAGATGAGAAAAGGAGTGTTGACATACAAGTGATTTCAGAAAAAGGTCACTTTATAGAGTAGGAGAACAGAGTTCCTATTCGAGTTACGTGGAGCTCACACATGGGGTTGGAGATGATTTTAATGCACTCCTAAAAATATATTTACAAATGACCGTAACAGCTTTGGAAAGATTATAATTCATCATACAACCTATCCATTATTTCCCTTGTGGGGAAGATTATTAAATTTTACCTTATATGTAGGTATACTGGCACCTAAATGCTAAGTTCTTAGGAGGACCTGGGACAACCACACTATTACTTTCATATTGTAAGCAGGAATGTTTCTTACAATTCATCACTAAAATGGCCATTGCTTAGTATGTATGTGAAATGATGTTGAACATTTCTATTTTTGAATTAGGTATTTATAGCTGATTTACTTAATTTTTCTCAAAATGTATAAGATCTGGTCTGGATTATCTGCAGGAATTGTGTGGGAACATTTTCTAATGTAATTTTCTTTTTATCTTTATTTTTCTTCATTCAGAGAAATTAATAAAAGAGAATGGTGAGTGATATAAAATTTTGTCAAAGACAGTGTTTTAACCCTCAAAATCCAATAATCTTCCAAAACTGAGTTTTAAAATTATTACAGCAAAATCAGAACTCACAATTAATGAAATGCTTATTGGGGTTCTAAAATAGTGTTGAGAGGCAACTAAACTATCATTTGTCTAATTGTAAAATTTTAAGTGTAAATTTCTCCGCATAGAGATAGTGGTTAAGCTTAAATGGTGGTTAAGATATGCCAGCTTGTGCTATGTGAGGACTGGGACGCTGAGTTCTTTCATCTTCCTATTCAAATAAGTTCATTGATTTCTTATCCATGTAGAAATCAACTGTCTACTGTCAGGTTGGCATTTTTAAAAAAACAATAATATAAACTAAAATAAAAGAGTTTGGATCCCAACGTGCACTATGGGTTTTCTTATGGTGTAGTATAATTATATGGACAGAATAAATGACAAATTAATATTATAGTAAGTGCCATGAAGGGAGAAATTGGTCAAATAAGAATATACACTGGAGGGCTTTGACTGCTATATGAGATCAGAGCTTCCCTGAAGCAGTGCTAGTGGAGTTGAGATCAGCAGTAATGAATTTCATGGTTACGTCAATGAGAGCCCACCATGGCAGGGCAGGGAGGAAGGGGCACACTATAGTCTGGAGTTGAGCAAACACAAGATTTTATTAGGGCTGGCATATATTGTCCACAGGATTCTGGTAGAGAAAAAATCAAGACCAAAAGATACATATGCAAAGACCAAGAAATGCAGTGTTTCTTTGGGCATATTAAGAGTTTTTACATTGCAGACAGTGAAGGGTCATGCATAGATTTATATGTTAAATGCCATTTTTATTGAGTGTAAAGAATGGATTAGATGATTACAATTAAAAGGTTTCTGAGAGAAAGTTAAATGGAATCCCCTTGGGAGATACCCTCATATAAATAGGCCCAAAAAGTCAGTTCCTATTATCTTATTAATATTCAGTATTTCTTCTTCAAATTCACAATTTTTTCTTTAGTCATTATGCAAATCCCTTAGCCTGTTATCTATTGAATATTTTAGCAGTGAAGAAAGAACTCCCATGTAACGTTTCTTCATTTCTGTAATTATTTATTTAACTTTTAATCTTTATTTTTAGAGAAATTTAAAATTCATATTTAAGAAAATACACACAAAATGCATGGGGAATTCCTATATAACCCCATCCCTTACACCCACACACAGTCACTCTTAATTGTTATCTCTTAGCTTATGTGGTATATTTGGTACTGGTGACACCTCTTACCATCCAGTTCTTTGAGCTTGCCCTAGACAACTAACAAAATCATGGTGATTTACAGTCCCCACCCCAAAAAGAAAGGAGTGTTTTAACTGCTATCAGGTTAATTACTTCCATCTGATGTGATGTGGTATCTGGGTTCCCTCTCAATCTGATGCTCTGTTTTCTTTTAGGATTGATTTATTTATCTTATTTTTTTATTTATTCATCCATTCCCTCATTCATTCATTCTTTCATTCCCTCATTCATATTGGGTTTTTTAAGGCAGAGAAAAGTAAGTGATTGTTAGGTTAATTTTTTGAATGTAGGCTCTAGAGTCAGAAAGTCTGGGTGTAAATTCCAACTCTATTACTAAGAAGCTTGATGATTTTAAAGAAGATTTTTAACCTACTAAATTATTTTTTTAAGATTATAATAATGGTATTTATGACATGGGCTTATACATAGTATTGAAAATTTCATATATCTACAATTCTTAACAGATATTGGGTTAAGAGTAGTAACGGTAGTAGTAGTAGTAATAATAATTTTCATGATTTTTGTTATTGTACCGGGAAAAGACAATCTGATTTTAAGGCAATATTCAGGACATCGTGAAAACAAAATGGAACTCTAACTATTGAGTTTCCTCCAAATATTTCCTGTGAATTTATAAATTCAATAATTTAAATGATCATGTAGTAAACATAATTTATGATCAGACAGAATTAGTCTATTTCACATATTTTTGTAGTTACTTTGACCTAAAAACACCCTAATACTAAAGAGTCATAAAATGCTGATTGTCACAACACCAAAAATCATTAACTTTTTAATGTAGAGCTATGAAAGTATTTTTATATTAATTACAGTTTTCACTATTATATGTTAATTTTCTTTTTTTAAATCAGATGAACTCTCAATTAAATATGCTAAATTTTAATTTAGTATCTTATATTTACCTGGTAATTCATTCTAAGGAAGACAATTCCACGGAGAAAATGAATAAAAGAATATATTCTCTCTCCAAGACATTGATATGGAATAAATTTACACTAACTGGTGAATCAGTTTTATTTGGTCTACTCTCCATACAACAGTGTTACTGGAGCAAAAATATTTTGACCTTCAAAGTCCACAATCCACCCCAAAATAAAATTGACCAGAGCATGAAGACAGAAATAGAGTGTACATTCCATTCGATTTCCCAGTACATGTGAAAGGGAAAGCCTCCCTTTATTGCCTCTTAAATAACAATGGAGAACTACCCATTGCACACAGTATTCCTTTTAACATGTGATACCCCAGGAAGGGAATCGCCAATAGGTTTGCAGAGTTGCTGCCAGATTGTTAGTTAAGTGCTGCTCTCATCAGGGCTTTTCAGGCATCCACATACTCATGTGGATATCCAGAATAGTCTATCAAGTAAATGATGCCATATACTCTCAGTGGTCCCCACCTGCCTGAGAGCGCAGCCACCCTTTGCCACATGGTCTTTACAAAAGGCCAACCCAGGATTTCTCCATTGCCTGAACACGTGCCCCCACGTGCCAATGTTCATTCTGTCTCCTATCTCATGGCTTGGCAGTTGTGACAACCCAATTCTTGAAGGGCACCAGATGCTGAGGCCATGAGACCAGAGAACACAGCTGGGATTTAGTCAGACATAAGCATTACTGGAACTTGTGGACAGGGAAGAATTTTTGATAGTGGCAGGCCAAAAATAAGTGAACTTAGCTCTCACAAAAAGAAGAGGAAAAGAGAGGTAATTTATAAGTGGTTTCGGGACAAGGGCATTCCATAGGGTAAGAGAACAGAATTGCTTTTTTTTTTTAATTGACTTTGTAATAATATTACATTAAAAATATCCCTGTCTACATAAAATAACATGACTTTAAAATGCTGTTTGAACTAAAGTAAGGGGGAAATGGAAAAGAGAAATGAGTTTATATGGCTACGAGTTTCTAAAAAAGAGTCTGGAGGCTGGCAGAAGGGATTGCCCTCATGCACAACTGAGCAGAGTCAGAGAGACAGATAAAGCAGATACAACCCCCAGATATCGGTTCCTTTGAGGGCTAAAGAGACCCATGGGAGTTATGGTCATGGCCGATGGGGTTAACTACCAGGTCAGATGGCCCCTTTTTGGAACTGCTGTTTATGTGTGATGAATCTGGACTCAGATGGGATCTTCCTTCATAAGACTTTCATGCTAATGTGCTGGAGGTGCAGTTAACGTTGGGGTTTAAGATATATTTAGGGGATTTGAATCTCTGGACTGACAATGTGATAGCCAGGTCCTGAGCCTCAACAGACTCCAGCACCTACAATATGATTTATTGGACTTACCACACTCAGCTAAGATGGAGTTGAAGAAGGACAACCACCACACCATGGAGCCTAGAGTGATTACAACTGAAAGTGGGAGGATTGCATCCAACATCCATGTGGAATCTGAGCCTCCTCTTGACATAGAGGTGCAATGGACACAACCAATACAATGTCCACATAGAAGAGGTGGCATTGGATTGGGAAAAGTGGACATGGTGGCTGATGGGTATGGGGAAAGGCAGGAAGAGATGAGAGGTGGAGGCTTTGGGACATGGAGCTGCCCTGGATGGTGCTTCAGAGGCAATCACCGGACATTGTAAATCCTCACAGGGCCCACTGGATGGAATGGAGGAGAGTATGGGCCATGATGTGGACCATTGACTATGAGGTGCAGAGGTGCCCAAAGATGTACTTACCAAATCCAATGGATGTGTCATGATGATGGGAACGAGTGTTGCTGGGGGGGGGGGGGAGAGGTGGGGTGGGGGGGTGGGGTTGAATGGGACCTCACATATATATTTTTAATGTAATATTATTACAAAGTCAATAAAAATAAATAAATAAATAAATAAAATATATATATATATATATATATATATGAGGTCCCATTTAACCCCACCACCCCCACCCCACCTCTCCCCCCGCCCCAGCAACACTCATTCCCATCATCATGACACATCCATTGCATTTGGTAAGTACATCTTTGGGCACCTCTGCACCTCATGGTCAATGGTCCACATCATGGCCCATACTCTCCCCCATTCCATCCAGTGGGCCCTGTGAGTATTTACAATGTCCGGTGATTGCCCCTGAAGCACCATCCAGGGCAGCTCCATGTCCCAAAGATGCCTCCACCTCTCATCTCTTCCTGTCTTTCCCCATACCCATCAGCCACCATGTCCACTTTTCCCAATCCAATGCCACCTTTTCTATGTGGACATTGGATTGGTTGTGTCCATTGCACCTCTATATCAAGAGGAGGCTCAGATTCCACATGGATGCTTTTAAGGTCATATGAGCTTAAACATGAGGTGTGGAGATATTTATACAGTGCTCTTAGGTAGAATGTTTGCAAATGACATGAACAGCTTTGGGAAAATTATAGTTTATGATACCTTCTATGCATTCTTTCCCTTGTGGGGAGGGTTGTTAATCTTTGACTTATGTCTGGTCATAGAGACCTCTATGTGCAAGGACTTAAGGGAAATAGGGTCCCCCAAACTATTGCATTCATATCATAAGCAGGGATTTTTATTTGCAATTCATCATGAAATTGGCCATTGTTTAGTATATATGTGAAGTGATATTGACTTTTATTTTAAAAAAGGTATTTATAACTGATTTTCTTGTTTTTATAAAAATGGGTAACATTTGGTCTGGATTATCTGCAGGTAGCTTATGAGAACCCTTTCTAACAAAATTTTGGTTTTGTCTTTATTTCTCTTTATTCAGAGGAGAGAATGGAAAAGAATGGTGAGTGATTTTTATTTTTGACTTAGGCATTATATGAACATTAAATAATCCAATAATATCCCAAAATTGTTTTAAAATTATTATAGAAAAATCAAACCTCACTGCTAATGAATTGATTACTGATGTAAAATAATTCTGAGAGGCAACTAAAATATCTTTTGTCTTCTTGTAAAACTCTAAAGGTATGTTTCTTAACATGGAGACAAATGTAAGGATTAAATGGAGGTTAAAGTGTGGCAGTTTGTGCTATGTGAGGATTGGGACTCTGCGTTCTGTCATTAGCTTCATTCAGATGACTTCATTGAATTAGTTATTAAAAAATAACTAATAACTAATATGTGATGGATATTTGGAAAAAATGGAAAAAGGAAAAAAATAAGAATGGATCCCAATTTGTATTGAGACTTCTATTATGAAACAGATGTACATTTACATGTACAAAATAAAAGCCAATTTTATATTTTAATGAGTGCAATGAAGAGAACATTTGGTGCAATAAGAATATATACTAGAGGCATTTTGCCTACCTTTGAGGCAATAGATTTCTTGAAGAAATGCTAGGGGAGTTGAGATCAGTGGTAAAGAATGGAATAGACATGTCAATGAGAGCTCAGCCTGTGCAGGGCAGGGATCAGAGAGCACACTGCACTTGAGGTTGTGCCAACACAAGATTCGATCAGGGTTGACTCAAATTGACCAGGGTATTCTAGTGCAGAAAACTCAGTCCACACTCAAGGCTTCTAGGCAAAGACCAGGTAATGTAACATTTCTTTGGGTATGCTATGAGTCTTGAACATTGCAGAAAAATTAACATCATGAATAGATTTATATTTAAAATGCCATTTTTACTGAGTGTAAACATTCCATTAGATGGTTGCAGGTTAAAGGTATCAAACAGAAATGTTAAATGGCTTCCCCTTGGGAGATACTAATACAAGTGAATAGATCCAAAAAGTTAGTAAATATTTAATTGCTTAATATTCAATATTTGATCTACAAGTCACAATTTTCCTTAATTCTTTAGTCATTATGTAAACCCCTTAGTCTGTTATTTAATGAATACTTTTCCAGTGAAGAGAGAACTCCCACATAACACTTATTCATTTATTTGTATGTTTAATTTTTTAAAGTTTTAGAAAAATCTAGATATATATTTAAGAGAAATTACGCAAAATAGAGGGAATTCCCATTTAACCACCCTCCCTTGCACCAAAATAAAGTTACTCTTTTTATTGACCTCTTAAGTTAGTGTGGTAAAATTGATACAGATCAGAACTACTATGGTCCAATTTTTTACCTTGCACTAAATAGTGAACCAAACGATGATGATGGACAGCACCGATTAAAATATGGGGAGTGTTTCTATCTAAATGCATTAATTCCTTCCATCTGCTCTGTGGTGTCTGAATTACCTCTTACCCTGGGATTCTCTGTTTCCTTTTTAGATTTATTTATTAATTTATTCACTCATTCATTCACTCATTCCTTCATTCATTCAAACCATACATTCATTCACTCATTCACTAAATCATTCCCTCTTTCATTTTGGTTTTTCTCATGGCAAAGAAAAGTAAATGATTATTAGGTAAACCTTTCGGAGAAGTAAGCTCTAGAGCCCGATAGATTGGGTATAAATTCCAGCTATATTTCTTAAAGTCTTCATGATTTTGCAAAGGATTTTTGACATCTGAGGCATGGTTTTTTTTTCATTTAGAAAGACTATAATAATGGTGT
Organism: Dasypus novemcinctus; assembly: GCF_030445035.2. NCBI lineage: Eukaryota > Metazoa > Chordata > Mammalia > Cingulata > Dasypodidae > Dasypus > Dasypus novemcinctus. The sequence continues at coordinate 17,796,498 of NC_080702.1, read as the reverse complement.
CTATGACCGACGATTATACTCGTATTAAAAAAGCCCGTACATCTAAAAATCTTGAAACACATTGGGATATTAATAGTACGGGTAATAGTCGGAGCAATAATAGCTTTCATGGATTTAGTTATTGGACATGGAAAAGACAAGATGGATTTAAGGCAATATTCAGGCTCTTTGAAATCAAAATGTGTGAAGTGTAAGTACTTAGGTTTATACTTAGTTCTTTCAGTGAATTTATAAATGGGAAAATTTAAATTGTAATGTATGAATATAATTTATTTTCAGGTTGAATTATTTTATTCAAGATGTTTCATATCTTTTCTAGATATATTGACGTATATACAGCCTGGTCTTAATTAATAATAAAATGTCGATTGTCCTAACAACAAAAAACCATTTACTTGTATATGTAGAGCTAAAAAAGGATTGCTTGATACCATTTACAGTCCTGTTTTCACTATTATGAACTAATTTTGATTTTATTTTTATCAGATGAACTATCCAATAAATGTGCAGAGTTTAAATTTAGTATTTTGTATTTACTTGGATATACCTTTTAAGGAAGAGAATTCCATAAAGAAAATAAATAACGAAATTCAACCTCTATGCAGGACATGCTCATGGACTATATTTACACTACCCTGATTGATCAGTTTTACTGGGTCCATTCTCAAAATACCAAAGGTGCTGGAACAAAAATACTTCGACCTTCAGAGTTCACCATCCACCCCAAAATAAAACTGACCAAGACATGAAGACAGAAATCAAAGTGCAAATACCATTAGGTTTTCCCAATACATGGGGAAAGGGAAGACTCCCTTTATTGGTTCTTAAATAACAATGGAAATCTGCCACGTGGAACACAGTATCAGTTCTCCATTGTGATAAACCATGAAGGGAATAAGCAACGGTTTTAAAGACCTGCTGCCAGATTGTTTTTGCTGTTTTGTTAACTGCTGCTTTGAACAGGGTTTTTGGGAAATCTTACTACAAATGTGGAGTCCATAACAGTCATTTGAGGAAGTGATGCAACATTTTCTTGGTGGTCCCCTCCTGCCCAGGGTGGCAACTAACACTTCAAATATGGACATTACCAGCCAAGCCAGGACTCCCTCTACCGAATTTCCTTTCTATGAACACATTGCCAAAATTTCCCTGTGGTCCTACTGTCTCCTGATTTAGGGCTTTCCAGCTGTTACAAACCAATTCCTGAAGGGGATGAGATGGTGAGGCCATGAGACTGAAGAACACAACTGTCATTTAGTCAGTTATAAGATTTATTGGGACTTGTGGACAGGGAAGAACTTTGACAGTGGCAGCTCTAGGAATAAGTGAATTTAACATTCCACAAATAGATGAGAAAATAAGAGTTGACATATAAGTGGTTTCAGAAAAAGGACATTTTATAGGGTAGGAGAACAAAGTTCCTATGCGAGTCACATGGTGCTTACACCTGGGGTTGGAGATGATTTTAATGCACTCCTATCAAGGATGTTTACAAAGGACCATAACAGCTTTGGGAAGATTATAGCTTATGAGACAACCTATACATCATTTCCCTTGTGGGGAAGATTATTAAATTTTACCTTATATATAGGTCATAGTGGCAACTAAATGCTGACTTCTTAGAGGACCTGAGTCACCCACACTATTACTTTCATATTGTAAGCAGGAATTTTTCTTACAATTCATCATTAAATTGGCCATGCTTCGTGTGTATGAGAAATGATGTTGACAACTTTTATTTTGGACTGAGGAATTTATAGCTGATTTACTTAGTTTTTCTCAAAATGTGTGATAGCTGGTTGGATTATCTGCAGGAATTGTGTGGGATCATTTTCTAACATAATTTTCTTTTTATCTTTATTTTTCTTCATTCAGAGAAATTAATAAAAGAGAATGGTGAGTGATATAAAATTTTGTCAGAGACAGTATTTTATCCCTCAAAATCCAATAATATTCCAAACTTGAGTTTTAAAATTTTTACAACAGAATCAGAACTCACATTTAATGAAATGCTTTGTTGGCATTCTAAAATAGTGTTGAAAGGCAACTAAACTATAATTTGTGTAATTGTAAAATTCTGAATGTAAATTTCTCAGCATAGAGATAGTGGTTAAGATTAAATCGTGGTTAAGATGTGCCAGCTTGGGCTATGTGATGACTGGGACTCTGAGTTCTTCCACCTTCCTCTTCAGGTAAGTTCACTGATTTCTTATACATATAGAAATCAACTGTCTACTATCAGGTAGGCACTTTTGAAAAACAATAATGTAAACCAAAATGAAAAAGTGTTTGGATGTGAATTTGCATTGCGGATTTTCTTAGGGAATAGTACAAATACATGGACAGAATAAATGCCAATTTAATATTCTAATAAGTGCCATGAAGGGGGAACTTGGTCAAATAAGAAAATACACAGGAAGGCTTGGCTTCTGTATGAGATCAGGGCTGCCCGGAAGCAGTGCTAGTGGAGCTGAGATCAGCAGTAATGAATGCCATAGTTAGGTCAATGAGAGCCCACCATGGGCAGGGCAGGGAGGAGGGGGCACTCCACACTCTGGACTAAGCAAATGCAAGATTTTTTCAGGGCTGGCATATATTGACTAGGGGATTCTGGGGCAGAAAAAAATCAAGACCAAAAGCTACACAAGCAAAGACCAAGAAATGCAAAGTTTTTTTGAACATGCGAAGATTTTTGAACATTGCAGACAAAGGAACATCATGAATAAATTCATATTTTAAAACATCGCTATCCTTGAGTGAAAGAAATGATTACTTGTGTATAGTTAAAAGATTGCAGAGAGAAGTTAAAGGGAATTCTCTTAGGAGATACACTCATACAAGCAATACATCCAAACATCCAATTAATATTAACTTATTTAATATTCAGTATTTGTTTTTCAAAGTCACACTTTGTTTTTATTCTCTAGTCGTTATGCAAATCCCTTAGTCTGTTATCTATTTAATGAAAATTTTTCCAGTGAAGACAGAACTCCCATATAACACACCTTCATTTATTTATTTAATTTTTAAACTGTATTTTTAGATAAATTTTAGATTTATATTTAAGAGTAAATGGACAAAAATTATAGGGAATTCCCCTATAACCCTCCTGTCTTACATCCAAACAGAGTTACTGGTATCAGTGACATCATAGATTAGCATGGTGTAGTTGATACAAGTGACAACTCATATTGTCAGTTTCTGAGTTTGCCCTCGACAACTATCAAACTGACGATGATTGACAACCCAATGCCCCCAAATGGGCCATGGTTATAGCTGCAGACAGGGTAATTCCTTCCATTAGCTTTGTGGTATCTGCATCCCCTCTCATCCTGGTATTTTCTGTTTCCTTGTAAGATTTAGTGATTGATTGAATAATTGATGACTTTCTTTGTACATCCATTCATTCATTCCCTCTCTCACCCATGCATTCCTTCACTCATTTCGATTTATCTCAAGGCAAAGAAAAGGAAGCCATTATTAGAGTAATGTTTTAGAAGAGTAAGCTCTAGAAACATATGGTCTGGGTTTTAACTTCAGCTCTATTAGCTAGAAGCTTCATGGTTTTGCAAAAGATTTTTAACCTCCTGTTCCATATTTATTTTTTATTGTAAAAGAGTATAATAATAGTATTTATGACATAGGGTAGTACACAACAATACAATTTCATTTATCTAAGAATGTTGGTAAATATTGGGTTATTAATAGTAGTGGTGGCAGTAGCAATAATAACTTTCATGGCTTTAGTAATTGAACCTGGAAAAGACAAGATGATTTTAAGGCAACTTTCAGGACACCATGAAATAAAAATTGATCAACTCTAATTATTAAGTTTTCCCTCAATTCTTTCTGTGAACTTACAATTGGACAATTTAAATAACCATGCATGAATTATCATTTATCATCAGACTGAATTATTCTATTCCACACGTTTTCTGTGGATATATTGACCTAGATACTGCCTGGTTCTAACTAGAAATAAAATTTTCATTGTCATCATACTAAAAATCATTAACTTGTTCAAGTAAAGCTGTGAAAGGAAATTTGGATATTATAGTTCTATTTTCACTATTATCTGCTAATTTTTTTTTAATCAGCTGAACTCTCAAAGAAATATGCTAGGTTTTAATTTAGTATTTTAGATTTATCTGGCAATTTCCTTCAAGGGAGACAATTCCATAGAGAAGGTAAATAACAAACATCCAGGATATGGATCAGGAGTATATTTACACTACCCTGATGAATCACTTTTACTTGGTCCAGTCTCCACACACCAGAGTTATTGGAACAAAAATAATTTTTACCTTCAAAGTCCATACTCCATGCCAAAATAACCTGACCAAGGCATGGAGACGAAACCAAAGTGCACAGACCATTTGGTTTTCCCAATATGTGGGGAATTGGATGCCTCCCTTTATTGGCTCTGAAATGACATTGGAGAATTGCCCCATCACACGCATGACAACTCATCACATGTGATACACCATGAAGGGAGTCAGCAGTGGGTTTGCAGAGTTCCTTCCAGATTGTTTTCCTTATCTTAGTTCATTGCTAGTACCATCACAGTTTTTGGGGCATCCCCATACTCATGTGGACTTGCACGACTCTCAAGCTGATAGGTGCCTCATCTGCAGGTAGAATATGGGGACACTTTCTAACGTAATTTTGTTTTACCTTTTCATTTCTCTTTATTCAGAAGAAATAAAAGAACAAAAAGGTGAGTGGTATTTATTTTATTTTTGTCTCAAACAGTATTTGAACCTTGAAAACCTAATAATATTTAATAATTGCACTTCAAAATTATGATAACTAAATGTAAAAATCACAATTAATGAAATGTTTATAGATGTTCTAAAGTAGTGTTGCTAGGCAACTAAAACACCTTTCGTCTACTGTAAAATTGTAAAGGTAAATTATTCTGCATGGAGTTAGTTATTAGGCTTAAGTAGAGGTTAGAATGTGCCAGTTTGTGCTTTTTGAGGATTGGGACTCTGAGTTCTTTCATCTGCCTCACTCAGAAATGTTCAGTGATTTCTTGTGAATGTAGAAATTCCCGTGTAATAAATGATCAGTGTTGAAAAACAATAATGGAAAAAGAAAAGCGAATCAATCAAAACTTGCACTGAGGTTTCTATTATGGAAGAGATGTACAATTACACGTGCAGAATAAATGTCAAATGAATATTCTAATGAGCACCGTGAAGAGGGACCTTGGTGCAACAAGAAAATAAACTAGAGGTATTTGTCCTGTATGTGAGGTGATAGATTTCCTGAAGAAGTGCTCACAGAGTTGAGATCAGTGGTGAAGAATGGAATCGACATGTCAATGAGAGCTCAGCCTGTGCAGGGCAGGGATCAGAGAGCACACTGCACTCGAGGTTGTGCCAACACAAGATTCTATCAGGGTTGACTCAAATTGACCAGGGGATTCTAGTGCAGAAAACCCAATCCACACTCAAGACTTCTAGGCAAAGACCAGGTAATGTAACATTTCTTTGGGCATGCTAAGGGTTTTGAAGATTGCAGAAAAATGAGCATCGTACATAGATTTATATTTAAAATACCACTCTTCTTGAGTGTAAACATTTCATTAGATGGTTACAGGTGAAATGTTGCAGGCAGAAAAGTTAAATGGCTTCCCCTTTGGAGATACACTCATAAATGAACAGGTTCAAAAAGTCAGTAAATATTAAATTACTTAATGGTCAATATTTGTTCTGTAAAGTCACAATTTTCCTTAATTCTTTAGTCATTATGGAAATCCCTTAGTCTGTTACTTAATGAGTACTTTTCCAGTGAAGAGACAACTCCACATAACACGTCACATTTACTTGTTTGTTTAATTTTTAAACATTTTTAGAAAAATTTAGATTTGTATTTAAGAGAAATTACACAAAACATTTGGAATTCCCATATAAGCCCCCTCCGTTGCACCACAATAAAGTAAATCTTTTTATTGACCTCTTAGTGTAGTGTGGTATATTTGGTACAGATGAGAACTACTACGGTCAAGTTTTTGAGCTTGCCCTAGACAATGAACAAAATGATGAAGATGGACAGCACTGATTAAAATATGAGGAGTGTTTCTATCTACATAGATTAATTCCTTCCATCTGCTCTGTGGTATCTGGATTACCTCTCATCCTGAGATTCTCTGTCTCCTTTTAAGATTTATTCATTCATTCATTCATTCCTTCATTCATTCAACCATTCATTCACGCATTCATTATTTCGTTCCCTCTTTCGTTTTGTTTTTCCTCATGGCAGAGAAAAGTAAGTGATTGTCAGGTGAACTTTTCAGAGAAGTAGGTTCTAGTGCCAGATAGTTTGAGTATAAATTGCAGCTCTAATTCTTAGAATCTTCATGATTTTGCAAAGGATTTTTCACCTCCTAAGGCATGTGGTGTTGTTTTTTATTTTTCATTTAAAAAGTCTTTAATAACGGTGTTTATGACCTAGGGCTATACACGTATTAAGAAGTCCATACATCTAAAACTCTTGAAACACATTGGACTCTTAATAGTAGTGGTAATAGTCGGAGCAATAAAAACGTTCATGGATTTAGTTACTGGACATGGAAAAGACACAATGGAGTTAAGCAATATTCAAGGTTCTTTGAAAACAAAATGTGTCAACTGTAAGCATTTAGTTTTTACTCAGTTCTTTCCGTGAATTTATAAATAGGAAAATTTAAATTACAATGTATGAAATATCATTGATCATCAGGTTGAATTACTCTATCCCAATGATTTCTTTCTTTTTTGTTTGTTTGTTTTCATTTTTTAATATATATTTTTTAATTGTTACATTCAAAAAGTATGAAGTCCCTGTATACACCCCACCCACCTCATCCTACTGCTCCCCCCATAACGACATTCTCCTGCATCATCATGAGACATTCATTGCGTTTGGTGAATACATCTCTGAGCACTGCAGCACCTCATGGTCAGTGGTCGACATCATAGCCCACACTTTCCCACAGTCCACTCAGTGGGCCATGGGAGGACATACCATGTCCAGTAACTGTCCCTGCAGCACTTTGTAGTTATTTTGATGTATGTACAGCCTGGTTTTAATTAATAAAAAAATGTTGATGGCCATAACACCAAAAAATCATTAACTTGTACATGTAGAGCTAAGAAAGGATTGCTTAATATCATTTACAGTCCTCTTTTCACTATTATGAACTAATTTTGATTTTATTATTATCAGATGAACTCTCAAATAAATGTGCACAGTTTTAATTTAGTATTTTGTATTTAGTTGGATATACCCTTTAAGGATGAGAATTCCATAAAGAAAAAATAATGAAATTCAGGCTCTGTCCAGGACACGCTCATGGAGTAAATTTACACTATCCTGATCAATCAGTATTACTTGGTCCTTTCTCAAAATACCAGAGGTGCTGGTGAAAAACACTTAGACCTTCAGAGTTCACCATCCACCCCAAAATAAAACTGACCGAGACATGAAGACAGAAATCAAAGTGCACATACCATTAGGTTTTCCCAATACATGGGGAAAGGGAAGCCACCCTTTTCTGGCTCTTAAATAACAATGGAGATCTGCCACGTTGAACACAGTATCAGTTCTCCATTGTGATAAACCATGAAGAGAATAAGCAATAGTTTTAAAGAGTTGCTGCCAGATTGATTTTGTTGTGTTTTTTTTTTTAACTGCTACTCTGACCAGGGTTTTTGGGGCTTCCTCATACAAACGTGGAGTGCCATGACAGTCAATTGAGGAGGTGATGCCATATTTTTATTGGTGGTCCCCTCCTGCCCAGGAGGGCAACTAACCCTTCAAATATGGACATTACCAGCCAAGCCAGGATACCCCCGTATGGATTTTCCCTTGACTGAACACTTTCCCACAACTGCCTGTGGATGTACTGTCTCCAGATTCATGGCTTTGCAGTTGTTACAAACCAATTCCTGAAGGGCATAAGATGGTGAGGCCGTGAGACCAAAGAACACAGCTGTCATTTAGTCAGATATAAGGTTTATTCGGACTTCTGGACAGGGAAGAACTTTGACAGTGGCAGGTCTAAGAATAATTTACGTTAGCACTCCACAAAGACATGAGAAAATAAGAGTTGACATATAAGTAGTTTCAGAAAAAGGGCATTTTATTGGGTAGGAGAACAGAGTTCCTATTAGAGTCACATGTAGCTTACAAATGGGTTTGGAGGTGTTTTTAATGCTCTCCTAACAAGGACCGAAACAGCTTTGGGAAGATAATACCTTATGATACAACCTATCCATTACTTCCCTTGTGGGGAAGGTTATTAAATTTTACTGTATATGTAGGTCATAAAATGGCGCCTAAATGCTGAGTTGTTAGGAGGACCTGGGTCACGTCCACTATTACTTTCATATTGTAAGTAGGAATTTTTCTTACAATTCATCATTAAATTGGCCATTGCTTAGTGTGTATGTGAAATGATGTTGACAACCTTTATTTTTGAATGAGGTATTTATAGCTGATTTACTTAGTTTTCCTCAAAATGTGTAATATCTGGTCTGAATTATAAGCAGGAATTGTATGGGAATCCTTTCTAACATAGTTTTATCTTTATTTTTCTTCCTTCAGAGAAATTAATGAAGGAGAATGGTGAGTGATATTTAATTTTGTCAAAGACAGTATTTTAACTCTCAAAATCCAATAATTTTGGGAAAATGAGTTGTATAATTATTACAGCAAAATCAAAACTCACAGTTAATGAACTGTTTATTGGTGTTCTAAAATAGTGTTGAGAGGCAACTAAACTATCTTTTGTCTAATTGTAAAATTCCGAATGTAAATTTCTCCGCATAGAGATAGTGGTTAAGCTTAAATGGTGGTTAAGATATGCCAGCTTGTGCTATGTGAGGACTGGGACGCTGAGTTCTTTCATCTTCCTATTCAGATAAGTTCACTGGTTTCTGATCCATATAGAAATCAACTGTCTACTATCAGGTTGGCATTTTTCAAAAATAATAATGTAAACCAAAATTTAAAAAAGTGTTTTATCCCACCTTGCACTGTTGGTTTTCTCATGGAATAGTACAATTATATGGACAGAATAAATGCTGATTGAATCTACTAATAAGTTCCATGAAGGGGAACTTTGTTCAAATAAGAATATGCAATGGAAGGCTTGGCTTCTATATGAGATCAGAGCTTCCGTGAAGCAGTGCTAGCGGAGCTGAGATCAGCAGTAATGAATGCCATAGTTAGGTCAATGAGAGCCCACCATGGGCAGGGCTGGGAAGAGGGGGCACACGACACTCTGGGCTGAGCGAACATAAGAATTTTTCTGGGCTGGCACATATTGAGCGGGAGATCTGGTGCAGAAAAAATCAATCCTAAAAGGTACACATGGAAAGACCAAGAAAGGCAAAGTTTTTTGGGGCATGCTAAGAGTTTTGAACATTGCAGACAAAGAAGCATCATGAATAAATTCATATTTTAAAATGTCATTATCATGAGTGAAAGAAAGGATTACTTGTTTATGGTTAAAAGATTGCAGAGTGAAAAGTTAAAGGGAATTCTCTTAGGAGATACACTCATATAAAAATTACATCCAAACATCCGATTAATATTAACTTTTTAAATATTCAGTATTTGTTTTTCAAGTCACAAATTGTTTTTATTCTGTAGTCGTTATGCAAATCCCTTTATCTGTTGTCTATTTAATGAAAACTTTTCCAATGAAGAGAGTACTCCCATATAACACTCCTTCATTTATTTATTTGTTTAATTTTTAAACTGTATGTCTTAGATAAATTTTAGAGTTATATTTAAGAATAAATGCACATAATTATAGGGATTCCCATATAACCCACCTCTCTTACACCCAAACAGAGTTACCCATATTAATGACAACATAGATTAGTGTGGTGTAGTCGGTACAGGTGACAACTCATATTGTCCAGTTTTTGAGCTGGCCCTAGACAGCCATCAAAGTGATGATGATTGACAGCTCCCATACCCCAAAATGGGGAATGGTTGTAGCTGCAGACAGGGTAATTCATTCCATCAGCTTTGTGGTATCTGCATCCCATCTCATCCTGGTGATTTCTGTTTCCTTGTAAGATTTAGTGATTGATTGAATGATTGATGACTTTCTTTGTTCATCCATTCATTCACGCCCCCTTTGATTCATGCATTCCCTCACTCATTTTGATTTACTCAAGGCAAAGAAAAGGAAGTGATTATTAGATTAATGTCTTAGAAGAGTAAGCTCTAGAGACCAGGTTTTAATTTCAGCTCTATTACCTAGAAGCTTCATGGTTTTGCAAAAGATTTTTAACCTCCTGCTCCATATTTATTTTTACTTGCACAAGACTATGATAATGGCATTTATGACATAGGGTAATACTCAGTAATATGTTGAAAAACAGCCATGGATAAAGAAAAGGGAATCAATCAAAACTTGCACTGAGGTTTCTATTATGGATGAGATGTACAATTACATGTGCAGAATAAGTGCCAAATGAATATTCTAATGAGTGCTGTGAAGAGGGAACTTTGTGCAATAAGAAAATAAACTAGAGGTATTTGTCTTGTATATGAGGTGATAGATTTCCTGAAGAAGTGCTCATGGAGTTGAGATCAGTGGTGAGGAATGGAATCGATATGTCAATGAGAGCTCAGCCTGTGCAGGGCAGGGATCAGAGAGCACACTGCACTCGAGGTTGTGCCAACACAAGATTCAATCAGGGTTGACTCAAATTGACCAGGGGATTCTAGTGCAGAAAACCCAGTCCACACTCAAGGCTTCTAGGCAAACACCAGGTAATGTAACATTTCTTTGGGCATGCTAAGAGTTTTGAACACTGCTGAAAAAATGAGCCTCATACATAGATTTATATTTAAAATGCCATTCTTATTGAGTGTAAACATTTCATTAGATGGTTACAGGTTAAATGTTGCAGGCAGAAAAGTTAAATAGCTTCCCCTTTGGAGATACACTCATATAAATGAGGTCCAAAAAGTCAGTAAATATTAAATTACTTAATAGTAAATATTTGTTCTGTAAAGTCACAATTTTCCTTAATTGTTTAGTCATTTTGTAAATCCCTTAGTATCTTATTTAATGACTAATTTTCCAGTGAAGAGAGAATTCCCACATAACACTTCTTCACTTATTTGTTTAATTTTTAAACATTTTTAGAAAAATTTAGATTTATAGTTAAGAAAAATTTCACAAAATAGAGGGAATTCCCATATAAACCCTCTCACCCTTAGATTCTCTGTTTCATTTTAAGTTTTATTTATTTATTCCTTCATTTATTCCTTCATTCATTCAACCATTCATTCATTCACTCATTTCCTAATTCCTTCCCTCTTTCCTTTTGGTTTTCCTCATGGCAGAGAAGAGTAAATGATTATTAGATAAACTTTTCAAAGAAGTAGGCTCTAGAGCGAGATAGTTTGAGTATAAATTTCAGGTCTAATTCTTAGAATCTTCATGATTTTTCAAAGGATTTTTGACCTCTTAAGGCATGAGTTTTGTGTGTGTGTGTGTGTGTGTGTTTTTCATTTAAAAAGTCTATAATAATGGTGTTTATGAGCTAGGGCTATACTGGTATTAAAATTCCAAACATCTGAAAATCTTGAAATACTTTGGGCTATTAATAGTATTGGTAATAGTCGGAGCAATAATAGCTTTCTTTTTTTTTTTTTTTTTATTAATTTTTTTATTTTTTATTGACTTTGTAATAATATTACATTAAAAATATATATGTGAGGTCCCATTCAACCCCACCCCCCCCACCCCCCTCTCCCCCCCCCCAACAACACTCGTTCCCATCATCATGACACATCCATTGGATTTGGTAAGTACATCTTTGGGCACCTCTGCACCTCATATACATTGGTTCACATCATGGCCCATACTCTCCTCTATTCCATCATGTAGGCCCTGTGAGGATTTACAATGTCCGGTGATTACCTCTGAAGCACCATCCAGGGCAGCTCCATGTCCCGAAGACGCCTCCACCTCTCATCTCTTCCTGCCTTTCCCCATACCCTTTGTCCATTATGTCCACTTTTCCCAATCCAATGCCACCTCTTCTATGTGGACACTGGATTGGTTGTGTCCATTGCACCTTTATGTCAAGAGGAGGCTCAGATTCCACCTGGATGCTGGATGCAATCCTCCCATTTTCAGTTGTAATCACTCTAGGCTCCATGGTGTGGTGGTTGTCCTTCTTCACCTCCATCTTAGCTGAGTGTGGTAAGTCCAATAAATCAGATTGTAGGTGCTGGAGTCTGTTGAGGCTCAGGATCTGGCTATCACATTGTCAGTCCAGAGATTCAAATCCCCTAAATATATCTTAAACCCCAATATTAACTGCACCTCCAGCACATTGGCATGAAAGTCTTATGAAGGGAGATCCCATCTGAGTCCAGATTCATCACACATAAACACCATTCCCAAAGAGGGGCCATCTGCCCTGGTAGTTAACCCCATCGGCCATGACCATAACTCCCATGGGTCTCTTTAGCCCTCAAAGGAACCAATATCTGGGGGTTGTATCTGCTTTATCTGTCTCTCTGACTCTGCTCAGTTGTGCATGAGGGCAAACCTTCTGCCAGCCTCCAGACTCTTTTTTAGAAACTCGTAGCCATATAAACTCATTTCTCCTTTCCATTTCCCCCTTACTTTAGGTCAAACAGCATTTTAAAGTCATGGTATTTTATGTAGACATGGATATTCTGCTGATTCGCATTGAACCTTCCGTATAAGGTCATTTTCCAGTTGCATCATCAGTTGGTAGTTGATAGTGGTCCCTCGTTGCCAGGGAGGCTCATCCCCGGGTGTCATGTCCCACGCTGGGGGGAAGGCATTGCATTTACATGCTGAGTTTGGCTTCGAGACTGCCCACATTTGAGTAACATGAAGGCTGATAGAAGAAAATTCCCAGGCACAAAGTTGCTCTAGGCCTTGTTATTATTTTGGGTTTATCAGCTCACAAGCATAGTCATTAGTATCAGGGGCTCACTGTTGAACCCTCACTCCCTCCCGGTCCCCACCGCTGTACCTGGGAGACTGTCGCTGCTCCCCTAGGGACCACGACAGAGCACCACTGGCCAGGAACCCAGTACCCCCCCTACTGTGGTTTTTAATTGTTGCCACTATGAGTATATCCAAACATTACCATGCACCCTGGACATATGTTCTGTACAGCTCCCTGTCAGTCATATATCACCTGTCATTGGTATCCCATACCAGTATCCCTCCATTGCCATTGTTGAAACACTCTGTGATCCAGAACTCCCCGAAATTTGAAGCCCAATATAATGTCATGGTCCCTTACTAGGGAATGGCATATAGCGATGAGTTTAAAGGATAGATAAAGAACTTGGATAAAGTTAGATAAAGAACTTAGATAAAGAATGTTGACTTGAAAAAATTCCACATCCTATTTTTTTCTTTCCCCCCCCCCCCCCCCCCTAATTATTCAGCTTTTCTTCACTGGAGTCCTAGACCACAGCAATGTATATATATAATATACAGCACTCCCACACATCCACCAGAAAACCTTTTCCCTTCCACAGTGATACTCTTACGCCCTATTCATATCATATTTACTTAAAGTGATGTACAGAGTCTGAGACATTAGCTTTCTAACAAGGTGACATCTGTGTTTACATTATGGTGCATACTTTAGGATACACAGTTCTTTACATTTTTAGTTATCCTATGTTTTACATTATGGTTTACATTATCAGTCTGTCATCTCCTATATGTTATGGTGTAATATTACATGTTTTATATCCATCCTTGTGTACTCTCAAGAAACTCCTCTCTTACCCCCCATTTACTTTGGTTCCACACATTTAACGTCCATTTTCCCTTCCACCTTGGTGCCCTCAGTGATAGCCAACCTCCGTTTCCTGAGGAGCCACTTCCAGAGATAGATGGAATAGTGTTCAGGGCCTAACTTGCTCAACTGCCCCAATGCCCTGGGAGCCACCCTTTCTCTCGAGGGATACAGTTCCCTCTATTGGATGGCATTAGTCCTCCCCAGGATGTGGGTCCACCCCCACTCTCACTACTTGGGTTTCTACCCCATGGTGTCACCCACTCTGGCAGAATGAGCATTTAGACATTCCCCAGGAGCCCGTCCTGCATCAGACCCTCCCCTCCGAGCATTCTAAACAGGTAACCCTCTTTATTATATTTTGATATGATTTTCTTGGCATTTTACTCTCCACCAACACCTGACCCTCTCCTGGTTCGTATGCTACCCCTCCCTCCCCCCACTTTTGGGCAACGTTACCCACCCGTCCCTCCCCAGCCACCCTCTAACCCGCAAAGCCCCAAGCAAAGGCAACCCCTTGCCCCCCTTTTATCTCTTCTTTGTGTTCATACTTACCACCATCTCGTCTTAAATTCCACCCCTGCAGACATCGGCTCATATCCTTCCTCCACCCTCCGATTTCCTGCAAGCCTATCGTTCAGTCTCTTGCTATCTAGGGCAGCTTGTTTATTTCATATCATTGAGGTCATGTAGTATTTGTCCTTCAATGTCTGGGTTGCTTCACTCAACATAAGGTTCTCAAGATTCATCCATGTTATCACATGTGTTTGTAGTGTGTTTGTTCTTACAGCCGAGTAGTATTCCATTGTGTGTATATACCACATTTTATTGATCCACTCGTCTGTTGATGGGCATTTGGGTTGATTCCAACTTTTGGCAATAGTGAACAATGCTGCTATGAACATTGGTGTACATATATTGGTTTGTGTTCTTGTTTTCAGTTCTGCTGGGTATATTCCCAGCAGTGGTATTGCTGGGTCATATGGCAAATCTATGGCTAGTTTTTTGAGAAACCGCCATACTGTTCTCCAGAATAGTTGGATCTTTCTGCATTCCCACCAGCAGTGGATGAGTGTTCCCCTTCCTTCACATCCTCTCCAGCACTTGTATTCTTCTGTTTTTTTCATAGCTGCCAATCTTATGGGTGTAAGATGGTATCTCATTGTGGTTTTGATTTGCATTTCCCTGATAGCTAGAGATTTGGAACATTTTTTCATGTGCTTTCTTGCCATTTGTATTTCTTCTTCGGAGAAGTGTCTGTTTAAGTCTTTTTCCCATTTTTTAAATGGATTGTTTATCTTTTTATTTTCAAGATGTAGGAGTTCTTTATATATGCAAGTTATAAGTTTCTTATCAGATATATGATTGCCAAATATTTTCTCCCACTGTGTGGGCTCCCTTTTTACTTTCTTGACAAACTCCTTTGAGGTGCAGAAGGCTTTAATTTTGAGGAAGTCCCATTTATCTATTAGTTCTTTTGCTGCTCGTGCTTTTGGTGAGATATTCATAAATCCATTACCTATTACAAGGTCCTGTAGATGTTTCCCTACACTGCTTTCTAATGTTTTTATGGTCTTGGCTCTTATATTTAGGTCTTTGATCCATCTTGAGTTGATCTTTGTATAAGGTGTGAGATGGTAATCCTCTTTCATTCTTCTACATATGGCTATCCAGTTCTCCAGACACCATTTGTTGAATAGGCCACTCTCTCCCAGTTGAGAGGGTTTGGTGGCTTTATCGAATATTATGTGGTTGTATATGTGAGGTTCTATATCAGAGCTTTCAATTCGATTCCATTGGTCTATATGTCTCTCCTTATGCCAATACCATGCTGTTTTCACCACCGTAGCTTTATAGTATGTTTTGAAGTCAGGTAGTGTGATTCCTCCAATTTCGTTTTTCTTTTTCAGTATGTCTTTGGCTATTCGGGGTCTCTTTCCTTTCCAAATAAATTTCATAGTTAGTTTTTCTAGTTCCTTAAAGAAGGCTGCATTGATTTTTATTGGGATTGCATTGAATGTGTAGATCAATTTTGGTAGGATAGACATCTTAATAATGTTCAGTCTTCCTATCCATGAACAAGGAATAGTCTTCCATTTATTTAGGTCTTCTTTGATTTCCTTGAACAATCTTGTATAGTTCTCAGTGTATAAGTTCTTTACCTCTTTAGTTAAATTTATTCCTAAGTATTTGATTTTTTTATTTACTATTGTGAATGGTATTTGTTTCTTGATTTCCTCCTGATCTTGCTCATTATTGGTGTACAGAAATGCTACTGATTTTTGCGCATTGATCTTATAACCTGCGACTTTACTAAACTCATTTATGAGTTCTAGAATCTTCGTTGTAGATCTCTCAGGGTTTTCTATGTATAGGATCATGTCATCTGCAAATAATGAAATTTTGACTTCTTCCTTTCCAATTTGAATGCCTTTTATTTCTGGTTCTTGCCTCAGTGCTCGAGCAAGTACTTCTAAGACAATGTTAAATAGGAGCGGCGACAGTGGGCATCCTTGTCTTGTTCCTGAGTTTAGAGGGAAGGAGTCTAGGATTTCTCCATTGTAAACAATATTGGCTTTAGGTTTTTCATATATACTCTTTATCATGTTCAAAAAATTTCCTTGTATTCCAATCATTTGGAGTGTTTTTATCAAGAAAGGGTGCTGTATTTTGTCAAATGCTTTTTCTGCATCAATAGATATAATCATGTGATTTTTTTCCTTCAATCTGTTTATATGGTGTATTACATTGATTGATTTTCTTATGTTGAACCATCCTTGCATACCTGGGATGAATCCCACTTGGTCGTGGTGTATAATTCGTTTAATGTGTTGTTGAATACGATTAGCAAGTATTTTGTTAAGTATTTTTGCGTCTAGGTTCATTAGAGAAATTGGTCTGTAATTTTCCTTTCTTGTGATGTCTTTGTTTGGCTTTGGTACTAGGGTAATGTTGGCATCATAGAAGGAGTTGGGTAATGTTCTTTCTGTTTCGATGGTTTGGAATAGTTTCAGCAGGATTGGTGTCAGTTCTTTACGGAATGTTTTATAGAATTCACCTGTGAAGCCATCTGGCCCTGGGCTCTTCTTAGTTGGGAGATTTTTAATAACTGATTCTATCTCTCTGCTTGTGATTGGTTTGTTAAGATCATCAATTTCTTCTTTTGTCAATATGGGCTGTTTATGTGTTTCTAGGAATTTGTCCATTTCCTCTAGATTGTCATTTTTGTTGGAATATAGTTTTTCAAAATATCCTCTTATGATAGTCTTTATTTCTATGGGGTCAGTGGTGATATCGCCTTTCTCATTTCTTATTTTGTGTATTTGCATCTTCTCTCTTTTTTTCTTTGTTAGTGTTGCTAAAGGTTTGTCAATTTTGTTAATCTTCTCAAAAAACCAGCTCTTGGTCTTGTTTATCTGTTCAAGTGCTTTCTTATTTTCTATTTCATTTAGTTCTGCTCTTATCTTTGTTATTTCCTTCCTTCTTCTTCCTGTTGGGTTACTTTGTTGTTGTTTTTCTAATTCCTTCAAATATGCAGTTAGTTCTTCAATTTTTGCTCTTTCTTCTTTTTTGATATATGAATTTATGGCTATAAACTTCCCTCTCAGTACTGCTTTTGCTGCATCCCATAAATTTTGGTATGTTGTGTTATCATTATCATTTGTTTCAAGGTAGTCATTGATTTCTTTTGAGATTTCCTCTTTGACCCACTGTTTTTCTAAGAGTGTGTTGTTTAATTTCCAAATCGTGGTGTGAAATCTGGGCTTCTTTCCCTTGCAAATCTCCAGCTTGACTCCACTGTGGTCAGAGATAATGTTTTGTATGATTTCAATCTTTCTGAATTCGTTCAGCCTTTCTTTGTGGCCTAGCATATGATCTATCTTGGAGAATGATCCATGTGCGCTTGAGAAAAATGTATATCCTGCTGTGTTTGGGTGTAGCGATCTATATATGTCTATTAGATCGAGCTCCTCTAATATACTATTCAGATGTTTTGTTTCTTTGGTGATTCTCTTTTGAGATGTTCTGTCCAGAGTTGATAGTGGTGTATTAAAATCCCCCACTATAATTGTAGATGTATCTATTCTTTCACTTAGTTTTTCCAGCGTTTGCCTGACGTATTTAGAGGCACCCTTGTTAGGGGCATAGATATTTATGATTGTTCGATCTTCTTGACAGATTTTCCCTTTGACTAAAATGTAGTATCCTTCTTTGTCTCTCACAATTGTTTCACATTTAAAGTCTATTTTGTCTGATATTAATATAGCTACTCCTGCCTTTTTTTGGTTATTGTTATCTTGTATGATTGTTTTCCAGCCTTTCACTTTCAATCTCCATGCGTCTCTGGGTCTAAGATGTGTCTCTTGTAGACAGCATATGGATGGGTCATATTTCCTTATCCAGTGTCCCAGTCTGAATCTTTTGATAGGTGAGTTTAATCCATTGACATTCAGTGTTATTACTATCAAGGAATTATTTGTGTTAGCCATATTTTGATTGGATTTGTGTTTGTCATATTTTGTTTGTATATTTTTTTTTGTCTTTTTTGTTGTTGTTGTTGGTCTTATACTCTTCTCCAACTTTGCCTTTCCTGTTTTTTCCTTTCTTCCTGCAGAACTCCCTTTAGAATTTCTTGAAGGGGAGGTTTCTTGTTGGTATACTCTTTCAGTTTCTGTTTGTCTGCGAATATTTTGAACTCTCCATCATGTTTGAATGCTAGTTTAGCTGGATAGAGTATTCTTGGTTGGAAATTTTTTTCCTTTAGTACCTTGACTATATCATACCACTGTCTTCTTGCCTCCATGGTTTCAGAAGAGAAATCAGCACTTAATCTAATTGAGCTTCCCTTGTATGTCATGGTTTTCTTTTCTCTTGCTGCTTTTAGGATTTTCTCTTTGTCTTGAGCATTGGATAATTTGACAAGTATATGTCTTGGGGTGGGCCTGTTGGGGTTTATGACTTGTGGAGTGCGCTGTGCTTCTTGGATATGTACATCTGTCTCTTTCAGTAGATTTGGGAAGTTTTCAGCCATTATTTCCTGCAACACTCTTTCTGACCCCTTTCCCTTCTCTTCACCTTCTGGAATGCCTATAATACGTATGTTTGAGCGTTTTGCATTGTCATTCAGGTCCCTAAATCCTAATTGGATTTTTTCTATCTTCTTATTGACCCCTTCTACTATCTGTTTGATTTCTGATGTACTGTCTTCCACATCACTAATTCTCTGCTCTGTCTCTTCTAGTCTGCTGATATTTGCTGCAAGTGTATTTTTGATTTCTTGAACTGTGGTGTTCATTCCCATCATATCTGTTATGTTTTTGCGTATGTCTGCAATTTCCCCTCCAAGTGATGTCTTCATGTTGTTAACCTCTTTCATTACTGCATCAAATTTGTCGGTGATAAATGTTCTGAGATCTTTCATTGCTTGCGCCAAGTTTTGCTCCCCTTCGTGATTGTTGGTTTGTTGATTGGATTCAGCCATGTTTTCCTGATTATTGGTTTGGTTCGTAGATTTTTGTTGCTTTCTGGTCATCTCTTTATTTTGACGAATTTAATCAGTTCCTTAGCTTCTTTGTCTGCTCTTGGAGGTTAATTAGTTGTTATTTTTGCACAGGTGTTATATCTTCTCTTTGTCACTTTTTTCTTCTTATTCTAGTTACTTGTTGTTGGTTAAGTTCACTTTAGAGGAAAGTATTAGTGTTGGGGAAAGGCAATTGTGTAAGCAAGGGAAAAGTGTAAAGTTGTATTGGTGATGTATGTTAATAAAGCAGGAATATGAGATCTGGAAGGATGGAGGTTAGATTCATGTAGATTGTATAGAGTTATAGCTGTAGGTAGAGTACCTTTTATGAAGTTGACGACTGAATTTGGGAGGAATATGGTATGAACTACACAGCTATTGTTTTCATGAGAGAGGGAAAAAGAAAAGAAAGGTAATAGTTTCAAGAGTGGATAATAGACAGAAAACAGAACAAAGGTATTAGAAATTAAGAGTTAGACACTTTGTGGATCAAAGAACGGGAGGTGGGGGGTGGAATATAGGAGAGACAGTAGATGATAGTGGATATCAAGATGCAGGGGAAGGGGGATAGTGTAGGTAGCCTAAATCAGTTCACACAGAAATGAGGCAGTGGAGGATGGGAAAACCCAGCAAATGTGAGGTGTTCCCTGTAGCACCTATTGTATACTTGAATTAAAGTAAAAATAAGTGGAAGATGAGGGACAAGAGGGAAAGAGAAAACCGAAAAGAAAAAAAAAAAAAACAAACAAAAAAAAACTAATTATAATAAAGAAAAAAGAAAGGCAAGAAGAAAGGAAGAAAGAAAAAGAGGATGGGCAAACGGTGGGGAACGGATAGGGAGAAGAGAGATACAGGTACACACGTGTCACAATTGCAACACTATCTAAAACAACAACTTCCCCCCGCTTTGCCCTAAAACCCCCCCGTCTGTCTGCCCAAATGGGTCTGCAAGCACCTCCCTTCCCACAAACCCCCAATAGGCCGCCCAGGGCCCACGAACTCCCCAGTACTGCAGAAGCTCAAAAAAACAAAACAAAACAAAAAAAAAAAAAAACAAACAAACAAAAAAAAACAGAGACCCCTCAGCAGGCCCGGCTCCGCCCGCCGCGGAGGCTTGGACCGGCTCTGCCCGGCTCCTCACGCCGCCTTGGCCCTCCGCTCGCTACAGCGGCCCAGCCGGCTCCGGCGTCCACCTCCCGCCACCGCGGCCTGGACCGGCCCTGCCCGGCTCCGTACCCGCCGCGGCCTGACCCGGGCCCGCCCGGCTCCAAACGCTACCGCGGCCCGCAGCCGGGGCCTGAACCGGCCCCGCCCGGCTCCAAGCGCTACCGCGGCCCGCAGCCGGGGCCTGCACCGGCCCCGCCCGGCTCCAAGCGCTACCGCGGCCCGCAGCCGGGGCCTGCACCGGCCCCGCCCGGCTCCAAGCGCTACCTCGGCCAGCAGCCGGGGCCTGCACCGGCCCCGCCCGGCTCCAAGCGCTACCGCGGCCCGCAGCCGGGGCCTGCACCGGCCCCGCCCGGCTCCAAACGCTACCGCGGCCCGGCTCGGCCTGGCTCGGCCCCGCCCGGCCCCGCTCACTGCCGGCGCAGCGCGGCCCGGCTCCGGCGTCCGCCGCTGCGGCCCGGCCTGTCTCAGCCCCACCGAGCGGGGCTAGATGCCTCGTCTCCGCCTACCCAAGAAGGGAATCCTCTACAGGTAGCTGGGATCTCCGTGTATATTTCACAAACGAATCCTCTCTGTTACCTTCCCTCCAAATCGATGTCCAGACACCTCCGTACCAGCAAAAATCCCGAAACAATCCGGTCCCAAAGAGTCTCCAACGCCGCCCAGCCGATTCCCTGCAGAAGACTCTAACAGGGATGTTCACTCAGCCGCCATCTTGCCCCCTCCCCAATAATAGCTTTCTTGGATTTAGTTATTGGACATGGAAAAGACAAGATGAATTTAAGGCAATATTCAGGGCTCTTTAAAAACGAAATGTGTCAACTGTTTTAACTTAGTTCTTTCTGTGAATTTATAAAAGGGAAAATTTAAAATATAATGAATTTATCATCAGGCTGAATTATTCTATTCCAGATGACTTGTTTCTTTTGTAGTTATATTGATGTATATACAGCCTGGTCCTCACTACTAATAAAATGTTGATTGTCATAACACCAAAAAATCATTAATTGTACATGTAGAGCTATGAAAGAATTGCTTGATATCATTTGCAATCCTATTTTCACTATTATGAACTAATTTGGATTTTATTTTTATCAGATGAACTTTCCAATAAATGTGCACAGTTTTAATTTAGTATTTTTTATTTACTTGGTTATACCCTTTAGGGAAGAGAATTCCATAAAGAAAATTAATAATGAAATTCAGCCTCTGTCCAGGACACGCTCATGGACTAAAATTACTCTACCCTGATGAGCCAGTTTTACTTAGTCCAGTCTCAAAATAGCAGAGGTGCTGGAACAATAATACTTAGACCTTCAAAGTTCACCATCTACCCCAAAATAAAACAGATCAAGACATGAAGACAGAAATCAAAGTGCACATACTATTAGTTTTCCCAATACATGAGGAAAGGGAAGCCTCCCTTTACTGGCTCTTAAATAACTATGGAGATCTGCCACTTTGAACACCGTATCAGTTCTCAATTGTGATAAACCATGAAGGGAATAAGCAAAACTTTTAAAGAGCTGCTGCCAGATTGTTTTTGCTGTTTTGTTAACTGCTGCTCTGAACAGGGTTTTTGGGAAATCCTCATACAAATGTGGAGTTCCATAACAGTCATTTCAGGATGTGATGCAACACTGTATTGGTGGTCCCTTCCTCCCCAGGGGGGCAACTAACACTTCAAACATGGACATTACCAGCCAAGCCAGGACTCCCCCTTACCGATAAGAGTTGACTATAAGTGGTTTCAGATAAAGGACATTTTATAGGGTAGGAGAACAGAGTTCCTATTCGAGTCACATGAAACTTACACCTGGGGTTGGAGATGATTTTAATGCACTCCTAACAAGAATGTTTACAAAGGACCTTAACAGCTTTGGGAAGATTATAGCTTATGAGACAACTTATACATTATTTCCCTTGTGGGGAAGATTATTAAATTTTACCTTATATATATGCCATACTGGTACCTAAATGCTGAGTTCTTAGGAGGACCTGGGTCAACCCCACTATTTCTTTCATATTGTAAGCAGGAATTTTTCTTACAGGTCATTAAATCGGCCATTGCTTAGTGTGTATGTGAAATGATGTTGACAACTTTTATTTTTGAATGAGGTATTTATAGCTGATTTACTTAGTTTTCTCAAAAAGTATAAGATCTTGTCTGGAATATCTGCAGGAATTGTGTGGAAACTTTTTCTAACAATTTTTTTCTTATCTTTATTTTTCTTCAGAGAAATTATTAAAAGAGAATGGTGAGTGATATAAAATTTTGTCAGAGACAGTATTTTAACCCTCAAAATCCAATGATATTCCAAAATTGAATTTTAAAAATTTTACAGCAAAATCAGAACTCACAGTTAATGAATGCTTATTGGTGTTCTAAAAGAGTGTTGAAAGGCAACTAAACTATCATTTGTCTAATTGTAAACTTCTAAATGTAAATTTCTCAGCATAGAGATAGTGTTTAAGCTTAAATGGTAGTTAAGATGTGCCAGCTTGGGCTATGTGAGGACTGGGACTCTGAGTTCTTTCATCTTCCTATTCAGATAAGGTCACTGATTTATTATTCATATCGAAATCAAGTGACTACTATCAGGTAGGCATTTTATAAACAATAATGTAAACGAAATTAAAAAAGAGTTTGGATCCCAACCTGCCCTGCCGGTTTTCTTATGGTTTGGTATAATTATATGGACACCATAAATGACAAATTAATATTCTAACATGTGTCATGAAGGGAGACCGTGGTCAAATAAAAATATGCACTGGAAGGCTTTGACTGCTGTATTGGATCAGATCTTCCCTGAAGCAGTGCTAGTGGAGTTGATATCAGCATTAATGAATGTTATAGTTAGGTCAATGAGAGCCCACCAAGCGCAGGGCAATGATGACAGGGTACACTACACTCTGGGTTGAGCAAACACGAGATTTCATTAGGGTTTTCATATATTGTCCACAGGATTCTGGTAGAGAAAAAATCAAGACCAAAAGATACATATCCAAGACCAAGAAATGCAATGTTTCTTTGGGCATACTAAGAGTTTTTAACACTGCAGAAGTGGAGGGTCATGCATAGATTTATATGTTAAATGCCATTTTTATTGAGTGTAAAGAATGGATTAGATGATTACAATTAAAAGATTTCTGAGAGAAAGTTAAATGGAATCCCCTTGGGAGATACCCTCATATAAATAAATAGGCCCAAATAGCCAATTCATATTATCTTATTAATATTCAGTATTTCTTCTTCAAATTCACAATTTTTTCTTTAGTCATTATACAAATCCCTTAGCCTATTATCTATTGAAAATTTTAAGAGTGAAGACAGAACTCCCATGTAACGTTTCTTCATTTCTGTAATTATTTATTTAACTTTTAATCTTTATTTTTAGAGAAATTTAAAATTCATATTTAGGAAAATATACACAAAATGTATGGGGAATTCCCATATAACCCCATCCCTTACACCCACACACAGTCACTCTTAATTGTGATCTCTTAGCTTATGTGGTATATTTGGTATTGCTGACACCTCTTACCATCCAGTTCTTTGAGCTTGCCCTAGACAACTAACAAAATCATGGTGATTTACAGTCCCCACCCCAAAAAGAAAGGAGTGTTTTAACTGCTATCAGGTTAATTACTTCCATCTGATGTGATGTGGTATCTGGGTTCCCTCTCAATCTGATGCTCTGTTTTCTTTTAGGATTGATTTATTTATCTTATTTTTTTATTTATTCATCCATTCCCTCATTCATTCATTCTTTCATTCCCTCATTCATATTGGGTTTTTTAAGGCAGAGAAAAGTAAGTGATTGTTAGGTTAATTTTTTGAATGTAGGCTCTAGAGTCAGAAAGTCTGGGTGTAAATTCCACCTCTATTACTAAGAAGCTTGATGATTTTACAAAAGATTTTTAACCTCCTAAATAATTTTTTTAAGATTATAATAATGGTATTTATGACAGGGACTTATACATAGTATTAAAAATTTCATATATCTAAAATTCTTGACAGATATTGGGTTAAGAATAGTAACAGTAGTAGTAGTAGTAATAATAATTTTCATGATTTTTGTTATTGTACCAGGAAAAGACAATACGGTTTTAAGGCAATATTCAGGACATTGTGAAAACAAAATGGAACTCTAACTATTGAGTTTCCCCCAAATATTTTCTGTGAATTTATAAATTCAATTATTTAAATTATCATGTAGTGAATACAATTTATGATCGGACAGAATTAGTCTATTCCACATATTTTTGTACTTATATTGACCTAAAAACACCCTAATACTAAATAGTCATAAAATGCTGATTGTCGTAACACCAAAAATCATTAACTTTTTAATGTAAAGCTATGCAAGTATTTTTATATTAATTACAGTTTTCACTATTATATGTTAATTTTCATTTATTTTTTAATCAGATGAACCCTCAATTAAATATGCTGAATTTTAATTTAGTATTTTATATTTACCTGGTAATTCACTTTAAGGAAGGCAATTCCATGTAGAAAATGAATAAAACAATATATTCTCTCTCTAAGACATTGATATGGAATAAATTTATATTAACTGGTGAATCAGTTTTATTTGGTCTACTCTCCATACAACAGTGTTACTGGAGCAAAAATATTTTGACCTTCAAAGTCCACAATCCACCCCAAAATAAAATTGACCAGAGCATGAAGACAGAAATAGAGTGCACATTCCATTCGATTTCCCAGTACATGTGGAAGGGAAAGCCTCCCTTTATTGCCTCTTAAATAACAATGGAGAACTACCCCATTGCACACAGTATCCCTTCTAACATGTGATACCCCAGGAAGGGAATCGCCAATAGGTTTGCAGAGTTGCTGCCAGATTGTTAGTTAAGTGCTGCTCTCATCAGGGCTTTTCAGGCATCCACATACTCATGTGGATATCCAGAATAGTCTATCAAGTAAATGATGCCATATACTCTCAGTGGTCCCCACCTGCCTGAGAGCGCAGCCACCCTTTGCCACATGGTCTTTACAAAAGGCCAACCCAGGATTTCTCCATTGCCTGAACACGTGCCCCCCCCCCGTGCCAGTGTTCATTCTGTCTCCTATCTCATGGCTTGGCAGTTGTGACAACCCAATTCTTGAAGGACATGAGATAGTGAAGCCATTTGAACAGAGAAATATCTTAATACATGGGTAAGGGGAAGCCACTCTTCATTGACTCTGAAATGACACTGGAGAACTGCTCCATTGGAAACATTACCACTCCTAACAACTGATAATACCAGGAAGGCAGTCAGTAGTGGAACTGCAGAGTGCCTGCCAGATTGTTTTCCCTATTTAGTTAATTGCTGTTTCCATTAGGGTTTTTGGCACACCACTGTACTCACTCGTATTTAAACTCCATGCACATCGGGATATTTGGGGTATCCCCATTTTCATTTGTAGTTTGAGAAAACCAAATGAGTTTAGGTGAAATCATATTCTCTCAATGGTCCCCACCTGCCCTAGAGGGCAGCCACCACTTCCCACATGGGTATTACAAGTCAACCCTGGTTTTCCCCTAAGGCTTCTCCTTTGCCTGAGTACATGCCCTCATTGACCAGTGGACATGCTGTGTCTGGGCTCATGGCTCGCCAGTTGTTACACCCCAGTTCTTCATGGGCCTGAGATGGTGAATGCATGACCCTGAAGAACGCACCTGGCCTTAGGTCAGGCATAAAATTTATTTGGACTTTTGGACAGGAAAGAATTTTAACAGTGGTAGGCTAAAGAATAAGTATGTTAGTGCTCCACAAAGATTTGGAAAATGTAAGGTGATTTATTAGTGGATTTAGAGCAAGGATATTCCACAGGGAGAAAAGAGTTCCTTTAGGAATACATGAAGCTTAGAGAGTCCTGTGGTGCTGTTTTTACTGTGCCCTTAGGACATTAATAAAAAGGGTAAGATTATACTTTTTTATGTCATCTGTGCATTCTTATCCTTCTCAGGAGGATTATTAAATTAAACTTATGACTAGGTCATGATGACACCTAAGTGCTGTTGGGCTAAGGGGACCTTGAGAACCTCACTAATACATTGATAATGTAAGCAGGAAATTTTCTTGCAATTCATCGTGAAATTGGCCATTGCTTAGTACGTATGTAAAATTTCAGTCACAACATTCCCTTTTAAGGAGCTATTTATAGCTGATTTTCTGATTTTAATAAAAATATATTACATCTATTCTTCTGCAAGAAGTATATGGAGACATATTCTAACACATTTTTGTTTTTACCTTTTACTTATCTTTACTCAGAGGAATTGAAAAAAGGAAAAGGTGAGTGACATTTATTTTTCTTTTACACAGTATTTGATCCTTCAAAATCCAATAAAATCCACAAATGGAGTTTAAAAATTGCCAAAGCCAAATCAAACCTCAGAGTTAAGGAAATACTTATTGATGCTGTAAAATAGTGTTGAGTGGCAAATAAAATACCTTTGGCTGTTTGTAAAATTGTAAATGTAAATTTCATCAGAGAGGTAGTGGTCGGGGTTAAATGTAGGTTGAGATATGCAGTTTGAGCTATATGAGGACTGGAACTCTATTTTCATCTGCCTCATTTTTTCTAGTTCCATGATTCCTTGAGAATTTGGATAGAAACTCTCTAGTATGACTTTGTGCTTGAGAAACATTACTGGAAAAAGAAAAAAAAAAAGTCCAGGAAAGGCGTCATTCCTTCAGGCATGCAAAGAGTTTTGAACTTCACAGAAAAAGTACACAAATATTATAGTCAATTCCCACATAAATCCGCCCATTTCACCTATGGAAAGTTACCCTGTTATTGATCTGTTAGATTAGTGTGGAATATTTCGTGCAGGTGACAACTTCTACTATTCTTTTCTTATTTTTTCCCCTCCCTTTCCCCTTACACTGTTATTTTTGCTTTCTGTGTCCATTTATTGCTTGACCTTCTGTATCTATTTCTCCTTTTGGCTTCTCTTCTTGTTTTTCTCCTCTAGGATTCACTGGCATTCTATCCTGGGCACCTCTGATGTGGCGAGAGATTCCCTGTCATTTATATCACCTCAGTGCCTGCTCTTGGCTGTGCTTCACCTTAACTCTCCCCCTCATCTCTCTTTTGTTGCCTTATCCTCTTGCTGCATGACTCCCTTGCACGGGCACTTGGTTACTATGCAGGCACTCAGCTCATCAGGCAGGCACTTGCACAGGCACTCAGCTCACCATGTACGGAGTCGGTTCACCCTATCCAGTTCTTTGAGCTGACCCTAGACAACAAATAAAGTAATGATGATAGATAGTTTCTTCCCCAAATGGAAGAAGTGTTTGCAGCTGCAGACAGGATAATTCCTTCCACCTGCTCTGTCACGTCTGGGTCCCTTAATTTCATGGGATTCTCACGTTTTCCTTTAAAGTTTTATTTATTTATTTATTCACTCATTCATTCACCCATTCTCACATTCTTTCCCTCATTGATTTTCATTTATCTCAAGATATACAAAGGTCATTATTATATTAACTGTTTCGAGGAGTAGGCTCTAGATTCAGATTGTCAGAGTTTAAATTTCAGCTCTGTTGCTTAGAAGCTTCATGATTTTGCAAATGATTTTATCTTTTTGGAAATTAAAAAAAATTTAAAGAGTGTAATAATGGTCTTTATCACATAGGCTTATAATCGGTATTACAATTTTTGTGCATCTGAAAATATTGACACATATCGTGTCATTAATATGATTGGTAATAGTAGTGGTAATAATAGCTTTCATTGGTTTAGTTGTTGAACCTGGAAAAAACAAGTTTTTTGACAAAATTCAGGAATCCATGAAAACAAAATGGATCAATGCTATATATATAATGGTGTTCTTTTAGGTCCTTCTGTGAATTAGTACATGGGACAATTTCAGTTGTCATGTCAGAAATACAATTTATTATCACACTGAATTATTCTCTTCTACATGGTTTGTCATTATACTGACCTAGACACAGTCGGGTCCTAACTAATCATGAAGTGTTGGTTGTCACAACCAAAAATATCATTGCCATTTACAGGTAGAGTTATGAAATGACTTTTGATATTAAATAATGTTCTATATTCACTATTATCCACTGATTTTCATTTATTTTTTATCAGGTGTGTTCCCCAGAAGAAAGAAATCAGGTAAGTGTTAATTTGGTATTTTATATTTATTTGGATAATTCCTTTTAAGGAAGAACATTTTAAAGTGCGAGTAAACAACACAATTTCACCTCTGTCCAAGATTTGGTTGTGGACTAAATTTATACTAGCCATTATATGAAGGTATCAGTTTTACTTGGTTGAGTCTCCACACATCAATGTTACTGGAACAAAAATATTTTGACCTTCAAAGTCCAAACTCCTACCCCAAAATAAAACCACCTAGATCATGGTGTCAGAAACCACAGTGCACATACCATTTGGTGCTCCCAATATGTGGGGAAGGGGAAGCTACCCTTTATTGCCTCTGAAATGACACTGGAGAGCTGCCCCATTGCACAACAAAATACATCCCCTAGTATTTGGTAAACAACAAAGGCAGGCAGCAGGAGTTTTGCAGAGTTGCTGCTAGATTGTTATGTTTATCTTTGTTAACTGCTCCTCCCATTAGGGTTTTTGCAGCATCCACATACTCAGGTAGAGTTCCACAACTGTCAATAGTGTAGGTGACCCTATGTTCTCTCCATGGTCCCCACCACCCCAAGAAGACAGCCACCCCTTCCCACTTGGATATACTAGTCAACCCTGGATTTCTACTTTGAACTCACCTTTGCCTGAGCACATGCCCACAATGACGAGTGGTCATTCTTTCTCCTGGCTCAAGGCTTGCCAATTTTTTAAACCCAACTCCTGAAAGGCATGAGATATTGAGGCTATAGGAACAAAGGACATACATGGCCTTTGGTCAGGCCAAAGCTTCTTTGATACTTGTGGATAGACAGGGAAGTATCTTTCACAGAGGCCAGTCAAAGAATAAACAAATTTGTAACTGCACAAAGAGATGAGAAAATGAGAGGTGTATGTAAGTGTTTTCAGAACAAGAGCACTCCATATGGTAGGAGAAAAACAGTTCCTGCTACGGTCATGTGAAGCTTACACATGGGGTGGGAGATGTTTTTACAGCACTCTTAGGAAGGATGTTTACAAAGGACATTAACTGCTTTAGGAAGATTATAGTTCATACCATCTATGCCTTTTTCCCTTTGTGGAGTGCTATTAAACTTTAACATGTCTAAGGTCATGCAGGCACCTATGTGCTGAGAACTTCGGGGAACCTGAGTCACTCAAAAAAGAGTTGGGAGGTCATCAGGTGGCGCATGCTCCCACACACCTCCACACGACCCCAGAGTCAGCCAAAGTAGATGCAACCCAAGGTCCTGGTTCTCCTGAGGGCTACAGAGACACACAGGTTCTGTGGTCATGGCAGATGTCGCTGGATTTCAGTGCCATATCAGTGGGCCCTAATTTGGAATTCGTGATCCTGAGTGTGATGGAGTTGGACTAAGGCATGTTTTTATTTTAAAATATTGTAATAACCGTATTTATAACATAATGTTATAATCAGTGTTGTAAAGTTCACATGTCTAAATATCTTGGACATATATTGGATTATTAGGAGTAGTGGAAGTGATAGTTGTAATAACAGCTTTCATGGTCTTAGTTATTGAACCTGGCCAAGAAAATTTGGTTTTAGTGCAATATTCAGAACATTATGAAAACAAAATGGAGCAGCTCAAATATTTAATTTTCCTTCATTCTTTCTGTGAATTTATAAATTAGACAAATTAAATTATGATGTAGGAAATGTAATATATCATCACGGTGAATTAGTATACAGCACATGTTTATTTCTTGCTTTTATTTTTGTTTTTATTTTTAGTTCTATTACCTTACATATAGCCTGGACACGAACTAATCATAAAATGTTTATTTCCATAAAACCAAAAATCATGAACTTGTTCAAGTAGAGTTATGAAAGTAATTTTGATATATTTACAATTCTATATTCACTGTTACCTACCAATTTTTATTTATTTTACATTAAGCTGAACTCTCAAAAATGTGCAAAGATTTACTCTTTCCAACATATATTTACCCCAAAATTTACTTTAAGGGAGATAATTTCATAGAGAAAATTAATAACACATTTTGGCTTCTGTCCAGGACATAGTTCAGGAATGAATATGCACTACCCTGATGAATGTTTTACTTGTTCATGGTCCACCTAACGAAAATAATGGGAAAAATTATATCTTGTCCTTCAAAGTCCACAATCAATCACTAATCCAAACTGACAAAGTGAATGGAGACAGAAACCAAAGTGCACTTATCATTTGGTTTTTCCAATACACGGCGAAGGGGAAGCCTGCCTTTACTGGCTCACAAATGACAATACAAAACTATCCACTTTGCACATACTATCACTCCTAAGACGCAATATGCCAAAAACGTGGTCATCAGTGGGTTTGCAGACTTGTTCCAGATTGATTTCCCTATCTTATTTAACTGGTACTCCATCAGGGTTTGGGGGATATCTCCATATTCACGTGGAGTTTGACAGAAATCAATTCATTAGGTGACTTCCTATTTTCTCAGTGATTCCCACCTGCCCAAGAGGGCAGCCACCCCTCCCCACATGGACATTACAAGTCAACAGTCCATTTCCCCCCTGCACTCTCCTTTGCCTTAGCACATGCCCACAAGGACCAATGGACTTTCTATCTCTCTGCTGCTCGTGGTTCACCAGTTCTTACAACCCAATTCAAGAAGGGTGTGAGGTAGCGAAGCCATGAGCACAGAGAAAACCTGAGCTTTTAGTTAGGCATAAGCTTTATTTGGACTTGTAGACAGGGAAGAATCTTTGACTATGGCAGGCCAAAGAATGAGTAAGTAAGTGTTCCACAAAGAGATCAGAAAATGAGACGTGAGGTATAAGTGGTTTTAGACAAGGACATCCCATAAAGAGAGGAAGAGGTTTCCCTTAGGGTCATATTAAGCTTGCAAATCTAGTGTAGAGATGTTCTTACTGTGCTCTTGGAGGGCTGTTTACAAAGAAAACTGACAGATGTGGGAAGATTATAGTTGATGATATCATCGATTCACTCTTGCCCTTCTGGGGACGATTATTAAATTTTAACTTATGTCTGGGTTCATGCTGGTACAGAAGTGCTGAGGAAATTGTGGGACCTTGGGGACCCTCACTATTACATTGATAATGTAAGCAAGACGCTTGCTTACAATTCAAGGTGAAATTGTGTATGTGAAATGGTATGAAAAATTATTATTTTTAAGAGGTCCTTATAGCCACTTTTCTTAATTCAATAAAAATATGTAACATCTGGTCTAGATTATTTGCAAGTAGTGTATGGCAATACTTTCTAACGCAATTTTGTTTTTATCTTTATTCAGATGAAAGAGGAAAAGAGAATGGTGAGTGATATTTATTTTTTTGTCTAAGATAGTATTTGAACCTTCAAAACCCAATAATATTTGCAAATTGAGTTTTTAAATATAAAGTTGAAATCAAAACTCAGGATTCATGAAATGCTTATTGATGTTTTAAATAGTGTTTTGTGGCAGCTGAAATAACTTTCACCTATTTTTAAAATTGTAAACATAAATTTTTCAACACAGAGATGTTGTCCAGGTTAAATGAAGGTTAAGATATGTCATCCTGAGCTATGTGATTACTGTGACTCTAAGTTCTTTCATCTGAGTTCTTTCATTTTTTCCAAAGTCAGTGATTCCTTGTCCTGTGGAAATAAACTTTCTAATATGTTCTTGGTGCTTGAGAAACATTTTTGGAAAGATAAAACAAACGAGAAATATCCCGAACGCATTGAGATTTCGATTGTGGTATAG
The DNA here is from genome assembly GCF_030445035.2 of Dasypus novemcinctus. Classification (NCBI taxonomy): domain Eukaryota; kingdom Metazoa; phylum Chordata; class Mammalia; order Cingulata; family Dasypodidae; genus Dasypus; species Dasypus novemcinctus. The sequence goes on along the minus strand of NC_080702.1, from coordinate 17,764,130 downwards.
AGGCACAATTGCATTTACAAAATAAAATCCCAATTAATATTCTAGCAATTTCCATGCAGAAGGAACTTGGTGCAATAAGAATATACACTTGAGGGATTGGCCTATGTATGAGGTCACAGATTTCCTGAAGATGTGCTAATGGGGTTGTAATCAGCGGTGATGAATGGACTAGGTAGGTCAATGAGAGACCGTCATGTGTCAGGCAGGGAGCAGAGAGCACACTACACTCTGGGTTGAGGAAACACATGATTCTATCAGGATTGACATATATTGACCAGGGGCTTCTGGAGCGGAAATCTATCTCAGTCAAGACTACAAGGTAGGGAAGCAAAACCCAGAAAATAGAATGTTCCTTTGGGCATGCTCAGAGTTTTGAAGATTGCCACCAAGGAGCATCATGAATAGATCTATATTTTGAAATGTCATTTTTATTGTGTGTAATGAAATAATTAGATGATTACAGTGAAGTGGTTACTGAGAGAAAAGTTAAATGGAATCCCTTTAGGAGATGCACTCATTCATATAAATAAATAGGTCCATAAGTCAAGCCATAATAACTTAATATTCAATATTTGTTCTTCAAATTCACAAATTGTTCTTGTCCTTTAGTCATCATGCAAATCCCTTACCCAGTTCTCTATTTAATGAAATTTTTCTGGTGAAGAATGAACACCCAGGCAACACTTCTTCATTTATTATTTGTTTATTTAATTTTTAAACTATATTTTTAGGGAAATTTTAGATTTACATTTAAGAAAATATACACAAAATATATTAGCAACTCCCATAAAACCACCTCCCTTACACCTACACACTGTTACATGTATTAGTGAACTCCTAAATTATTGTGGTATGTTTGATACCTGTGACAACTCCTACTGTCCAGTTCTTTGATCTTGCATAAGACAACCATCAAAAGATGATGATGGACAGCGTCCAACCCCCAAAACAGAGAGTGTTTGGAGATGCTGACATCTTGTCTGTGGTATCTGGGTCCCATCCCATCCTGGTGCTCTCTGTTTCCTTTTAAGATTTATTTTGTAGTAATTATTTATTAATTCATTCATTGAGCCCTTCATTTATCCATTCATTCATTAATTCATTTGTTTATCCTTTTCTAACTTTCTTCATTCATTCCCACATTTACTTTGTATTTTTTCACTGCAGAGAAAAGTAAGTGATTATTAGCTTAATTATTTAGAAGAGTAGGGTCTAGAGCCAGATTGTCTGGCTTTATATTCCAGCTACTTTATTCAAAACCTTCATGATTTTGCAAAAGATTTTTAAACTCATAAGGCATGTGTTTTTTTCTTAAAAACACTGTAAGATATTTATTATATAGTGTTAAAATTAGTATTAAAGAGTTCACATATCTAAAATTTTGACATATATTGGATTATTAATAGTAGTGGTAATAGTAGTAATAATAGCTTTCCTCATTTTAGCAATTAATCCTGGCCAAGAGAAGATGGTTTTAGGGCAATATTCAGGACACTACGGAAACAAAATGGAGCAACTCAACTATTTAGGTTTTCCTCAGTTATTTCTGTGAATTTATACATTGCACAATTTCAGGTATTATGTAGAAAATGTGAATTATCATCACAGTGAATTATTGCACTGCACATGTTTTTCGTAGTTATATTGACCTAATAGAGCCTGGACCCTAACTAATCATAAAATGTTGATTTCCACCACACCTTAAATCAGAAAAGTGCTCTAGTAACATTATGAAAGGAATTTTTGATTTAATTACAGTTCTATTTTGACTCTTATCTGCTAATTTTTATTTATTTTTTAATCAGCTGAACTCTCAAAAATGGGCTAAGTTTTAATTTACTAATATATATTTACCTCATTATTCACTTTAAGGAAGACAATTCTACAAGTAAAATTAATAACACTTTTCAGCTTCTGTCCAGGATATGGTAAAGGAGTAATTATACACTATCCTGAAGAGTCGATTTCACTTGGTCAGCGGTAACACACCAATGTTCCTGGGGAAAAAAATCTTGCCCATCCAAGCCCGCACTCCACTCTAAATAAAATTGACAAGGAAATGGAGACAGATACCAAAGTGCACATACTGCTGGGTTTTTCCAGTACATGGGAAAAGGGAAACCTGCCTTTATTGACTCCCAAATGACAACTGAGAAGAGCTATATACGCACATTACCCTTCCTAAGATGGGATACACCAAAAACAGAGTCAGCAGTGGGTTTGCAGACTTGCTTTCAGATTGTTTACCCTGTATTATTTAAGTGGTACTCACGTTAGGGATCTCAGGGTATCCTCATATTCCCGTGGAGTTTACAAAAATCAATAGAAATTGTCACTTCATATTCTCTCAGTGGTTCCCACCTGCCCAAGAGGGCAGCAACCCCTCCCCACATGGGCATTACAAGTCAACTCTTCACTTCCCATAAGTATTGTCCTTTGCCTGAGCACCTGCCCATAAGACCCGTGGACATTCTGTCTCCTGGCTCATGGCTCAACAGTTGATATAACCCTATTCTTAAAGGGCATGAGATGGTGAGGCCTGAGAATGAGGAACACTCCTGTTAGTAGTCAGGCATAAGATTTAATTGGACTTATTCTATGGCGGCAGGCCATAGAATAAGCAAGTTAGTACTCTACAAAGAGATATGAAAATGAGAAGGTGAGTTATAAGTGGTTTCAGTTCTAGGACATTCCATAGGGAGAAGAACAAGAGTTGCTTTTCATGTCACATGAAGCTTACAAACTTAATGTGCTGTTGTTTATACTGTGCTCCTTGGAAGAATGTTTACAACGGACATTAACAGCTTTGGGAGGATTATAGGTTATGATATCATCTATGCTTTCTTTCATTCTGCGGAGGGTTCATAAACTTTCACATATAACTAGGTCATGCAGGAACCTAAGTAATGAGAAATTAGGAGGATCTGGGGAAACCCCACTATTACATTGGTATTGTAAGCAGGAAATTTTCTTACAATTGGTCATGAAATTGGCCATTGCTTCCCAGGAACCTGAAAGCATACTGACAGCTTTCAGTTTGAAAGGGGTATTTAGAGCTGATTGTCTTGTTTTCACAAAATACCTAACTTCTGGACTGGCTTATCAGCAGGTTGCATATGAAGTCACTATCTAGAATAATTACATTTTGATTTTATATTTCTATTTATGCAGAGGGAATACAAGAAAAGAATGGTGAGTGATATTTCTTTCTATCTTATGCTGTATTTGAACTTTCAAAATCCATTAACATCGCTTAAATGAATTTTAAAGTTATCATAGCAAAATCAGAACTCTCAGGTAAAGAAATGCTTATTGATCTTGTAAAACAGTGCTGAACAGAAAATGCAGAGTGTTTGTAGCTACCGACAGAATAATTGCTTCCATCTTCTCTGTAGTACCTGCATTCCCTCTCCTCCTGGTGCTCTGTGATTCCTTTCTCAATTTATTTATTTATTTGTGACAATGTTTATTTCTTTATTTGTTCATCCATTCCTTCATTCACTCACTCATTCAATCATTCATTCCTTCATTCATTTTTGTTTTATCTCAAGGCAGAGAAATAGAAGTGATTATTAGATTAACATTTTAAAGAATTGGCCTCTAGACTCAGAGGGTCTTGTTTAAATTTTAGGTTATTTCTTAGAAGCTTCATGATTTTGTGAAAGCTTTTTCACCTCATAAGGCACGATTCTTCTGAATTTGAAAACAGACTGTCATGATGGTATTTATGTTATTAGAAAATTCATGCATCTAAATCTCAAAATTTCTTGATTTATTAGTAGAAGCTATAGTAGTTTTAATAATAATAGCTTTCATGGTTTTAGTTATTGAACCTGGAAAATACAAGATGGATTTAAGGAAATATTCAGTACTCCTTGCAAACACAATGGAAGAACTCAAACTATCTAGTTTTCACCCAGTTCTTTTTCTATAATTGTGGTTTTTTTTATTATCCTCTTTTAAAGATGCATAGATCACACAAAATGTTACATTAAAAAATAAAAGAGGTATCCATATACCTGACTCTGCACCTTGCCCAATTCTCCCACAACATCTTTCATTAGTGTGGTACATTCATTTCATTTGATGAATACATTTTGGAGCACTGCTTCGCAGCATGGATTATGGTTTACATTGTAGTTGACACTCTCCCTCATTCCATCAGTGGGTTATAGCAGGATATATAATGTCCAGCATCTGATCCTTCAATATAATTCAGGACAACTCCAAGTCCTGAAAATGCCCCCATATCACAACTCTTCCTCCCTCTCACTGCCCTCAGTAACTCTGTGGCCAGTGTATCCACATCTTCTGTGAATTTTTAAATTGGACAATTTAAAGTATAAGGTAGGAAGTATAATTCATCATCAGACTGAATTATTCTACTACATATGTTTTTGGAGTTATATTGACGTTGATATTGCCTGCTTGTAACTAATCATAAAATATTGTAATAACATCAGAAATCATTAACTTGTTCATGTAGAGCTATGAAAGGATTCATTGATATTATGTACACTTTGACTTTCATTTATCTGCTAATTTCAATTAATTTTTATAAGCTGAACTATCAAAGACAAGTATGAAGTTTTATTTTAATATTTTATATTCACCTCATATTTCCCTTTAAGGAAGACAATTCCATAGAGAAAATAAAGAACAAAATTCAGCCTATGTCCAAGACATGGTTATGTACTAAATTTACACTATCCTTTAAATCATTTTTATTGGTTAGTCTCCACACACCACCCTTACTGGAACAAAAATATTTTGGCCTTAAAATCCACAGTCCATGCCAAATAAAACTGACCAGGGCGTGGAGACAGAAACCAAAATACACATAACATTTGGTCTTCCCAATACATGGGAAAGGGGAAGCATCCCTTTATTGCCTCTGAAGTAAAACTGGAGAACTGCACCATTGCATACAATACCACTTCTAACATGTGATACACCAGAAATGGTGTCAGCTGTGGGTTTGCAGAGTTGCACATGGGCTGTGGAGGTGTTTTTATTCTGCTCCTAGGAAGCGTGTTTAAAAAGGACATTAACAGCTTTGGGAATATTATAGTTTCTGATACCATTTGCTCATTGTTTCCATTCTGGATAGTGTTTCAACCTTTCACTTATGTCTAGGTCATGCAGGCACCAGTGTGTTGAGGACTTATAGGAACCTTGGCTACCCACACTATTATATTCATATTGTGAGCAGGAGCTTTTCCTACAATTCATCATAAAATTGGCCATTGCTTACTATGAATGTGAAATTTTATTAACAACCCTTATTTTTAAAGAGATATTTATTGTTTATTTTCTTTTTTTAAAATAAAATATATAACCCCTGGTATGGATTGTCTGCAGATAGTGCATGGGGTCATTCTCTAACATAATTTTGCTTTGATTTTTTATTTCTCTTTATTCAAAAGAAAGGTGAATGATATTTATATTTGTCTTAGTAATTGAACCTTTAATGTAATATTATAGCATAATTGAGTTTTAAATTTATTATAACAAAATCAAAGCTCACAGTTGATGCAATGTTTATTGATGTTCTAAAGTAGTTTTGAGAGGCAATTAAAATACTTTTTGTCTACTTGTAAAATTGTAAATGTAAGTTTCTCAGCATGGACATAGTCGTTAGGCTTAAATGAAGGTTAAGATGTGCCAGCTTGTGCTTGTGAGGACTGGGGCTCTGCTTTCTTTCATCTGCCTCATTCAGATAAGTCCAATGATTTCTTGTGCATATAGAAATCAACTAACATGTGACTGGTGCTTAAAAAACAATAATGGAATAAGAAAAAAAGAGTATGGATTCAAACTTGTATTAAGGTTTTAATTGTGAAATAGATGCTCGATTACATGTACAGAATAAATGCCTAATTAATATTGTAATGAATGCCATCAAGAGTGAGCTTGGTGCAATTAGAATATACACTAGATGGATTTGGCCTACATATGAGGTCAAAGATTTCCTGAAGAAGGCCTAATGGACTTGAGATCGGCAGTAATATATGGAATAGGTAGGGTAATGAGAGTCCAGCAAGTGCAGGGCAGGGAACAGAGAGCACACACACTACATTCTGGATTGTGCAGACACATGTTTCTATCAGGGTTGACATATTTTGACCAGGGAACTCAGGTGCATAAAATCCAGTCAAGACTAAGTACAGCATACTTAGACAAATACCAGGCAATGCTACATTTCTTTGGGCTAAAAGTTTTAAACATTGCAGACAAAAGAGAATCATGAATAGATTTATTTTTTAAAATGTCATACTTACTGAGTGTAAAGAAGGGATTAGATGATTACAGTTAAAAGTTTGCAGAGAGAAAATTTAAATGGAACCTTCTTGGGAGATACACATATAAATAAATAGGTCTGCAATACATATTAATGTACTGGATACTCAAAATTTGTTCTTCAAAGTCACAAATTGTTTTTATTCTTTACTCATCATGCAAAACACTTAGTCTATCTATCTAATGAAATTTTTCCAGTGAAGAAAGAACTCCCATGTATCTCTCCTCATTTATTTGCTTACTTAATTTTTAAACTTTAATTTTAAAGAAATTTTGTTTTTATATTAAAAAGTACACAAAAATATAGGGAAATCCCATATAACCCCTGTCCCTTACACACACAAACTGTCATCCTTATTGGTGACCTCTTAGATTAACATGGCATATTTGGTAGAGGTGAACACTCCTATGCTCGAGTTCTTTGAGCTTGCCCTAGGCAACCAACAAAATGATGATGATGGGTAGCTCCCATCCCCAAAATGGGAAGTGTTTTTATCTGCAGACATGATAATTCCTTCCATCTGCTCTCTGGTATCTGGATCTCCTCAAATCTTGAGACTTTGTTTTGTTTTAAGATTTATTTATTTATTTATTTATTTATTTATTTATTTATTCATTCATCCCTTCAATCCTTTACTCATATGTCTGTGCAACTTCATTCAGGACAACTCCACATCCCAAAAATGCCCCCATATAACACTTCCTTTTCCCTCTCCCTGCCTTCATCAACTTCCATGGCCACTTTCTCCACATCAATGATATAATTTTTCCATTACTAGAGTCAAAATAATTCTATAATAGAACACAAGTAAGTCCACTTTAATCCTTATTTTATTCCTCCATCCTGATTATTCAAGGGTGGAAATGCCCCCTGCACCACTCAATAGAGAGGGAGCTTCAGTCCCACATGGCTGGTGGATGGGACTATCATGCTCACAGTTGTAGACTCTCTTGGTTCCTTGGTGTGGTGATTGTCAATCCTCTTCTCCCTCTCAGCTGACCTGGATAAGTCCAACAAACTGGAGGGTAGATCCTGCAGCAGCACTGAGTCTCAGGGCCCAGCTAGTACATGGACAGCCCAGGGAATCAAGTGTCCTGGGCATACACCAACACCTGCACCAACCACAGGTTTGGTAAAAGTGACAGAAGAAGCATGTGTAGAGATGTCACATCTGAGCCCAGCTCCATTACACTCAGGAGCACAAATTCCAAAGTAGGGCCCACTGGCAAGCCACCAAACTCCAGAGCCATCTGTCATGACCTTAGGATATGAGTGTCTCCGCGGCCTTCAGGAGCACCACTACAAGGGGTTGTATCTACTTTGTCTCTGGGATCCTGCTGAAAGGTGCATAAGCTTGAACCCTCTGATGACCTCCTGACTCATTTTGAAGTCTCTAAGTCATATAAACATGCCCGTCTTTACCATCCCCCCCCCTTTTATTCAAGATCTTTTTCTAGTTGCATCACCAGCTGGTGCTTGGTAATAATCCCTCAATGTCAGGGATGTTCAAGCCCGAGGCTCACATCCCATGCTGCATGGAAAGTAATGCATTTACATGCTGAGTTTGGCTTAGAGATTGACCACATTTGAGCAACATGGAGGATCTCAGGAGGTAACTCTTAGGCACCCTGCAATACTAGGCCAAGTTGAAATTTCAGGTGCAACAGGCTCATAAGCATAGTCATCAGTATCAAGGGCCCAACATTGGACCATCCTTTTTCACTGGTCATTGCCCTTGCACCTGGGGAATTGTTGCTGTTCCATTGTGGAATGCGTCAGAGTTCCCCAGGATGAGAACCTAGCATGCACTCAGTTGTCATGTGAATCTCTACCCACTGTGTCAATACCCAGTGAACATCCAAATGTATCTATATGCATGCCAGGTGAACTCCCTCCCAAGCATACTTGATTAATGACACCCCACACTAGTGCTCCTCCCCTGCCATAGTTGAACCCCTCTGTGATCCAAAATTTCTTCAAAAATGAAGCCTAATATATTGTCAAACTCAATTAAGAGGAAAATAAGATAGTAATGATAGGTTTAAACATTAGAAATAAAACGCATAATAATTTAGAAAACCAAAAAGTAAAAAAAAATGGAGTATTAAAAATGAAAAATATTATTTAAGAAAAGTTTTTCTCACATTTTATCTTTCATCACTGGAATATGTGTTGACCTGTATATATATTGACAAGGCAATCTCTTCCATTTCTTCCTCAGTGTCTTTAAATTTTTTTCATTATGTCTTCAGAGAAATTTTAAATCACAGTAAAGTCGTATACAGAATATAGGGGACTCCCATATACCCAACATCATTCCCTTTTTCCCCTTTCCCAAACAAAGATCTCTTTTACATGTGGATGGTACATTTGCTACAAGTGATGTACAACTATTGAAACAAAGCTATTACCATGGTCAGTATTTTACATTATGGTTTATATTTTAGACCAATTACTTTTGGGTGAAATTTAACATGGCCTGTACCCATCATTTCAATCACGCAGAACACTTCTTTTGCCTCCCAATTACTATCTCTTCCATCTATTCTATTCCTCTCTCCCCCTCCTCTTGGAGCCCAAAGTGACAACCAAGCTTCACTGTTTGAAGGACAAGATTCATAGATAGATGCAGGAATGTTGAGGGCTTGACACTCTATTCTGCCCTTCCCAGTTAAGAGCTACCCATGCTCTCATTAGACACCATCCCATCTGTCTGAGAACATCGGGCCTCCCCAGCATGGGGGTACAGAACTTTCCCTCTCATTTTATGGGTCTCCACCCACTGATATAAAGCATTACAACAAGATGAGCACTCACACATTCCTTACAAGCCTGTCCCATGTGCACTCTGTGCCAAATGACCCCCATCAAATCCCATAAACCAGTAACCCTTCCTTATTATATTTTCTAAAGAGTTTTCTAAACATTATAGTTTGAACCATGTACATGCCAATCCCTTATATTCATTTGTTCCCCCCCTACACATCCCCCAATTCCATGGACCATCCAACCCACCCTAACAGCCATAGCCCCTTTCAAGCCTACACAGTCCAACCTAATATTCCTATACCCCTGCCAAATCCCTTCACTTCACAACTACTTACTTCCACCATATCATAGATTTCACCTGTGTGAACATTGATTCACAACCTTCCTCTCCCCCGCATTTAATGTAAGCCTACCTTCCAGACTCTAGTTCTTTGAGATGACTCAATTTGCTTAATTCATACCAGAGAGTAGTACTTGTCCTTCGTTGCCTAGCTTGCTTCACTCAACACAAGAGCCTCAAGATTCTTCCCTGTTATCTCTTGTGTTAGTACTGTATTCCTTCTTACAGCTGAGTAATATTCCATTGTATGTATATACCACATTTTGTTTATCCATTCATCTGTTGATGGCCTTTTGGATTGATTCCAACTTTTGCCAATGGTGAATAACGCCGCTATTAAAACTGGTGTGCATATATCAGTTTGTGTCCTTGTTTTCAGTTCTTTTGTGTATATACCCAGCAGTGGAATTGCTGGCTCATATGGCAAACCTACAGCTTTTTTGAGAAACTGCCAAACTGTCCTCCACAATGTCTGGATACTTCTACATTGCCACCAGCAGTGGATGAGGGTTCCCATTTCTATATACCTTCTCCAACACTTGTGGTCCTCTGTTGTTTTTTTTTAATAGCTGGCAGTCTAATGGTTGTAAGATGGTATCTCATTGTAGTTCTGATTTACATTTCCCTAATAGCTAGTGAGTTTGAGTGTCTTTTCAAGTGCTTTTCTTCTTTGGAGAAGTGTCTATTTAAATCTCTTGCCCAATTCTTAAATGGGTTGTTTGTCTTATTAATTTTGAAATAGAGGATTTCTTTATATATGCTAGATATGAGGCTCCTATCAGATATATGACTGCCAAATATTTTATCCCATTGGGTAAACTGTAATTTATCTTTCTTGACAAACTCCTTTTAGGTGCAAAAGTTTTAAATTTGAGGAGGTCCCATTTATGTAGTTTTTCCTTCCGTGCTTGTGATTTGGGTGTGAAGTTCATGAGGACATTTCTGCTGCAGTATCCTATAGATGCTTCCCTACATTGTCTTCCTAGATCTTTACTGTCTTGCTCTTCTATTTAGATCTTTGATCCACCTCGAGTTGATTTTTGTATAAGGTGTGAGATGGTGTTCCTCTCTCATTCTTTTACATATGGATATCCAGTTCCCCAAACACTATTTGTTAAAGAGGCCATTCTCTCCCAGTGAGTGGGATTGGTGGCCTTGTCAAATATCAGATGAGTGCATATGTGAGAATCTAAATCAGAACTCTCAATTCAGTTCCATTGGCTAGGATGTCTATCCTCATACCAATACCATGTCATTTTGAAGACCATAGCTTTGTAGTATGTTTTAAAGTCAGGTAGGTGAGTCCTCCATTTCACCTTTCTTTTTCAATATGTCATTGGCTATTCAGGGCCTCTTTACCTTCCAAATCAATTTCACAGTTAGTTTTTCCTGTTCAGTAAAAAAATGCTGTGTTGATTTTTATTGGGATTGCATTAAAACTGTAGATTAGTTTGGGTAGGATAGACATCTTAATAATATTTAGTCTTCATATTCATGAACAGGAATATTCTTCCATTTATTTAAGGCTTCTTTGATTTCCTTTAACAATGTTTTGCAGTTTTCTGTGTATAAGTCATTTACATCTGTAGTTAAATTTATTACTAGGTATTTGATTTTTTATTTGCTATTATAAATCATACTATTTCTTTTTAAAAAATAATATTTCTTTTTCTTCACTCTTTATTTTTTAAAGTGTTACATTAAAAAAATATGAGGTTCCCATATACATTCCATCCCCCTCACCCCAGTTCTCCCACATCAACAACCTCCTTCGTCATCGTGGGACAACACTGCATTTGGTGAATACATTTTGGAGCACTGCTGTACCACATGGACAACAGTTTTTGGTGTAGTTTACACTCTACTCCAGTACACCCATTGGACCATGGCAGGACATATCATGTCCAGCATCTGTCCCTGCAATACCACCCAGGACCACTCCAAGTCCTGAAAATGCCCCCACATCATATCTCTTCTTCCCTCTCTCTACCCTCAGTAGCTACCATGGTCACTTTATCCATATCAATGCTACAATTTCTTCAATTACTAATCCCAATAGTTCCATAGCAGAATATCAGTAAGTCCACTCTAATCTATACTCTATTCTTCCATCTTGTGGACCCTAGGATGGTTATATCCACTCCACCTCTATATCAAAAGGGAGCTTAGATTCCACATGGATGATGGATGCAATTCTCCTGCTTGCAGTTGTAGGCACTCTTTTCTCCCTGGTGTGGTGGTTGGCCTTTTTCTCCTCCCTGTTAGTTGGCCAGGGTAAGTCCAATAAACCAGAGAGTAGGAGTTGCAAGTCTTCTGAGGTTCAGGGCCTGGCTGTCACATGGACAGTCCAGATTCAGGTCTCCTGAGTATACAACAAGCCCGGCGCCAACCACAGGTCCAATAAAAGTAACAGAAGAGGCATGTGTAGAAAAGTATTCTATATCTAACCTTTAAACCAATCACTATACTCCATTTTACTATTAATGGAATCTGGCAATGTATTAGGCTTCATTTTTGAAGAAGTTTTGGACTACAGAGAGGTTCAACTGTGGCAGGGAGGAACACTGTTGTGGGGTGTTATTGATAGGGGGCACATGATTGGAAGGGAGTTCTCCAGGGAATGTATACAGGGTACATAAAAATGTTTGGATATTTTCATAGTGGTTACAGTTAAAAATGACAACTGAGGGAGTGCTGAGTTCCTACCCAGGGGAGTTCTATCACATACCCCAATGAAACAGTAACAATCCCCCCAAGTGCAATGTCAAAGACCAATAAAGAATGATGATCCAACAATGAGCCTTTGATACTCATGACTATGCTTATAAGCCTGTGTGCTTGAAATATGATCTAGGCCTAGAGCTACAGGATGCCTAAGAGTTACCTCCTGAGAGTCTCCATGTTGCTCAAATATGGCCATTCTCTAAGCCAAATTCAGCATGTAAATTCATTACCTTTCCTTCACCATGAGACATGACTCCCTGGGGTGAGCCTCCCTGGCATTGAGGGATTACTACCAAGCACCAGCTGATGATGTAATGAGAAAAAGACCTTGAATAAAAGGATCAACTCAGGCCAGCAGAATATCTCAGCCTACTTGTTATATCACGTGTTAAAAACTGTTTTTTGACCTTGAATAAAAGAGGGAAATGGGAAGGACAAATGAGTTTACATGGTTATGAATCTCCAAAAATGAGTTGGGAGGTCATTAGAGAGATCACACTTATGCATACTTCAGCAGGGTCCCAAAGATGGTCAAAGTAGATACAAGCCCAGGTACTGGTTCCCCTGAGGTCTACAGAGACCCACAGGTTCTAGGGTCATGGAACATGGCTCTGGAGTTCAGTGCCATGTCAGTTGGCCCTACTTTGGAATTTGTGTTCCTGAGTGTGATGGAGTTGAACTCAGATGTGACTTCTACATGTAGTTTTTCTTCATTTCTTCCTCATATTGATCATTATTTGCATTTAGAAATTATACTGATTTTTCTGCATTTATCATATAACCTGTCTCTTTACTGAACTCATTTGTATGTTCTAGACTCTTTGTTGCAAATTTATGAATACTTTCTATGTATAGGACTGTGTCATTGGCAAATAATGAAATTTTGATTCCTTAGCTTCCTATTTGGATGACTTTTATATCTTTTTCTTGCCTCAGTGCTTGAGCAAGTAATTCTAACAATTTTAAATAGGAGGGGTGGTAGTGAGAATCCTTGTCTTATTCCCAATTTTAGAGGGAAAGATTTAGAATTTCATCATTATGCATGACGTTAGCTGAGTTTTTCATATATACCCTGTATCATGTTCAGAAAGTTTACTTCCATTCCTATTGTTTGTAATGTTTTTATCAGGAAAGGGTGCAGTATTTTTGGAATAATTTTCCTGCATCTATAGATATGATCATGTGATTTTTTTTCTTTCAATCAATTTATGTGATGTATTACATTGGTTTTCTTATATTGAACCTTTCTTGCACATTAGGGATGAAATATACTTGGTCTTGTTGCATAATTCATTTGATGTGTTGTTGAATATGATTAGTAAGTATTTTGTTGAGGATTTTAGCATCTCAGTTCATTAGAGAGACTGGTCTTCATTTTCCTTCTTGTGGTATCTTTGTTTGGCTTTGGTATTACAGTAATGTTGGCATCATAGAATATTCCTTCTACTTCAATTTTTTGAAGAGTTTAAGCAACACTGGTATTAGTTCTTTCCAGAATGTTTGGTAGAATTCACCCATGAAGCTTTCTGGTAGTGGGCTCTTAGTTGGGAGGTTTGTAATGACTGATTCTATCATTTTACTGTGATTGGTTTGTTGAGATTATCATTTTCTTCTTTTGTCAATGTAGGCTGATTATGTGTTTCTAGGACTTTGTCCATTTCCTCTAGTTGTCTTTCTTGTTGGCATATAGTTTTTCAAAGTATCTCCTTATGATACTTTTTATCTCTGTGGGGTCAGTGGTGATATCCCCTTCCTCATTTCTTATTTGTATGTATGCATCTTCTCTTCTTATTCTTTTTTTTTGTTAGTCTAGCTAAGGGTTTGGCAATTTTATTGATCTTCACAATGAACCAGCTCTTGGTTTTCTTTATTTTCTATTTCATTTACTTCTGCTCTAATCTTTGTTTTTTCTTTTTCTCTCCCTTTTTTGGATTTAGTTGTTTTGTTTTGTTTTTTCTAATTCCCCCAATGGTGTGCTTAGATCTTTGATTTTAGCTCTTTCTTCTTTTTTGATATATGAATTTATGGCTCTGAAACTCCCCATCAGTACAGCATTTGTGGAATCCCATAAGTTTTGATAGGTTTTGGTATATTATTCAAAGTCTTTATTTCCATAGTGATTCTCTGTTGAGATATTCTCTCTAATGGTAAGAAAAGAAAAAGGGTAGCAAAATTTAGCAGAATAATCACATGAGTCTCAGAAAATGAATATTTAATTCACATAAGCCATGTAGAGTTACAGGAATAAAAATATGGAGTACCTACAATGAAATGGGAACCTGAAGATGGAGAAGTATATAGTATAAATTAATGGGCCAGAATGATGAGGAGAGAGGGAAAGAGAAAAGAAAGGACAAAAAGGGAAAGAATTAAAAGTCAGAAAGTGGAAGAGAAGAGTTAGAAATAAAAAGCCAGAAAAATTGGAAGCTAAACATATGGCAGTGAAATGTAAAAGTAACAATGGGAAGTGGAATGCAGAAAAACGTAGGAGGGAAAAGACATAGCTTGGTAGCCAAAACTGGTATCCACAGAAAAGCAGAGATCAAGGGAGAGGAAACAGCAAAATGGAAACAAGCCAGCAACACCTAATTTTTAAAAAGGAAAAAAAAGGTGGATAAAGAGGAAAGAAAGCCACAAAAACAAATAAACAAACAAAAAACAAAAAAACAGACAAACCCACAAGCAAGGAGTCAATCAAACACTAAAGAGAAACAGCCTTCCCTCTTATGTCCCTGTGGAACTTCTCAGGCTGCTCATGTTTATCAGTCAGTTACCCTGAAGCTTTCCCACTGCAGATTTTGAAGTGGGTTTTAACAAGTAACTTAATCAAAACCATGAAAGCTTTTATTACTACTAACGCTAATATTATCCTGATATGTGTCAAGATTTTTAGATGTATGAACTTTTTAATATGGAGTATAACCCTATGTCATAAATACCATTATTAGATTTTTAAAAATTTAAAAAAACGACTTAGAGGTTAAAAATCTTTTGTAAAATCATAAAACTGCTATGTTTCAGAAGAAAAAAGTAACGTTTTTTTTTTTAGGAAAACTAAGAGACCCAAGGGACGCTAATACAAGAATAATGTCTATGTTTTTGCTTTCCTAAAGTATCAGATAGATGTTTAATATCCTGTTGAGTCACTACTCTAAGCGTAACCAGGTGTTGAACCAGAAACCTTGTATATCCAAGATTAAAACTCCTCCAATGAGTGAAACTTTCTTGTTGGGTTGATTAGCTCTTCAGAAAGGTATAGTCCCTTTCCCTTGTCGAGGGATTAACTCTGCAGTTGAATAAACTGCTGATTAGGAATCTGTCCTTCCCCTTTTTTATTCTAACTGCATTCTCTTACAGCACAGCAGGACACATAGCCTGTGTGAGAGTTCCTTTTTGAAATTCAAGTGGTATCCTGGTTACTTAACTCACTGCAGAAAAAAATGAGCCTCAGCCTCTTCAAGAGCACCCACTCCTCAAGGGGAACCCTAAATATGCTCCTGGAAGTTTATTAAGCACTTCCTACTGCCCCCCTCCATTAGGGAATTTGCATAGAACCAGTTAACTGCCTGACTCCACCTTCTCCCAGACCAATTTTCTTTATCCCAGGGCACTTAGGTAAATCAGATTGCCTTAGCAGATTCACTTCTCCTTTCTTCCTGGTTTCTCCTCAAGCCAGCTGGTATGTTCCTCAAAGCTCAAAAAGGGAGTCTAGATAATCAAACCTGCACAAAGTAGA
Organism: Dasypus novemcinctus; assembly: GCF_030445035.2. Lineage (NCBI taxonomy): Eukaryota > Metazoa > Chordata > Mammalia > Cingulata > Dasypodidae > Dasypus > Dasypus novemcinctus. The sequence goes on along the minus strand of NC_080702.1, from coordinate 17,748,260 downwards.
CCCCTCTCCACCCTTCACCAGAACCCTCCCACTCTCAGAATATGCCTTCTCTGGTTTGGTGACCAACAAATGTTGGGGTCACCTCATCTTCCTGTCCTGAAGGTGGGACTTAGCCATGCTACAGCTCCAGCCTCAAGCATCAGAAACTCATGGTTTTACCTTGAGCAATCAATTTTTTGTTGTGCTCTCTCAAGATTGATGCCCTAAAGCCTCCTGTTTTGTGGGTTCCTAAAACAGCTCACCCAGGCAGGATTTTGCCCCCACTCAACTTTTTTTGTGTAAGAGAGATGATGTGGGTGCACTTAATCTGATGCCATCTTGTCCCTCCTTCCCCTAGATTTATATTTTAAAATGCAATTTTTATTGTGTGTAAAGAAAGGATTAGATGATTAAAGTTAAAAGGTTGAGGAGAGAAAAGTTAAATGGAATCCCCTTGGGAGATACACTCATATAAATAAATAGCCCAAAAAGTCAATTTGTTTTAACTTATTTAATATTCAATGTATGTTCTTCAAAGTCACAAATTGTTTTTATTCTTTAGTCAGTATGCAAATCCCTTAGCCTGTTATCTATTTAATGAAAAATTTTCCAGCGAAGAAAGAACTCCTATGTAACACATTTTCATTTCTTTAATTGTTTGTTTGATTTTCAAACTTTATTTTAAAAGAAATTTTAGATTTATATTTAAGAAAAAATAAAAATTTTAGGGAATTCCATATAAATCCACTCTCTTACACCTACAGACTGTTACCTTTCTTAGTGATCTCTTTGATTAGTGTGCCATATTTGATAGAGCTGGCAAATCCTACTGTTCAGTTCTTTGAACTAGCCATGGACAACCAACAATATGATGATGTTGGACAGTTCCCATTCCAAAAAAATGGGGACTGTTTTTAGCTGCAGACAGGATAATTACTTCCATCTTTTTTATGGTATCTCGGTCCTCTCTCATCCTAGGTTTCCTTTTAAGACTTATTTATATATAGTTATTCATTCTTTCTTTCATTCTTTCACTCATTCACTCATTCAGTCCCTCATTCATTTTGGTTTTTCCCAAGGCTGATAAAAGTGCTTAGATTAATTTTTAGAAAAGTAGACTCTCAGTTCAGATTGTCTGGGTTTAAATTCCAGCTCTGAAACATAGAAGTTTTATCATTTTACAAAAGATTTTTAACCTCTAAGTCATTTTTAAAAAATTTTTGAAAGTCTAATAATGGTATTTATGACATAGGGTTATACTCCATATTAAAAAGTTCATCCATCTAAAAATCTTGACCCATATCAGGATAATAGTGGAAGTAGTAATAAAAGCTTTCATGGTTTTGGTTATTGAACTTGGAAAAGACAAGATTTTTTTAAAGTAATATTCAGGACTCCATGAAAACAGAAAGAATCAACTCATTTAGTTTTCCCTCAGGTATTTCCATGAATTTATAAACTGGACAATTTAAACTATCATGTAAGAAATATAATTAATCATCAGAATGAATTATTCTACTCCACATATTTTTTGTAGTTCTATTGACCTAGATAAGGCCTAGTCTTAATTAATTATAAAATGTTGAATGTCATAACACTAAAAAAAATTAATTGAATATGTAGAGTTTTGAAAGGATATTTAGATATTAGTTGTAGTTCTTTTTTCACTAATATCCACGAATTTTCATTTATTTTTTATCAGCTGAACTTGCAAAGATGTGTACTAAGTTTAATTTAGTATTTATTATTTACCTGGGTAATTACCTTTAAGAAAGAAAATTCCGTAGATGAAGTAAATAACACCATCCAGCCTCTGTCCAGGACATGTTTACAGACTAAATTTATACTAGCTGTGACGTTAAGGAATCAGTTTTGATTGGTTTCATCTTCCACACAAAAGTTATTGAAAAAAAAATATTTTGACCTTCAATTTCCAGACTCCACCCCAAAATAAAATTGACCTGGTCATCGAGACAGAAACCAAAGTGCGCACAGCATTTGGTTTTCCCAAAACATGGGGAAGGGGAACACTCCCTTTATTGGCTCTGAAATAACACTAAAGAACTGCCTCATTGTACACACTACCACCCCTAACATGTACACCATACACCACAAGGGAAGGTGTTTCAAACTGCACTTGAGGTGTTTGGTCTCACAGTCCACTGTTGGTCCCCTTGGAGACCATTTAGTTCATCAACCAATATTTTGCTGCAGTACAGGATGGTTCTGCTCTGGCCACCACCCCAAGCAGTGAGAAATCTTCTCCATGCTGCATGTGCCACCTTCTCATCTATGCCATAGTTGTGCTTCTCCATGCTCACAATTTTCCTGGACACCTTTATTTTAAAGAAAACATAAAAACAAAAGAACAAAATAGAAACAAACATCAGCAACAACTATTTGGGTGTTTCTTATAGCTTCTCTCACCTTAGACATAAGGTGAAATTTCAAGGGTCTTGGCCCAGGAAATATACTTGATATTATTTTCAAAATGTCTCCTATTTCATATGATGATGAAATCATACTCAGATTCAATTTTCTGCTTGACAGAACCTTGCCACACAAAAGAAACTATTAATCAAATGTAAAAGTGCTCCAAATAGCCCTGTACAACAAAATTCCATTCAGAATGAATTCAGCATTGACTCCAGATTTATCCCAATCTGAAAACCACTACACGTTGATTTATTATTTCAAATAGTTCTATTCAAATCATTTTCCAAGAATTGAATTAATGTTTGTTTTGAGTAAGGAATATAAGAATGTGTTTTTCATAGAATGTCACCAAACAGTTCTCCTATTTTTAAAGAATAAAAAGTATCATGTCTGGAATAAAAGAAATTATTCAACCACTTTTAGTTAGACAAATGGAAAAATCTCCTTAGAGGTAAGATTATCATCATCATCATCATCACTCCACATCTATTTTTTTTAAGATTTCCTATTTCCTAATAATTTTTTTGACAATGTTGTTGCATGGGTAAATAAAATGGAACTATTCCTTTCCCTGATATATTAAACATCAAAAGAAGAATAATATATAAAACAAGATATGAAGAGAGCAGAATGAGATGAGTTTGGAGAGGTAAAGTGTAGATCATGAAGAATCTTTCATGCTATGTATACAATTTAGAAATTTATCCTATGAGTTGTAGATAAAAAGTGAAAGATTTTGAATGGATGAGGTTTTACCTTCTAAGACCATAAGATTTGAATTTTAAAGAGACTTTGCTGTACAATGCCTTGGCATTTGGTAGATAAGACAATGGGTTTTCCACAATAGTCAAGAAAGAGTCAGATTTGTGAGAAGATGCTGGAGATGGTGGGAAAATTTGATTTCTATAGTGAAGGTAGAATTAAGTAGCCTTGGTGAAGAATTCAATGTGTAGAGTTAAGAAGGGTGTGATATAATAACTCTTTGTTTTTAGTATGTACAACTGGATACATTGTTTCCATTCACTGACGTGATGATGCAATTCAATACATTTTAAGCTACAAAATTCTGTAGGTCATTAGTTTTCTTAAAATATAATCATCTCTTCAGTAGCTTAATTCCAGTGGACAATACCAACCAATGAATGGCATTTGGCCAAGGTTTTTTAATCATGTTTTTCATTGCACAGAATATAAGCCCAATTAATAATCTAATGTATGCCACAGAAGTAGGAACTTGGGGCAATAAGAACATATATTAGAGGCATTTGCCCTAGTTATGAGGTCATATTTTGCTGAGAATGAAAAGTCTCAATTTCATTCACATTTCAAAATGTATTGTTTTGTCTGTTGTCTGTATAGTCACAAACTGAATTTTTCTTTGATATTGATTGACACCTAGGGCCATTTTTATGTTTCTTTTGTTTATCTTTTTTTTAGCAAATCCCTCAAAGATGAGAAATATTAATGAGAATTTATTTTTGGCTTTGCCTTTATGAAAATAAGGAAAAATTGATATTCAAATATCAAAAAAGAAAGGGTTAACTTTCTTTTTTAATAAATAAGCTTTATAAAATGAAACACCATTCAACTATTCAATTATGCAATAAAAGAGTTTTTTCATGAAAAATATTAAAAACCACATTTTAAATATGTAGAGCATGTTTTGAAGCTGCATGTATTGGATGGGCCTTTTATATTGCTGTGGCATACAAATATTCTAGATATATATACCACAAGGTATTTAAAAGTGATCATATGCAGGCCATGAAACTTGATGAGATAGTTTTACTCTTAAATGACAAATATTTATAATTAGCCAAAAAATGTTAATACTTTAACAAAACCTGCAAGAATGTCTGAGGTGCCTTGTCTCTGTTTTCTTAATGCACCTTGCTCCTAGCACAGTATAACCATTGACAGGCTGTCAGAGCTTGTGGCTATAGAGATATGTCCTAACCATCACCATGTCCCTGATACAGAAAATATGCTTGACCTGAAGTAGAACCTTAGTTAAATATTTGCCAAATGAATAGGAATTTTCAGCAGTTAATTAAGGAATGCCCTGAAGAACAACTTCACCAATGCAGAAGTAGTTATAAGTTAGGAAAGAGTTGCTTTTGTTAGACTTTAAGGATTGCAATATAGAAGACTCAGTAGCGCTGTGACTCTAACAAGAAAGGTGATACCCCCTGTAGGACAGCTAGAACACATCATTTCAGTTTTGGCACTAAAATTACAGCAAACTCTCCCAGACGTTCACTGATAGATATCCTTCAAGTATGATGGGTCCCAAAGGTTTTTAGGATCAAATTTCCTGAAATTTGGGAAAGTAATATTTTCTCCTTTTTCTTTGTATTTTTTGGACAAATTCACAGAAGAACTTGGTAAGTTCTGAGTTTCTTTCCTATGCTAAATTGAATTGAAAATACAAACTGTGTTCTCTCAGAACACTTATCTCTCTTTGTGATTGGTTGCAGACCAAAGAAGAGTCCTGGGAGAAAAGAGTAAGTAAAGTTAAAGTTTTTACAACTGTACTAACAGCCTCTGTCCTACACAGTAATCCAGTTAATCTTGAATGTCTTTATCTAACTATAGGTCTGAATAAAGTTTGAAGATTTCCAGGTAAATATAAAATGTCTAATATATATGATAATAATATAATAATAATATCAGTAAGAGTGATTTTTACATGTCATTTAAGCTCTCTGAGGTTTTGTTGTGATAAAAAGGCAGGGAGGAGCTGTTACCAAAATGATCTATGAGGAAATTTTGAACTCAAAAAAATCATTTGATTTTGAATATATGGACATAAAAAAAATAAGATCCAGGTCACTAAAGGAAGGGGTTTCATTTTACAAATGTCTGTTTTTAAAATTTTTCAAGTTATCCAAATGGCAGATATAATGAGATGGACTTGTTCTGATATGTAGAAATATCTTCCTTGTACTCTAAATCCAGCAAAAACATAGCCACAAGGATTTTTCAAAGCAAATATGATTTTAAAAAAATGTATGGGATATGGATTCTGTTCCTCACTCCCACTTCTTGAATCCTATATTTTTTTCATTTCTCTAAGATACTCCCACCAGTATGCAAATATGTGGAATTTTCTCCTATCTTAAAAAAAAAAGAAAAGAATGACAATGTTTCTTTATCTAATATTTCCATGCAGTTCCTAATGCATTTCTTTTTCCTTACAGAACAACCCTACCAAATAGTTGTGAATACTCATTCTTTCCTATTTTCACTCTCAATTTCTCTCCCTCTCATTCAGTAAGAAACCCAAATGCTGTAAGTGTCCTATTTGTCTTAAATGGTGGCACACCCTCCCCACCCTTGACTTTCTGTCCACATGTTCTTCCTCTTCTCCTGCCTTACTCTTCTTCTACATTGGTTATGCTTCTGCCTCTGCACTTGCATGAATTGTTGCCTCTCACAGACATCTCTCTATCATACTTTTCCCTCTCTCCATGCTAGAATGCTAAGCAGAATATTGGGAAAGCATTCTGAGATTCAGAATATTGCTGCACAAATTTCAGAAGGCTATGAAATGTGACAATATTTCCTTTCAACAGCTGTGTACTTGGAGGTACATTTGAAGCTTCTTATATCACACTCATTACAATATTTGTCCCATGAATCAGTTTCAGAGATAAAATAATTTGGAAATATGGTCCCCCAAGTAAAGACCTCCAGATTTTTGGTCTGGTAGCATCGTGGATAATGGTGTTTAGACTATGTTTATTTTTTATTTCTCTGTATATAAATGAAAAGGATCTCTGAGTGCTACCTGCTTTGTTTCTCACCCCTTCTTTGATCCTTCTCTTAGATAATGAAAGTTTTTGTTATTAAATCATGCAATTAATTTCTTCTTTCTGCTTCATTTCTACTACCTTCCCCTGAAGAAGACATAAAACTGATAGAGACTGTGCTGATGCTTATCTCTCTGTGTTGGATGATTGAAAATGTGTCACATCTGTGCAGCAAAAACAAGACTTGCCTGACAGTTCTGACAAATTTGATACTCCAGTGGCTGTGCAAGTTCAGAACATCTTCTGTGGTGGGAGACATTATTGGGAGGTTGGTGTAGCAAGGATGAACAGGTGGACAATAGGATTATGTTGGGACTCAGTTAACCCCAAAGGACAGGAAATGTCTGCTTGTCCCGAGAATGGTTTCTTGACTACTTTGCTGAAGAAAGATATGTATCAGGCTCTTTCCATCCCCTGATATCCCCTTAATGTCACAGAACCCCTCTTGATTGTGGGGATATTTTTGAATTATGAGGAAGGGTTGACCATTTTCTAAAATGTGATAGAACTTACCATCTCTACTCTTTTAAAAGCAACTTAATCAAGCTCCTGAAATCATATTTCCACTCTGTACCTCTCAGGAAAAAATATTGATGGCCTTACCTTTCCCATGGTCTCAGTAACAAATCCTGTCAACCCTTTTTTTTTCCCATTTTTTTTCTTCTTTATTTTCTTTTAAATGTTACATTAAAAAAATATGAGGTCCCCATATACCTTCCACCCCACCTACACCACCCCTCCCACATCAACAAACTCTTCCATCATTGTGGCACATCCACTGCACCCGGTGAATACATTCTGGAGAACCACTGCCGCACATGGACAGTGGTCCACATTGTAGTCCACACTCTCCCCCAATCCAGCCAGTGGGCCACGACAGGACACACAACATCCAGCATCCATCCCTGCAGCACCACCTAGGACAACTCCAAATCCTGAAAATGCCCCCACACCATATCTCTTCTTCCTTCTCCTGACCATCAGTAGCCACCGTGGCCACCCTCTTCACATCACTACTACAATTTCTTCCCTTACTAATCACAATATTTCCCCAGTAGAACACCAGTAAGTCCATTCTAATCCATACTCTATTCCTCCATCTTGTGGACCTGGGATGGCTATGTCCAGTCCCCCTCTACATCAAGAGGGGTCCAACCATCTTTTGAGCACATCTGAAATCCATTTCCATAGTAGACACCTCCAAGGTCCATAACATAAAGACATTCCCTAAACAAAACCCACCAAGCCATGGGGTGTGAAAATCTGCAACCATAGTCCCTGTGTTCTTCTAATCTTGTTGGAAACTAAGAGTGATCCTACTCATTGGGCCATTTCCACTGCCCATACTCACAATCCACTCTCCCCTCAATATCTTCCTTTTATCTGCTTTGACCTTAAAAAACACAAAGCTTTCACATCCTTCCTAGATTTGATTTTGATTTTCTGAAACTAAGAGTTTCTTCCTAAAATAATCATTCTTAGATTTTTAAAAACATGTTGTATAACATCTTTATTTTGGTATGTTTCTGTTTAATCAATAAATCCTAGGCTCTACTGGACTAAAGACTAAATGTCGGTCAGTTTTATAACCACCACAGTACCAAAGTAAGAGTGGCTTGAGCACAATGTTTTACTGAATAAAACTGAATTCTATCAAAACTCTGCTGACCAATGCTTCCAAAGTTATTTTCATGCTATTGTGCATATACCTCTTAAACCCCTTAGGTCATAGGGATATCTGATAAAGAACCCAGGCAATCTGCCTCCAATGCCCATGCAATTAACTACTATGTGCTGTTCTTTATAACTAATACATAGGCCTACAAACCACCTACTGACTGTCTAAATTAAAGATAAAATAAATTAGGTTCATGAGGTTGTAAAGTAACATGGATTTTCACATTTACTGGTGAGAGCATAAAATGGTTACTTCACTTTGAGGAAAGATTTTCAGTTTCTTATAAAGTTAAACATACAACTATCCTATCACTAGCAATTTTACTCATAGATATTTGCTTTTTAGGAATGAAAGCATATTAATACAAAAGCTTGTACAAGAATGTTCATTGTAGCTTTATTGCTAATAGCTAAAGACTTGAAACAACAGAAATGTCTTTCAAAAAGATTCTATAAATGTATTTCAATACAATGATACATTGTATTATTTTTGGCAATAAAAAGAACGGGCCACTAATATACAAAATAATATGTATGATGCTCAGAGACATTGTGTTGCACAAAAGAAACTGGATCCAAAGTGATACATATTATATGAAGTTCTTTAATAGGCAGAACAATCTTAGGTGGAAAAAAACTAGAACAAGGGAAACGGACTTTGGCCCAGTGGTTAGGGCGTCCATCTACCATATGGGAGGTCCGCGGTTCAAACCCCGGGCCTCCTTGACCCGTGTGGAGCTGGCCATGCGCAGTGCTGATGCGCGCAAGGAGTGCCGTGCCACGCAAGGGTGTCCCCCGCGTGAGAGCCCCATGCGCAAGGAGTGCGCCCGTGAGGAAAGCCGCCCAGCGTGAAAAGAAAGAGCAGCCTGCCCAGGAATGGCGCCGCCCACACTTCCCGTGCCGCTGACGACAACAGAAGCGGACAAAGAAACAAGACGCAGCAAATAGACACCAAGAACAGACAACCAGGGGAGGGGGGGAAATTAAATAAATAAATAAATCTTTAAAAAAAAAAAAGTAGTCTTAGGAGGTGGGATGGACTGCAGAAAGTTCACAAGTGAACTTTCTAGAGTAAAATAAATATGTTGTTGCTTGATAGGGGCTTGGGTATTATATATTTTTGGGGGGGTTAAAATGCATCTGATTGTACACTTAGGATTTCTGTTTTCACTGTGCAGTCTCCAGTCTCCAATTATCCTTGCCTACCAATCCCTCCCTCGATGAATCAGGGCTACCTTTTGTGAGCAAAAAATATAGTGGATGTATTTGCATGTAACATTTCAAGGTTAGGTGTAACCATGCAGGGCAATGAGCACTATAACGTAAACTAAATTCCATGGTTAGTAGCAATGTTTCAATATTGGTTCATCAATTGTAACAAATATACCACACTAATGAAAATGTTGTTAGTGTGGGAAAGTGTGCAAAGGAGAGGGAGTGGGAAATATCAGGATCCCCTTTATTTCTATGTAATATTCATACAATGTAAAGATTTTTTAAAAATTAAAAATAATTTAAAAAGGCATTGTAACTTCCACCTTGATCTCTTGGATCACTTTCTTTGGAAGAAACGAGGACCCATGCCATGAGGACACTCAGATGTTCCATGGAGAGGCATATATGTAAAAAAAAAAAAATGAAGCTTCCTATTCGTAGCCATATGGATGAGACATCTTGAAGTGCATCATCCAGTCCAGTCAAGGCTCAGAGGACTGCAGACTCAGCAAACATCTAATTGAGCCTCATGAGCTATGGAACCAACACTGCCCAAACAACCTCTTGAATTCCTGAACCAGAGAAGGTTTGAGGAAATTACTGCTGTTTTAAGTTAATACATTTTGGGATGATTTGTTACCAAACATTAGATAAATAATATGAACTGTATGTTCATTTTTCATGAGCAGGAAATGAACTATAAATAAAAAATAAACTCATTTATTAGGTTTGCTTTTTCCAGTGTTATAGGTGAACAATTCTGAGCTAATTTTCTTTATTCTGTGCTTGATAAAGTGACTAAATTTATTATGCATAATGAGAACCAGGTTTTGTACATTGAAACAGGCAGTTACAAAATATATATAAAGGTATGTAATTGTAGCATTTTGATATTGATATTATTGATGAGTTCCAAAAAGAAATATTGGATTGTATTTGTAAACTGACTTTCTCTGGGTATTTAGATTATATTGGATTCATAGCTTTATTTGATTACATATTTATGTAAACACCTCTTGCTAGTAGGGCATTGAATCCCCACACCTTGGTGGGTGGGTCTTACAGATAAAATTCATGGCAAAGGACATAGTTGAGGGTTTTTGATGTTGGAGTTTTGATGATGGAGTTTGACACTGAAGCTTTAAGCTCGAGTCCCTGGAAGTAAACTCACAGAAGAAAGAGAAGCTAGGCCCAGGAAGAGAAGAACCCAGAGACCAGGAATAAGCAAGCCGGGGAAGAAAGGGAACCTTGAAACCAAAGAGAAGCAAGGCCCTGGAAGGGAGGAACCCAGGAATCATGAACCCTCCTAGCTATCAACAGCCATCTTTCTCCAACATAAGGAAATAGACTCTGGTGAGGAAAGTAGCTTATGCTTTATGGCCTGGTGTCTGTAAGCTCCTACCTCAAATAAATAACCTTTATAAAAACCAACCAATTTCTGGTATTTTGTATCAGCACCCCTTTGTCTGACTAATACAGAATTTGGTACCAAGGAGCAAAGAAGTGCTTTTGCAATTACTGAAATGCTGGAATGGTTTTATAAAATGGGTAAGGGGTATTTTTTTTTTGAGGAATTGTGAGATGCTTGCAAGAAAAGACCAACAGTGCTTTGAAGAGACTGTTGATAGCAATATGGATGCTAAAGCACCTTTTTATGATGCTTTAGAAGTAAATGGTGAAATTGTTGTTGAAAACTGGAGGAAAGGTGATCTATGGTTTAAAGTTGCATAGAACTTAGCAAGATTAGCACCTGGTGTTTTATGGAAGGCAGAATTTGAAAATGGGGAGCTTGGGCATTTAGTTGAAATTTCCAAAGTAAATCCAGAGAATTTGGCTTGGCTTCTGCTTGCACCTGATAGCAAACTGCTAGTTGATAGGGAGATGCTGAGGACTGAACCATTGGGTACAAAGAAAACAAAAAATGATTCTGGAAATTCCAAGCTTCTGGAAATCAAGATCCCATATGAAAATGCCCCATTGGAGGACTTAACTAAACTTGGAATTGGTGAATCAAGATTGAAGATGCAGTTATCTAGGAAAGACTTGTGGAAAGTCCTATTGTCTGATGGCTTGGACCCCTCCTTCCAGCATGCTAAACCAACAAAGATTTTGTGAGCACTGTACAAACAAAACCACTGTCAACCTGTAGTAAAAAGGATGTGGAAAAGAGATTAAAGGGAAAACAGCTTTAAGAGGAAAACCATGGAAGCTGAGTTCTGGAATTAGGACATCACCTTGGACCAAGAGAGGGACCTCACCCATGTGTACAGAGAGGGTGAGTTTCCCCCAGCAGTTGAAGAGTGTGGATGATCCTGTTTGAGGTTCTGGGAGAGTTTTGCTACCCCAGAGTACAGAAAAGGTGGAACATATTCCCCAGTGATTAGAGAGGTAAGGGTCAGCACACCACTGTCTGAGAGGGGTGGGCCTATCCCCCAAAGGTGATCAACTCATTGCTCTGAGTGGGTTGAGACTATTTGCCAAAGATTAGGGAAGGCCAGGTGGTCAACTCATTCCTTTGAGAGGGTTGGGCCTGTATGCCAAAGGGTAGGGGGAATTTCATCTTCACTTCACTGTACAAGGTTAAGACTTTAATCCAAAGTTTGGATAAGGTGTGGCAATCACCCCAACACTTTTGGAGGGAGAGGTCTGGAGCTTGGTAGATACCCAGATGCTTGATAAGGGTAGAACTAAGAAAATGGCCACTGGGCAAACCTGTGGAAATGGTAGGTTCCCATAAAGCCCTAGGAGAACAAACCATCATCTTACGAATGACTCTCAGACTGAAATTGAATGGAGGATGCCTTGCAGTTTTACTGAAATGTGGAGGACCACGATTCATGTTTCCCTCCCAATCTCTCTTTATTATAATGAAAATGTTGATCCTTTGTCCATTTGTGTATTGAAAATAGATGAATTGTTTTGTAAGTTTCAGAGGTCTATAGCAGATAGGACTTTGGCCAAGGACAAACAGTGCTTCTTTAAATTGATTGTGATAAGATCTACTACTTGCATTTTAACTAATTTAAGGTTTTTTTTGAATATTGTATTTTATTTTATTTTTTTGGAATTCAGCGGGTGGAGTGTAGCAGTTTGTTATTATTGATGAATTCCAAAAAGAAATATTGGATTGTTTGTAAACTGATCTTCTCTGGACATAATAGATTATATTAGATTCATAGGTTTACTTGATTAAGTAATTATGTAAACATTTTTTGCCAGTAGGGCATTGAATACTCACCCTTTGGTGGAAGCATCTCACAGATAAAAGACCTGGCAAAGGACAGAGTTAAGGGTTTTTGATGTTGGAGTTTTAATGGTGGACTTTAAGCTGGAGCCCCGGGAAGTAAGCTCACAGAGGAAAGAGAAGTCAGCCCCAGGAAGAAAGGAACACTGAGCCCAGGAAGAAAGAAGCCTAGGAAAGAAAGGAACCTTTAACCCAAAGAAAAGCAAGACCCTAGAAGGGAGGAACCCAGGAAGCCTGAACACTCATAGCCATGTACATCCAGCATGCTTCAACACATGAAAATAAACTTTGGTGAGGAAAGTAACTTATGCTTTATGGCCTGGTATCTGTAAGCTCCTACTCCAAATAAACAACCTTTATAAAAACCAACCAGTTTCTGGTATTTTGCATCAGCACCCCTTTGACTGACTAATACAGTAATATATTCTGAAATGTTGGATAAGAAACATAGGTGTAACACTCAGCTAAGATGGAGTTGAAGAAGGACAACCACCACACCATGGAGCCTAGAGTGATTACAACTGAAAGTGGGAGGATTGCATCCAGCATCCATGTGGAATCTGAGCCTCCTCTTGACATAGAGGTGCAATGGACACAACCAATCCAATATCCACATAGAAAAGGTGGCATTGGATTGAGAAAAGTGGACATGATGGCTGATGGGTATGGGGAAAGGCAGGAAGAGATGAGAGGTGGAGGTGTCTTAGGGACTTGGAGCTGCCCTGGATGGTGCTTCAGGGGCAATCACCGGACATTGTAAATCCTCACAGGGCCCACTGGATGGAATGGGGGAGAGTATGGGCCATGATGTGGACCATTGACCATGAGGTGCAGAGGTGCCCAAAGATGTACTTGCCAAATACAATGCATGTGTCATGATGATGGGAAGGAGAGGTGGGGTGGGGGTGGTGGGGTTGAATGGGACCTCATATATATATATTTTTAATGTAATATTATTACAAAGTCAATTAAAAAAAAAGAAACTACTACCTACCACAAAAAAAAAAGAAACATAGGTGTAAATATGACCTTTTGAATTTGATATATATATATACACACACACACAAATAGTGTGCTTGTATAAAATTAAATATATATAAATATATGTGTGTATGTAGATATGTATATGTGTATATAGATAATAGTATAATATAAATAATCAGGTGAAACATAAATATAGATGATAGAGATAGATAGAGATGTGTCTCTCTACTGAGAGGGCCTAGAATCATTGACACACCAGTAGCAATGAACACACCTAGTGTCCAGATTTTTATTTCTATATATCATTCTCTAATAAATGAACCAGAGGTCTTTGGATAAAACACATGTTGTTAATATGGGAAAGTGTAGGAGGTGGAATGGTTGGGGCATATGGAAATCACTTATACTTTTATATAAAATTTATTTAGCCTAAAGCTTCTTTAAAAATAAAATAAAAATAAATAAAATAAAACACTGATTCTAGGGCTGAGAAAAGTAAATTATAAGATGACCCTGCAATATCCCATTATAATAGAAAGTAAGTTCTGAAAGATTGAGGGGTCTTATCTAAAAGGTATAGGAGAGAAGTAGAAATAGCTCCTAATGGCTGAATTTTAGACCAACTAATAAAATAGCATTTATTAAGTAAAATGAAAACTGTGGTCCTTAGTGATATAAAAGATTGAGTATATTAATACATGGAAGAAAGGGGAGGTCTCTTTCTTACATACAGTTAATAAATAGATGAGTAAATACTGAAGGAAGATAGAAGTATAGTATTGAACAAGGTATCTATATAGCCTTAAAATTTCTCCCCAGAAATTACTTATTATTTAAAAAGGGAAAATAGTAAGTTTACATAACTTCCCCCTGGATAGCCCTGATGGACATCACCTAAACAAGTGATTATAATTAGAATCACTAATATAGGGACAAATCAATGTTATATACTCCCTGATGTAATGCACTCAAATACAAAATTACTTTTATGGTATTCCTCCCAAATGTTTAGATCTAATCAGTACAAAACATCAGACAAGTGTAAATTGAGTAACATTTTATAAAATAGCTGGGCTATACTCTTTCAAGAAAATCCAAAGTCAAGAAAGGTAAAAAATTCTGAGTAACTGGCAGGTTAAAGGGGACTGAATGTACCTGACAATAACAATGCATTCTCCTTAATTTTATCCTGCAACAGGAAAAATAACTATAAGTTATAGTGGGATAATTAATACAATTTGAATATGAACTCTGGATTAGAAAATAGCATTGTATCAATGGTAAGTTTCCAAAAATTTCACTTTGTATCATATATGAAAATTGATCTTAGAAAATTCACAAAGAATTATTTAGTGAGTAGAAAAGCACAGTATCTCGTTAACTCTAAAATTGTTCAGAAATAATATGTATGTATATACATAAAGAAAATGTAAACATTTACTTCCTTGTTCTATTCTGGTAACTTTTCTGTGAGACTATAAACACATAAAAATAAAATTTTATCCCTTAAAATGAGAGAAAAATTCACCTGGAAAACATGACCAGATTGCACCAGTTACATGACCTCTACTTCCTTGTGAAGATGTTATTGTACTCTTGTTATCCAGCACTCCATGGATCTAACTAGGGCAGGGTTAGCTATGAGCCAGAGCTGACAAAATATTCTACAGTAAAGTTGCAAACCAACATATAATGATATATTTCTCATATTCCTCCAGCAACTCTCCAAACACTGTACCTACAAAACATATAGAAAAAATAAGAGGAAGACAGTTTTCTTATATGATATATTGAGATCTTGCCACTTTTTCCACTCTATTATGCACAGAACTATTCAATCCATTTAGCATTGTTACTAAAAGAAGCTAGTGTTGTTAAGCAAACTATCATGTCAGTCACAAAAATTGATCATTTGCGAAATCAAAGAGAAAAAGTACAAGTCTGAAATTCCTTATTAGATATTATCTTTATTGCTGTTTAAAATTAACATAAAATTGACACTGAATTGAGCTGACTAAGGTAACTACTGTTTTAATATCCAACATTCATTCCACTTTTCTTCCTCCTAAAATATTTTCAGTTTGGTCAAGATCTCATCCCTTCCACTACCTCAGTAGTGGTAGTGGAAATAAACTGAAACAAATAAATAGAAACTGAATAAAAATAAACTGAAACACTGATAACAAGGTCTTGTATAATTTCCCTTAGGTAATCACATCCTTCCTTGCCAAAGATTGTCTTTCAAATGGAACAAATAAAACTAGATGTAAACTAGGTCAAGTTGCTGGAGATATTTTTAAACACCTGCATAACCACAGCATAGAGAAAGGAATGGGGGAGGAAGAGGAAGAACAAGAGGAAAAGAAAGCAGAAGGAAGGAAATAATGCCCTTCTGACTGAGATGGCTTCAGAAATAATACTCTTCCTTTCATGTTGTTGTTATATGTGAGATGAAACCCACAAATGCTACACTAATGTGTTCAATAAATATTTATTCACTTTATTACATATATCATTTATTGTTTTGGGTTTTAGAAACATGCAAGTGAACAAAATAATGTCCCATTCTCAGAGGCTTAAATTCGATAAAAGGGAAACTGACAATTAACTAATGGATACATTATAAATTTCTGTATATCAAGTTAAACAAACAGAAACTTATCAAGGCATTTCTCATTACACTTCCAGGGAAGATTATGTGGTAAGTTTATGGCAAGTAGGAGCCTCAAGAAAGCTAGAGAGTGACTCATGTGGACCCCAAGAAGAAGAGCAGAACGGGTCACGTGCCAATTCCGCAATTGCAAGGCTTGGGGACCTCAAGGCTCCAGTTTGTTTCCTGCAGAGTAAATGAGAAGTGGCAGAAGATGAAGCAGAAAAGTACTTTGGGTCATTACGAGCACTTTGCCTCCTTGGGTTGTATGTTGAGTAACTTAGGAAGCTACTTTGGAAGACATGTGAGGAAAATTGACCCATGGATCTGACAAGTTCTGAAAAACTTGCTCTGGTTTCTGGGTGGAGAAAAGATTTGGAGGAGTGGGACAAGAATGGAAATCAGGGATAATTTGGAGGACCAACTTCTCATCAGCTTGAAAATAGAGCTGGTGCAAGGTAGAAGACAGAACCAAGGGAATTATAGGGAAATTGAGTCTTATCCACAGGACTGAATCAAACTGAATCCTATCTACTTTGAGAGTTCTCTTTATATGGGTCAACAACTGTCCTATAAATAAGCTACCTTTTGTTATACTTATATTGCCTCAGATGAAAGGATCCTACTTGAAACAATCACATAGGACACTTACTTAAATGCAAACTTACTCATTATGCAACTTATATTCCATGATCATAATGTTACAAAAATTGTAATTGATTAAAAGAAGAAATAGGCAAAATTCAATAGCTTCATAAATGGGAACATACTCAGGTATAATTGAAATTATATATTTTTAAGAAATTATCTCCTAACTTAATTTGTATATCTCTTTTTTATTTTATTAATGCACAAGAAGGAATGAAAATAAATGGTTGATGTTTCAAGTTTTTAAAAGAATATACAGGTAAGTCTAAAGAAGAAAAATTCTGTAGAAAATAATTTTGAAAATGAATGAATTGTTGGCCAGTCATTAAGAAATGTGAAAAAATATATACACATATGAAAATAAAAGGAAGAGGAAAGGAAATGCTATCCTTGATGTGTATTAATTCAGCCCTATCAAAATCCAGTCAGTCCTGAAGGTAATTTCCTGTGTTAATTGGAGTGTCATAAGCAATTGATGCAATCAGCTCACTAGTGATTTAAATCTAACTATGAAATACACTAATTGTAACAATCAGGCCAGTAGTTGTCTGAACAAACAACTAGACACCAAAAACTAGTCAAGAAGACATGTGAATTTAACCCAAGACATGTAGTATCAGAATGCTACTGTATAACATGCACCAATAAATTTTCAATTTAAAAAATGAAAATGAAAGAATGAATTTTTAGGAATCAAAGAATATTTCTAGGGGTTGGAATACTCTGATAACACACAGACAAAGATATAATCTATGAAGGGAAGGATTGTATTTTTAATGAAATAAATATTTATAGATCACAGAAATTAAATGCGTAATGAATAAGTTGAATGGAGAGCAACAATCTGGAAAAATCTCGAATTTTAGGACTGAAAATTATTCAATAATAATACATAAAAATTCTGGGTGACAGAACTCAAATGAGGGAAGCGGACTTGGTCCAGTGGTTAGGACATCCGTCTACCACATGGGAGGTCTGTGGACCTCCTTGACCTGTGTGGAGCTCGCCCATGCACAGTGCTGATGCGTGCAAGGAGTGTCCTGCCACGCAGGGGTGTCCCCCTCGTAGGGGAGTCCCATGCACAAGGAGTGCGTCACGTAAGGAGAGCTGCCCAGTGCAAAAGAAAGTGCAGCCTGCTCAAGGATGGCGCTGCACACATGGAGAGCTGACACAACAAGATGACGCAACAAAAAGAAACACAGATTCCCATGCCACTGACAACAACGGAAGCAGACAAAGAAGAAGACGCAGCAAATAGACACAGAGAACAGACAACTGGGGCGGGGGTGTGGGGGGAAAAGGGGATAGAAATAAATAAATCTTAAAAAAAAGAACTCAAATGGACACCATGTTTGATTTAATTATCAATATCGATAAAAATTTATTTTTGATATCACTTTTAGATAATACAGACGTGGAAGAGGTGCAAGAATTTTTTGTATCATAGTTTCAATAATTAATTTATTAAAATCACATTGTCATTATTTAAAGATATGTAATATAAATGGAATATAAAATATTCATAAAATAGAAACCTATACAGACAAAATGGAGATTAAAGGTTGCCTGGGGCTAGGTGTAGGGATGAGGATTATTATAAATGAGTATGAAAAGGAAATTATTCCATGAAAGAAATATTCTGACCCTGGATTATGGTGATGGTTACACACCTCCGTATATTTACTAAACTATAAGTTAAACAATTAGAATGTGAATTATATGGCATATAAATTATACCTCAATAAAGTTGCTAAAATTAAACATAAAGTAAAGATAAATGATGTACCTTTAAAAAAATTAGAAGTACCTGTTCATCCATAATTCAACTCCTTAATCAGAGCACACAGCACTGAGCTGATTTCTCTAATTTTATCCATTTCTCTGAATATTTTATACTGCCGTTTCAAAGTATCATTTTACATACAATCTACTAATTTAAAATGATGATGGATATTGATTTGATTTCTTAATTCAATCCCCTCTTTTCCACATATCTTTCTTGTATTGGTAATACTGTGATTAATATATATATATATGTGTATATATATATATATATTAGTTGTTTTGATTACTTAAGTATTTTCTATCACAGAATCATATACTAGGAATACTTTTTTTTCTATTTACAAAAGTTTATTTTAAAATGTATTGACATTAAGGAGAAGTTTAAGCCTCAGTTATCACTTAAGAGAAAAGTCTCTTTCTCTTTTCTCTGAGTCTCCACTCGGCATTTAACTCTGCTTCCCTGTAGGTTGTGTGCACAACTTGGGATGCTGTGGAAGACATGACCTGAAAGAGCGGTGTCCCTTAGGCTAACCTGTGTGTATTGCCTCTGTGGCACACTTTAAACCTGTGGTTCTTTCCTATTCTAGACATTCCATGAGTGGCAGTCAGACAGAGTGCAAAACTCACAGCTTTTCTTCTTCATCTTTGCAACCGCTGTTATGATGCAGCTATTGGAAAGCACTTACTTGATGTTTTCTTTCATCACCTGCTCTTGCAGCAAATATTTGGGGACAGCCGCTGCCTATTCTGGATTCAAGATCAGGTCTGACATCGTTTTACTTTATATAGCTAGGAAAAAAAAATAGAATATCTCACCCAAATAAAGTAATAGGCTGATTATTATATAAATACGTATTTATAGAAATAAATTTAGAATAATGTCTCCTAGCAATTGGTGACAAGTAATTGTCAGCTGATTGCCAAGGACAGAAAGAAAGTCTCTTTCTATGCTGAGTTCTTCCTCATTCCCAAATTCGTAAAATGAACTAATTGATCCATTTGCAAAGCCCTGAAGTTGGATGAGCTGTAATTCAGTGTGTGGCTCTAGGTTCTCCCAGGAATGAATGGTTTCATGACAACCAAGTAGATCACTGGGACCATTATATATCTTTTGTGGAAAGCCAGGAAGGTCTGTATTTTTCTCTTTATATTTGACTTTTTAATGAAAATACATGGACCATACAAATGTAACATTAAAAATATAAGAGGTTCCTATATACTCAACACCCCACACCACACACTCCTCTCACATCAAGAACCTCATTCATCAGTGTGACACTTTTACTGTATTTGATGAATATATATATATGTCTTTATTTATTTTTTTAATGTTACATTCAAAAAATATGAGGTCCCCATGTAAACCCCACTCCCCTCACCCCACTCCTCCCCCCATAACAACAACCTCCTCCATCATCATGAGACATTCATTGCACTTGGTGAATACATCTCTGAGCACCACTGCACCTCATGGTCAATGGTCCACATCATAGCCCACACTTTCCCACAGTCCACCCAGGGGGCCATGGGAGGACATACAATGTCCAGTAACTGTCCCTGCAGCACCACCCAGAACAACTCCAAGGCCTGAAAACACCCCCACATCACACCTCTTCCTCCCACTCCCTACCCCCAGCAGCCACCATGGCCACATTCTCCACACCAATGCCACATTTTCTTCAATTACTAAATCACAATAGTTCATGAATAGAATATCAGTAAGCCCACTCTAACCCATACTCTATTTCTCCATCGTGTGGACCCTGGAATGGTTGTGTCCACTCCACATCTATATCAAGAGTGGGCTTAGATTCCACATGGATGCTGGATGCAATTCTCCTGCTTTCAGTTGTAGGCACTCTTGGCTCCCTGGTGTGGTTGTTGACCTTCTTCACCTCCATGTTAGCTGAGTGGGGTAAGTCCAATAAACCAGAGTGTAGGAGCTGCAAGTCTCTTGAGGCTCAGGGCCTGGCTATCACATGGTCAGTCCAGAGATTCAGGTTCCCTGGGTATACACTAAACCTCAGCACCAACTACAGATCTGGTACAAGTAAAAGAGAGACTTGTGGACAAAGATCAGATCTGAGTCCAGCCCCATCACACTCAGGAACACAAACTCCAAAAGAGGGCCAACTGACATTGCACTGAACTCCATCTGACATGACCATAGAATCTGTTGTTCTCTGTAGCCCTCAGAAGAACCAATACCTGAGGTTGTATCTACTTTATCTGTCTCTGGGACTCTGCTGAGATGTGCATAAGGGCGACCCCTCTGATAACCTCCCAGCTCTTTTTGGAGACTCACAGCCATATAAACTCATTTGTCCTTTCCATTTCCCCCTTTTATTCAGGCCAAAAAGCATTTTTAACTCCTGGTATTATAGACTGAGATATTCTGCTGGTCTGAGTTGACCCTTTTGTTCAAGGTCATTTTCTAGTTACATCATCAGCTGGTACTTGGTAGTAATCCCTCAGCACCAGGGAGGCTCAGCTCCAGGAGCCATGTCCCACACTGGGGGGAAGGAAATGCATTTACATGCTGAGTTTGTCTTCAAGACTGGCCACATTTGAGCAACACGGAGGCTCTCTGGAGGTAACTCTTTTTTTTTTTTTTTTTTTTAATTTTTTAATTTTTTATTGACTTTGTAATAATATTACATTAAAAATATATATGTGAGGTCCCATTCAACCCCACCCCCCCACCCCCCCTCTCCCCCCCCCCAACAACACTCGTTCCCATCATCATGACACATCCATTGGATTTGGTAAGTACATCTTTGGGCACCTCTGCACCTCATATACATTGGTTCACATCATGGCCCATACTCTCCTCTATTCCATCATGTAGGCCCTGTGAGGATTTACAATGTCCGGTGATTACCTCTGAAGCACCATCCAGGGCAGCTCCATGTCCCGAAGACGCCTCCACCTCTCATCTCTTCCTGCCTTTCCCCTTACCCTTTGTCCATTATGTCCACTTTTCCCAATCCAATGCCACCTCTTCTATGTGGACACTGGATTGGTTGTGTCCATTGCACCTTTATGTCAAGAGGAGGCTCAGATTCCACCTGGATGCTGGATGCAATCCTCCCATTTTCAGTTGTAATCACTCTAGGCTCCATGGTGTGGTGGTTGTCCTTCTTCACCTCCATCTTAGCTGAGTGTGGTAAGTCCAATAAATCAGATTGTAGGTGCTGGAGTCTGTTGAGGCTCAGGATCTGGCTATCACATTGTCAGTCCAGAGATTCAAATCCCCTAAATATATCTTAAACCCCAACATTAACTGCACCTCCAGCACATTAGCATGAAAGCCTTATGAAGGGAGATCCCATCTGAGTCCAGATTCATCACACATAAACACCATTTCCAAAGAGGGGCCATCTGCCCTGGTAGTTAACCCCATCGGCCATGACCATAACTCCCATGGGTCTCTTTAGCCCTCAAAGGAACCAATATCTGGGGGTTGTATCTGCTTTATCTGTCTCTCTGACTCTGCTCAGTTGTGCCTGAGGGCAAACCTTCTGCCAGCCTCCAGACTCTTTTTTAGAAACTCGTAGCCATATAAACTCATTTCTCCTTTCCATTTCCCCCTTACTTTAGGTCAAACAGCATTTTAAAGTCATGGTATTTTATGTAGACATGGATATTCTGCTGATCCGCATTGAACCTTCCGTATAAGGTCATTTTCCAGTTGCATCATCAGTTGGTAGTTGATAGTGGTCCCTCGTTGCCAGGGAGGCTCATCCCCGGGTGTCATGTCCCACGCTGGGGGGAAGGCATTGCATTTACATGCTGAGTTTGGCTTTTAGGCACCCTGCAGCTCTAGGCCTTGTTCTTATTTCAGGTGCACAGGTCCACAAGCATAATCATTAGTATCAAGGGCTCATTGTTGGACCTTCATTCTTTTTTGGTCTTCGCCATTGCACTTGGGGGATTGTTGCTGTTCCATTAGGGCCTGGGGTAGAGCTACCCTGGCTAGGAAATCAACACTCCCTCAGCTGTTGTTTTTAATTGTAACCACTATGAAAATATCCAAACATCTTTATGTACCCTGGATATATGCCCTGGAGAACTCCCTGCCGACCACGTGTCCCCTATCAGTAATATCCCACACCAGTATTCCTCCCCTGCCATTTTTTAACCTCTCTGTGATCCAAAACTTGATGAATATATTTTGGAGCACTGCTGCACCACAAGGATTTTAGTTTACATTTTAGTTCACACTCTCTCCCAGTTCATTTATTGGATTATGGCAGGATATATAATGTCTTGCATCAGTCCCTGCAATATCACTCAGGACAACTCCAAGTCCCAAAAGTGCCCCAGTATCACACCTCTTTTTCCCTCTCCCTGCCTTCAGCAACTGCCATGGCCACTATCTCCACATCAATGATATAATATCTTCCATTGCTAGAGTCAAATTATTCTACAGTAAATTACCAGTAAGTCCACTCAAATCCATATTTTATTCTTCCATCCTGAGGACCTTGGGATGACAATTCCCACTCGACCTCTAAATTGAGAGGGGTTTTAGATCCCACATGGCTGATGGATAGGATTCTCCTTCTTGTAATTTTAGACTCTCTCTTTTCCTTGGTGTGAAGGTTGAACATCCTCACTTCCTTGTTAGCTTACCTGTGTAAGTCCAAGGAACTGGAAAGTAGGTGTTGCAGCTTTCCCAAGGCTCAGGACCCAGCTGGCATATGGACAGCCCAGAGATTCAAATCTCCTGGGCATACACCAATCCCAGCAAAAACCACAGGTTCAGTAAAGTGACAGAAGAGGCATGTGGAGAGAAGTCACATCTGAGTTTAAGACCATCACACCCAGGAGCACAAATTTCAAAGTAGGACCCACTGGTAAGGCACTGAAAAACAAAGCCATCTGGCATGGTGATAGGAACTAGGTGTCTTCATAGCCCTCAGGAGCACCACTACCTGAGGTTGTATCTACTTTGGCTGTTTCTGAGATCCTGCTAAGATGTTTATAAAAGCAACAACTATGACTTCCTGACTCTCTTTGAAGTCTCTTACTCATATAAACTCATTTGTCTTTACCATTTCCCCCTTTTATTCAAGGTCATTTTCAAGTTACATCAACAAATCGTGCTTGGTAGTAATCCCTCAGTGCTAGGGAAGCGCACCACCAGGAATCAGGCCCCATGGTGGGAAGAAGGTAATGCATTTATATGCTGAGTTTTGCTTAGAGAATGGCCACATTTGAGCAACATGGAGGCTCTCAGGAGGTAACTCTTAGGCAGCTCTAGGCAAAGTTGAAATTTCAAGCATGCAGTCTTATAAGCATAGTCATCAATATCAAGGACCCATCTTTGGACCAACCATCTTCACTTGTCTTTGCCCTTGCACTTGGGGAATAGTTGCAGTTCCTTTGGGGAATGCAACAGAGCTCCACAGGATTGGAACTCAGCACTCTCTCAGTTGTGTGAAACCCTACCCTCTGTGTCAATACCAAACAAACATCTGAACCTATCAATATACTGTATATGCATGCCCTGGCAAAATCCCTCCCATGCATGCAGCCCCCTTCAATGACACCACACACCAATGCTTCTGCCCTGCCATAGTTGAACCCCTTTGATCCATAACTTCTTTAAAAATGAAGTCTAATATATTGCCAAATTAAATTAATAGGAAAATGAAACAGTAATGATAGGTTTAGAAATTAGAAATAAAATACATAATAATTTAGAAAAAAACTGTAATAAAATAAAAATTAAATTGGGGTATTAAAAAATGAAAAATACCATAAAAATTTTTTTGACATTTTGCATTTCATCACTATAGTAGGTATTTTCCTGTATGTACAGTGGCAAGGCAATTTCTTCCATTTCATCCACAGGGGCATACAATGTTCTTTTATTTATTCTGTCTTCAAAAAAGATTTTGGTCACAGTAATGTCACATGTGCATTATAGGAGATTCCTATATATCCAACATCCTCCCACTTTTCCTGCTTCATTAGCAATGGTCTTTTAACATGTAGATGACACAATTATTACAACTGATGTACAAATATTGAAACATAACTACTAACCATTTTTACATTATGGTTTACATTACGGTTTACATTTTGGACTATACACTTTTATAAATTTTTGATGAAATTTAACATGGCCTGTATCCAACATTGCACAATTGTGCAGAATACTTCCATTGTCTCTCAGGTACACCTCTCCCATCTATTCTATTGTCTCTTGCTCTCCCCTCAGGACCCACAGTGTCAACAAGCTTCACTCACTGAAGGACAAGATTCATAGATACTTGCAAAAATACTGAGAGCTTGACACAGTAGTCTGTCACCCCCATTGGGAACCATGCATGCTCTTGAGACATCTGCCCTCTGTTTGAGTATATCAGGCCTCCCCAGGATGGGGTACAACACCTTCCCAATCATTGTATGAGTCTCTACCCACTGATAAAACACACTATGATGAGATGAACCCTTACACACTTCCTAGAAGACTTTCCCAGGTGCACCCTGTGCCAGATGCCCTAACCAAACACCTTAAAGCAGTAACTCTTCCATATTATATTTTTGAAATAGTTTTTAAACATCATAGTGTCAACCCTGTACCTGACAAACTTCTGTGTTCACCAGCTCCCCCTGAACTTCCCCCCAATTTCATGGACTTTCAGAACCATCCTCCCAACCCTAAACCCTGGAAGCATACACATCCCAGCCCAAAAATATGTCTATATCCCCATCTCATCCCTTTACTGCAGAACTACTTACCTAATCATAGACTTAGCCCATGTGGGCATTGATTCACAAGCTTCCTCCCCACCCCCACCCCCCATTTCTTGAAGCCTAAATTCAGGTCTCTAGCTCTCTGAAGCAGCTTGATTTGCTTAATTCATATCAGAGAGGTCATGTAGTATTTGTCCTTCCATGACTGGCTTACTTCATTCAACATATGGTCCTCAAAATTCATCCATGTTATCCCTTGTGTTAGTACTGTATTCCTTCATATAACTGAGTAGAATTCCATTGTATGTATGTACCAAAGTTTGTTTATCCATTCATCTGTTGATGGGCATTTGGATTGATTCCAACTTTTGGCAATAGTGAATAATGCCTCTATGAACATTGGTGTGAATATTTTTGTTTATGCTCTTGTTTTCAGTTCTTCTTGGTATTTACCCACTAGTGGAATTGCTGGGTCATATGGCAAATTTATAGCTATTTTTTGAGGTACAGCCAAATTGTCCTCTGCAATGTCTAGTTCCTTCTACATTCCCACCAGCTATGGATGAGACTTCCCATTCCTCCACATCCTCTACAACTTGTAGCCATCAAGTTTTTTTTTTTAATAGTCACCAGTCTAAAATACTGATACTGAAAGATAGTATCTCATTGTAGTTTTGATTTGCATTTCCCTAATAGCTAGTGATGATGAGCATCCTTAAGTGCTTTTTAACCTTTCATATCTCTACTTTGGAAAAGCATCTGTTCGAATACCTTGCTCATTTTTAAAATGGGTTATTTGTCATTTTTATTTTAGAGATAGAGGATTTCTTTATATGTGCTGGATATTAGGCTCCTATCAAATACATGGTTTCCAATTGTTTTATCCCATCGGATAGACTGACTTTTCAATTTCTTGATAATCTCCTTTGAGGTGCAAAAGTTTTAATTTTGAGGAGGTCCCACTTATCTTTTTTCTTTTGCTGTTCATGCTTTGAGTGTGATGTTCATGGAGCCATTTCCTATTACAAGGTACTGTAGATGCTTCCCTACATGGTCTTCCAAGGTCTTTATGGTCTTGGTTCTTATACTTAGATATTTAATCCTTCTTGAGTTGATTTTTGTATAAGGTGTGAGATGATATTGTTGAATATCAGATCACTGTTTATGCAAGTATCTATATCAGAACTCTAAATGCAGTTCCATTTGTCAGTATGTCTATCCTTGTACCAATACCATGCAGTTTTGACCATATAGTTTTATAGTATGTTTTAAAGACAGGCAGTGTGATTCTTCCAATTTCATTTTCCTTTTTCAAAATGTCTTCAGCTATTCAAGGCCTCTTTCCCTTCCCAATAAATTTCAAAGTGATTTTTATTGGGATTGCATTGAATATGCAGATCAGTTTGGGTAGGATAGACTTTTTTTTTTTTACATTTGGCAAATTTTTATTAAGGTGGATTGTTTCCAAAGGAGTAAGAGCATTGTGGAAAGAGAAGTAGAGATTAAACATAGACTCTACATTCAAACTTGAATAGGGCAAATTCTGGAAAATCAAAAATATACTATAACTAAATATAAAGGGCAATAAATCATGTAATAAGTTAATCCAGTGACTGATAGACATTCATTAATATTGGTTGTACAAATGACTGATCTCAATATTGACATATTTTATATATGCAAATGTATATATTTCTATGCAGAAATTTTCTATCCCTAAGGGACATTATCAGCTTAGGACAAATGAGAAAAATAGGCTTCACAATTAAAAGTATAGAACAACCAGAAAAGGAGAGACATCTTAATGATATTTCATCTTCCAATCCATGAACAGGGAATATTCTTCCATTTTTTAAATTTTTCTTTCATTTCTTTTACCAGTGTTGTGTAGATTCCTGTGTATGTCTTTTAGAACTTTAGTTAAATCTTATCCTTTGTATTTGATTTTTTATTTACTATTTTAAATGGTATTTTCTTGATTTCCTTCTCAGACGGCCCATTATTGGTGTACAGAAATGCTACTGATTTTTGCTCATTCATCTTATAGTGTGTGAGTTTACTGAAGTCGTTTATGAGTTCTAGAAGCTTTGTTGTAGATTTCTCAGGGCTTTCTAAGTATAGGATCAACTCGTCTGTAAATAGTGAAATTTTGACTTCTTCCTTTCCAATTTGGCTTTGCTTTATATCTTTTGCTTGTCTCAGTGCTTGAGCAAGTACTTCTAACACAATTTTAAATAGGAACAGTGACAGTGGGCATCCTTGTCTTGTTCTTGATTGTAGAGGGAAAGGCTTTAAGATCTCACCATTGTATATGATGTTAGCTGTGGGTTTTTCATATAAACCCTTCATCATATTCAGAAACTTTCCTTTCTATTCCCATCTTTTGCAGTGTTTTTATCAGGAAAGTGTACTGTACTTTTTAAATGCTTTTTCTGTGTCTATAGATATGATCATGTGATTTTTCTGTCTGCTCTATGTGGGGTATTGCATTGATTCATTTCCTTATGTTAAACCATTCTTGCCTACCAGGGTTTGAAAGCCAGTTGGTCATGGTATACAATTCATTTCATGTGTTGTTGAATACAATTAGCAAGTATTTCACTGAGGATTTTATGATCTAGTTTCATTAGAGAGATTGGAGTGTAATAATCTTTTTTCATGATGTCTTTGTTTGGCTTTGGTATTAGTGTAATGTTGGCATCATAGAATCAGTTAGGCAATCTTCCTTTTATTTCAAATTTTTGAAGAGCTTAAGCAAGATTGGTGTTGGTTCTTTCTGGAGTTTTTGGTAGAATTCACCTGTGACGCAATCTGGCCCTGGGCTCTTGTTAGTTGGATGGTTTTAAAAGACTGATTCTATCTCTTTACTTGTAATTGGTTTGTGGAGATCATCAATTTCTTTTCTCATCATTGTAGATTGCTTATGTGTTTCTAGGAATTTGTCCATTAGCTCTAAATTGTCCTTCTTGTTGGCATAAAGATTTTCGAAGAATCCTCTTATAATATTCTTTATTTCTGGGGGCAAATATTGATATTCCTTTTCTCATTTCTTGTTTATTACCATCTTACAAAACAATCATGCATAATAAGCAGATTTCCATAAATCACCACCCCACTGACCTGTACACTGTTGTGGACTATTTGCCACAGATTATGAAAGAGCACCTTCTTTTCTATATTTTAACATATATCCTGAAATTATTTTTTATTTGATCATTTTATTTCATTTCATTTTATTTTTAAGGAAGCTTTTTATTACATAAATGGTACATCAAAAATACAGAGGGTAAAAAAAAAATACAGAGGGATTCCCATATACATCTCTCCCTGCCCCTCCCACACATTTCCCCATTAACAACATCTTTCATTTGTGTGGTCCTTAGTTATAATTGTTGAACACATATTGAAGCAATTGCTACTAATCATGGCCAATAGCTTACATTATACTTTGCACTTTGCACTTCACAATTTTATAGGTTTTGACAAATGTGTAATGGACTGTATCCATCTTAGCCAGCTCATTCAGAGCAATTCCAATATAGTTTGAATTTAACCCAAAAAAGAATAGCTGGACACCAGGAAGATGTATCCAGAAAAGAAGAAAGAGATCCTCAACGGGAAATTAAGATTTGTAAAATAGATAGGTAGATAGATAGATAGATAGATAGATAGATAGATAGATAGATAGATAGATGGATAGATAGATAGATGAAACATTCAGAATATATCATCAAGGAAGTATTATGGAGAGTTCCACCACCATCAACATCAATAAAAGACTAGACAATGAGAAGGAAAAGTTAGAGCTAGAACAAACAATCCAAGAGAGCAACAATGTGAAAAGTAGAATTTTTAGAAATTGTATGAAAATTTTAACAATAAAAGACACATGGTTATTTCAAATACAATGCTGGAGAATTTCCCAAACTAAAGAGACAACCCCCATGTGGTCTGGACCAAATAAGTGTGGAACAAAGTAAATGAGGAAAGTATATATACTGGGAAGTTGTAGCAGTTTGATATTATTAATGAATTCCAAAAAGAAATATTGGATTATGTTTGTAAGCTGGTCTTTTCCTCTGGGCATATTAGATTATATTGGATTCAGAAGTTTACTTAAGTAATTATGTAAACCTCTTGTGCCAGTAGTGTTTAAGTCCACACCCCTTGCTGTGTCAGGACTTACAGATAAAAGGCATGGCAAAGGACAGAGTTGAGGGTTTTTGATGTTGGAGTTTGATGCTGAAGTCTTAAGCTGGAACCCCAGGAAGGAAGCACACAGAGAAAAGAGAAACAAGCTCCAGGAAAGGAGGAACCCAGGAAGACTGAACCCTCACAGGAATTTGGCAGACATCTTGCTCCAGTATGTGGAAATAGACTTTGGTAAGAGAAGTAACGTATGCTTTATGGCCTGGTATCCGAAGATATGTTCAGATGCTTATTGGGTATTGACATAGGGGGTAGTTCCACATGACAACTGAGGGAATGTTGAGTTCCCATTCTTGGAAACTGTTGCATTCCTCAATGGAACAGCAGCAATCCCACAAGTACAAGGTCAAAGACCAGTGAAGAAGGATGGTCCATTGAAGGGCCCTTGATACTAATAACTATGCTTATGAGTCTGTGTGCTCAAAATTTCAACTAGGCCTAGAGCTGTAGGGTGCCTAAGAGTTATCTCCTGAGAACCTTCATGTTTCTCAAGTGTGGCCAATCTCTAAGCCAAACTCAGCATGTAAATGCATTACTTTCACCCCAGTATAGGACATGACTCCCAGGGATGAGCCTCCCTGGCACTGAGGAATTACTACCAAGCACCAGCTGGTGATGCAACTAGAAAAAGACCTGGAATACAAGGGGAAATGGTAAAGACAAATGAGTTTATTTGGCTAAGAGAGTTCAAAATCAGTCAGCAGATCATCAGAGGGATGTGCTTATACACATTTCAGCAGAGTCACAGAGACAGTCAAAGTAGATGCAACACCATGTAATGGTGCTCCTGAAGGTTATGGAGACACCCGGATCCTACAGTCATGACAGATGGCTCTTGAGTTCAGTGCCTTGTGATTGGGCCCTACTTTGGAATTTGTGCTCCTGAGTGTAAAGGAATAGGATTCAGATGTGACCTCTATGCATACTCTTCTGTCACATTTACTGAAACTGTGGTTGGTGCTGGGATTGGTGTATGCTCAGGAGATTTGAACCTTTTTTTGTCTTTATTAATTTTTTAATATTACATTAAAAAAAATATGAGGCCCCCATATACCCCCCACCCACCTCACCCCTCTCCTCCCCCCATAACAACAATCTCCCCCATCATCATGAACATTCATTGCATTTGGTGAATACATCTCTGAGCACTGCTGCACCTCATGGTCAATGGTCCACATCATAGCCCACACTCTCCCACATTCCACCCAGGGGGCCATGGGAGGACATACAATGTCCTGAAACTGTCCCTGCAGTACCACCCAGGACAACTCCAAGTCCTGAAAATGCCCCCACATCTCATCTCTTCCTCCCATTCCCTACCCCCAGCAGCCACCATGGCCACTTTCTCCACACCACTGCCACATTTTCTTCTATTGCTAATCACAATAGTTCATGAATAGATTATTGGTAAATTCACTCTAATCCATACTCTATTCCTCCCTCCTGTGGACCTTGGAATGGTTGTGTGCACTCCACATCTATATCAAGAGGGGGCTTAGATTCCACATGGATGCTGGATGCAATCCTCCTACTTTCAGTTGTAGGCACTCTTGGCTCCCTGGTGTGGTGGTTGACATTCTTCACCTCCCTGTTAGCTGAGTGGGGTAAGTCCAATAAGCCAGAATGTTGGAGCTCAAGTCTGTTGCAGCTCAGGGCCTGGCTATCACTTGGTCAGTCCAGAGATTCAGATCCCCTGGGTATATATTAAACCGCAGCACCAACTACAGTTCCAGTAAAAGTAACAGAACAAAGGTCACATCTGAGTTCAGCTCCATCACATGGAAACACAAACTCCAAAGTAGGGCCAGCTGACCTGGCACTGAACTCCATCTGCCATGATCATAGAACCTGTAATTCTCTGTAGCTCTCAGAAGAACCAATACCTGTGGTTGTATCTATTTTATCTGTCTCTGGGACTCTGCTCAGGTGTGCATAAGGGCAACCCCTCTGATACACTCCTGGCTCTTTTTGGAGACTCATAGCCATATAAATTCATTTGTCCTTTTCCCCTTGATTCATGTCAAAAAAGCATTTTTAACTCCTGGTATTATACATAGACTGAGATATTCTGCTCGTCCAAGTTGACCCTTTTATTCAAGGTCATTTTATATTTGCATCATCAACTGGTACTTGGTAGTAATCCCTCAGCACCAGGGAGGCTCATCTCTGGGAGTCATGTCCCATGCTGGGGGGAAGGAAATGCATTTACATGCTGAGTTTGGCTTTGAGACTGGCCACATTTGAGCAACATGGAGGCTCTCAGGAGGGAACTCTTAGGCCTCCTACAGCTCTAGGCCTTGTTCTTATTTCAGGTGCACAGGCTAACAAGCATAGTCATTAGTATCAAGGGCTCATTGTTGGACCTTCATTCTTTTTTGGTCTTTGCCAGTGCACTTGGGAGATTGTTGCTGTTCCTTTAGGAACTATGATAGAGCTCCCCTGGCTAGAAACTCATCACTCCCTTAGTTGTTGTTTTTAATTGTATCCACTATGAAAATATCCATTTTTATGTATCCTGGATATATGCCCTGGAGAACTCCCTGCCAAACATGTGTCCCCTGTCAATAATATCCCACACCAGTATTCCTCCCCTTCTATTGTTGAACCTCTCTGTGATCCAAAACTTCCTGAAAAGTGAAGCCCAATATATTGCCAGGCTCCATTAATAGTAAAATGGAATATAGTGATGAGTTTCAAGGTTAGATATAGAATATATATTAATATGGAAAAATTAAGGTAAAAATTAATTGGGGTATCAAAAAATTTAAAAAAGCAAAAGCTTTGTTTTTGATGTTTTGCCTTCCATCACTGCAATAAGTGTGGCCCTGTATGCAAATTGGCAAGGCAACTTCTTCCATCTTTTCCTCAGTGTCTACATCTTATCTTTTTCTTTTCTTTTTTCTAATTATTAAGTTTATCTTCACAAGAGTTTTAGATCACGGTAATTCATAAATACAATATACAGTACTCCCACATATCCAACATAAAACCTTTTCCCTTCTACAGCAATAATCTTTTTACATATTCATATTATATATATTGAAACTGATGTACAGATATTGAGAAAATAGCTTTCAAACAAAGTAACATTTGTGCTTACATTGTGGTTTATATTTTAGACTATATAATTTTCTAAATTTTTAGTTATCTTGTTTTACATTATGATTTACATTTTAGCCTATCAGCCCCTATATATTTTTGGTGTAATTGTACATGTCTTATGTTGAGTGAAGCAACCCAGGAGGCATTGAAGGACAAATACTACATGACCTCAATGATATGAAATAAGTAAACCAAGCTGCCTCAGAGAGCTAGAGACTGGATGATAGGCTTACAGGAAATTGGGGGGTAGAGGAAGGATTAAACTGACACCTACATGGGTGAAATCTATGATAAGCTGGCGGTAAGTATTTGTACAAGGAAGGGTGAAAGGGGGCATAGGGTTACCTTTGGGTGGGGCTATGCAGGCTTGAGGGGGGCTAGGGATGGGAGGATGGGTAATATTGCCCAAGAAATTGGGGGGAGGGTGGGGCAACATACGAACATAGGAGATTGTCAGGTATTTGGTTGAAAGTATAAAGATGAGAAACCTTTTTCAAATATATAATAAGGAAGGTTACCTGTTTAAGATGCTTAAAGGGGATAATCTGATGCAGGACAGGCTCCTAGGGAATATGTGAATGCTCATTTTGCCAAAGTGGGTTATATCATTGGATAGAGACCTATATAATGAGAGTGAAGGTATACCCACATCCTGTGGAGGACTGATGCCCTTAAATAGAGGGAATTGTATCTCTCAAGAGAAATGGTGGCTCCCAGTGCATTAGGGCAGTTGAGCATGTCAAGCCCTCAACACTGTTGCAAGTATCTCTGAACATGGCCCTTCAAGCAATGAAGATTGACTGTCACTGTGGGCCCTACGGGGAGGGGGAGAGGTATTGAATAGAAGGAACCAATGTAACTGTGTGGGCAATAGAAGTGTTCCACAAGAGTACACAAGGATGGATATAAGATATGTAAAATTACACCAAAAATATATACGCTGGCTATTAACACAAAAAAGAAAAGAAAAGAAACTGTAAGTCCTGGAGATGATGTGGAGAAATAGAACCATTCTTTCACTGTTGGTTGGAATGTAGAATGGTGCAACCTTTGTGCGAAACTGTTTGGCAGTTCCTCAGGAAACTAAATATAGAACTGCTGTATGATCCAGCTATCCTGTTACTAGGAATATTTTTAGAAGAACTGAAAACAAAGACATAAAGAGATACATGCACACCAAGGCTCACAGCAACATTATTCACAATTAATAAATATGGAAATAGCCCAGGTGCCCATCAACTGAATGGATAAACAAATGTGATATATACATACAACGCGATACTATTCAGCTCTAAGAAAAAATGAAATTAGGATGTATATGACAGCACAGGTGAACCTTGAGAACATTATGTTGAGTGAAATGTCAGACACGAAAAGACAAATATTGTATTGTCTCACTATCATGAGCTAAAATGGGTTAATTCACAGAGGTAAACTCTAGAATATAGTGTATTAGCAAGTGGAATGGGGGTTAAAAATGGGAGTCGATGCTTAATGTATGTAGAATTTCTTACAAGGACTATTGTAAATGTTTGGAAATGAATAGAGTTGATGGTAATAATTATAGTGATTGTAATTAACATTGCTGAGTTATATTTATTATTATGTCTGAAATGGATAGTTTGTGGATGCAATATTTCAATTGAAAGGAAGCTAGAGAACAGAGTATGAACTGTATAACATTATTTTGGTGGCTGATGAAGATTGTGGGTAATAGTATAAGCATTGTATTATATCCTTTTCCAAGTGGTAAGCATAGTGTGATACATGGGAAATCTACAACTAATGTAATTTATGGATTATAGTTAACATTAATACTGTCATATTTTTGCAGCAATGAATGACAAACAAGATATTATAACAAGTCTAAGGGAGAACAACGGGGGTACAAGGAAGTATGGGATTTTTCCTTTGGGAGTAATAAAAACGTTCTAAAATTTGCTAAGGTGATGACAGCACAACTCTTTGATAAATATAAGAGCCACTGACTGTACAATTTGAGTAGACTATACAAATCATAGGACTATATAACACAATGAATCATGCATTGGAAGATTGTGGTAACTAAAAATATGATAACTTTCCCATGAACTAAAAAATTATATAATCCTAATACAGTGTGTTATTTACTGGGTGGGTTCTGGGAAAATTTTACCAAATGTATAGTAATTGCTTCAGCTAGTATTAATGTTTTGATGATGCTATTTCCAGTTCCTAACAATTGTTTCACAACAGTATAAGATGCTGGTTTGTGGTAATGTATGGGAGCCCTGTATAATGATATGCATTATGATTAGACTGATATGTCAACTCACCAAGGTAATGGTGCCCAGTTGTTTGGTCAAGAAAGTGCTTGGATAATTGTTATACAAGGGCATTTCATGAACTTTTACCATGAGTGAGATGATTGCATAAATGCCTCTATACATCTACCAATAACTATGGATATTCCTTTTAGCAATGAGTGATGTCTCATCTGATCACTTAGAGGCTTTAAGAGGGGAAGTGAGTAAGTCCACTGAGCCCAAAAGAAGAAATTGTATCATTGATGTGGAGATAGTGGCCACAGCAGTTGCTGAAGGCAGAGAGAAGGAAGAATTGATGAGATGTGGGGGCATATTCTGGACTTGGAGTTGTCCTAAATGATATTGCAGGGTCATATGCTGGACATCATATATCCTGCCATAATCCACTGACTGGACTGGGGGAGAGTGTAAACTACAATGTAAACTATAATCCATGTAGCGCAGCAGTGCTCCAAAATGCATTCACCAAATGAAATGAATGTGCCACAATGATGAAAGATGTTGTTGATGTGGGAGAAGTGTGGGGAGGTAGATTGTAGGGTATATGGGACCCCCTTACATTTTTTAATGTAACATTTGTTGTGGTATATATATCTTTTTAAAAAAGAATTAAAAATACATTTTTAAAAAGGGGACGTGATGAGATATTTCCCATTCCTACTTCAGATAGCCAGCATTCTCCTGGGAACTCATCAAGGAACTTCATTGGAGCACCTGCTTTGCAGCATGCCCTATGGATTTTGGATTTGTGTATCCCCATGGTAACATGAGACACTTTTATAAAATCTCATACTATTTACAGATATCTCCTGTCAGTTCAGTTTCTCTAGAAAACCCTAGCTAATACAGTTTGGTACTAGGCATAGTTCTTGAGAAACAGAAACTTAAAACTTGGATTTTTGTAATTGGTTCTCTAATTAGATTCAAGGGTACCAATGATACTTTTCAATAATCAAGAGACCCCTGAAATCCATGGCATGAGTTGGCAATAGAGATACAAAATATCTCTACTGGGGATGTGATTGCATCTCTGCTTATAAGAGGAAAGGATCTACGTGAGAGTATTTTTAATACCTTAACAGAAGTTTGTAGAGTTAAAAGATGAAATACTTTTGGATGGCTGTCCCTAAATATGTTGAATGCAGTTACAAAACAAAAGGGTGAGCTGAAGGCTTCAAATGTGCAACTGAAGTGCCACATGAATGATGTAAAGGCTCTATGTGTGCTTTGAAAGAAAATCTTATTCAGAGCACCCATAGAATTGAGATCTCTGAAAATTAGACACAGAGTTCCATTGTATGAGATGAAGAGTTATAAAAGAAACTAAAATTTCAACCCTGCAGGGTGTTATTAAGATGAGGTTATTGAATGGAAATAACCTTGAGGTTATTGAGTAGAACCCTGAGGATTGAGATGGAAAAATATGGCTTGATAACGATATCCGTGGGGGCATTGAAATTGAATTTCTGCTGAGACTTTGTAGATGAAACTGTAATGGTCTGATCCGTGGAGAACAACAAAAGTCAAGCTTACATCATCCAACTTTCAGCCTACCCAAGAATCTGAAGTGGCACCCTGTACTGAGGCAAGTACCACCCAACCTCAAGTCTACAATATCCAAACTTCAGCCTGCCCCAAGGAGTCCAGGCCTCCATCATTCCCTGAAGTGTTACCACCCATCCATAAGTTTCATCTTGTAGTTCTTAAGGAGGTGAAGTTTAAGAGTGAATATTCCCAAGGATTTAACCTTATTCTGGTGGTATTTAGTGTGTTTCTGTTTGAACACAAGACAGTTGAATATATACAGTTTATTCTTTTGTTTTTATTTAGAAAGTGTATATAGGTTAAGGTGATGTGTGTGGCTGCCATGTTGACAAGAGTTGGACTGTGATTATTAATCTAATGTGTCAACTCAAAAAGGTAATGATGCCCAGTTGTTTGACCAAGCAATTGCTGGGCTAATTATAATATAGGAGCATTTCATGGACTTTAATCATCAGTAAGAGGGTTGCAAAGTGGCTGGTTACATCTACAATCAACTAAGTAGATTGCTTTCAGCAATAAGTGATGTCTCATCCAATCAGATGAAGGTCTTAAAAGGGAAAGCTATTTCAACATTCAAAGAGAGCATTCCCATCTCTACTTCAGACAGCCCATGTCTCTTGGGAACTCATCATCAGAACCCCTGTTGTGAGACTGCCCTACAGGATTTGGATTTGTGTATCACCACAGTCATGTGAGACATTTTATAAAATCTCATACTATTTACAGATTTTTCCTGTCGGTTCTGTTTCCCTAGAGAACCATGACTAATTCAATATGCAGGTTTGTATTCATCCTCGTGTACTCTCACATAACTCCTCTCTTGCCCCCTTATTTACCTTTGTTCCATCCATTCCACATCCAATTTCCCCTCCCCTTAGGGCCCACAACGCCTGCCAATCTAATGTCCTGGGAGCCGTCCTTTCTCACGAGAGATACAGTTCTCTCTATTCGACGGCATTAGTCTTCCCCAGGATATGGGTCCACCCCACCCAATGGTAGAACCCACCTTGGCAAAATGAGCCTTCAGCTATTCTCTCCGGAGTCCGTCCCGCATTAGAACATACCTCCTGAGCGTCCTAACCAGGTAACCCTCCTACTTATACTTTGATACGTTTTACTCAACATTTTGTTCTCAACGAACATCTGACACTCTCCCATGTTCGTATGTTGCCCCTCCCTCCCACCTATTTCTTGGACAATATTACCCCTCTGCCCATCCCCAGCCCCCCTCAAACCCAGAAAACCCAACCCAAAGGTAACCCCTTGCCCCCATTTTGTCCCTTTGTGCTCATACTTACCGCCAGCTCATCACAGATTCCACCCCTGCAGACATTAACTCACATCCTTCCTCCACCCCCCGATTTCCTGTAAGCCACTTTTCCAGACTCTAGTTCTCTGAGGCAGTTAACTTATTTCATATCATTGAGGTCATGTAGTATTTGTCCTTCAATGCCTGGGTTGCTTCACTCAACATAAGATTCTCAAGGTTCATCCATGTTATCACGTGCGATTGTAGTGTATTGGTTCTTACAGCTGAGTAGTATTCCATTGTGTGTAATACAGCTAATATTACACCAAAAACATATAGGGGACGACAGACTAATAATGAAAACCATAAGACAAAACATAGGATAACTTAAAAATTTAGAAAACTGTACAACCTAAAGTATGGACCACATCGTAAGCACAGATGTCACCTTGTTTGAAAACTATAGTTTCGGAATCTGTACATCAGTTTCAGGAAATATGATATGAATAAGTTAAAAGATTATTGCTGTGGAAGGGAAAAGGTTTTATGGTGGATCTGGAGAAGTACTGTATATTGTATATATGAATTTCGGTGATCTAAGACTCTTCTGAAGCTGACATTACGTTGGGATTCACTTTATGGGAAGTTTTGGATCACAGAGTGGTTCAACAATGGCAGCAGAGGAATACTGATATGGGATGTTATTGACAGGATATATATGGTTGACAGGGAGTTATACAGGGCATATGCCCAGGGTATATGGTAATGTCTATATATACTCATAGTGGAAACAATTAAAAACAACAGCTGGGGGGTACTGGGCTCCTGGCCAGGGGGTCACTGTTGTGGGCCCTGGGAGAGCAGGGGCAATCCTCCAGGTGCAACGGCAAGAACCAGGAAGGAAGGAGGGCCCAACAGTGGGCTCTTGATACTAATGGCTACACTTTTGAGCCTATACACCTTCAATAAGAACAAGGCCTAGAGTAGCATTGTGCCTGGGGGCTTCCTCCTGACAGCCTTCATGTTACTCAAATGTGGCCACTCTCACAGCCAAACTCAGCGTGTAGATGCGATGCATTCCCCTCAGCGTGGGACATGACACCCAGGGATGAGCCTCCCTGGCACCGAGGGATCACTACCACATACCAGCTGAAGAAGCAACTAGAAAATGACCTTGAATTAAAGATTCAATGCGGAACAGCAGAATATACCTGTCTACATATAATAACATGACTTTGGGAAGCTGTTTGACCTAATGTAAGGGGGAAATGGAAAGGAGAAATGAGATTATAAGGCTGTGAGTCTCTAAAAAAGAGTCTGGAGGGTGTCAGAAGGAATACCCCTATGTGCAACTGAACAGAGTCTAAGAGACAGATAAGGTAGATACAACCCCAGGTATTGGTTCTTTTGAGGGATAAAGAGACCCACGAGTTCTATGGTCATGGCAGAAGGGGTTCACTGCCATGACAGATGGCCCTTCTTTAGACCCGGTGTTTCTGCGTGATGGAATTGGACTCAGAGGGGAACTCTTTTCACAAGACTTGCATGCTACTTTATTGGAATTGTAGTTGGTGCTGGGTTTAAGATATATGTAGGGGATTTGAATCTCTGGACTGATAATATGACACCCAGGCCCAGAGCCTCAACAGACTTCAGCTCCTACACTTTGATTTATTGGACTTACTCCACTCAGCTAACATGGAGTTGAAAGTCAACCACCACAACATGGAGTCTAGAGTGTCTACAACTGGAAGCGGGAGGAGTGCATCCAGTACCCATGTGGAATCTAAGCCCTCACTTGACATAGGTGTGCAATGACACAACCAATCCAATGTCCACAGAGAAAATGTGGAATGGGTGTGGGAAGGGTAGCCATGGTGGCTGCTGGGTGTGGGGAATGGGAGGAAGAGATGAGATGTGGAGGCGTTTTCGGGACGTGGAGTTGTCCTGGATAGTGCTTCACGGACAATTACGGGACATTGTAGATCCCCCCAGGGCCCACTGGATGGAACGTGAGAGAGTCTGGGCTATGATGTGGACCATTGACTATGGGGTGCAGTGATGCTCAGAGATGAACTTACCAGGTGCAATGGATGTGTCATGATGATGGGAGAGAGTGTTGCTGTGGGGGGAGTGGGGGGCAGGGGCGGTGGGGTTGAATGGGACCTCATATTTTTTTTAATGTAATTTTAAAAATAATAATAAATAAATAATTTAAAAAATATGCAGGTTTGCTTTGTAAGTTCACAACTTACACTATACACATTGCTTATGGATGTTCATATAAGAATAATATGCTACAATTAAATTTTTAAAATCATGGGTTGATTTAGATAAATAAGCAAAATCTGAGAGTTAGTCCCCACTAGAACTGCCATACTAGCAATGATAAAGGGAATTTTTCAGACTGAAAGGAAACAATACTGAAAATGGATTGAAGAAACATAAAGAAATATTTCTGCTAAAGGAAACCAAAATTTTAATTCTAAATTCCAGCACCAATGTATTTTTGTCATGTAACTATGCTTTACTTCTTACAGGTTCTACAATGGAAATACATTAAAGTAATGATAAATATTTTTTGCATACAATGCATAAAAGTATGAGTGTCAAGTGCTATAAAAAGGTAGGATAATTAAAGAATTTAGGAAGGAGGTTTGCATATGCCACTGAAGTTAAACAGGTATCAAAATCCAATGTGATTGTTATAGATTTAGCATATTAAATTTAAGGCCCAGGATAATCACAAAGGGAATATCTGATAAATATATACATAATAAAATGAGAAGAGTTTACCGTGGTGCACTACAAAAATCATATTAATATGCAAGCAGGTATTAATGTAATGACTGAGGTTGGAAAAGGTGTAAGAAAAAACAGTAATATTGCAAAAGCAATTTCTGTATTAATAGTAGCACTTTAAATGTAAATGAATTAAATATCTCAAAAAACAGTGATTTGTCATGCATAAAGAAGCATGACACATTTAAATTTAGTGTGCCAGAGGTTTGTTTTAAATTCAAAGACACAATTGGTTTGACATCAAAAGGATGGAAGGAAAAAACCTTTCTTGTAAATAGTAAGCAAAAACAATGTTGGTGTAGGTGTACTAATATCAGATAAAATAGCAGACTTTCTTCAAAAGCTCTTATGGGAGTCCAAGAAGGACATTTTATACTGATGAGGCCACCTAGAAAAATAATAATATTTATAAATACATAAATGCACCTAAGAGCAGAGGAATATATGTAGCATATACTGACAGATTTGAAAAGATAATTAGTTCTAGAATGATAGTAGGATACTTCAATACACCATTAATAATGGATAGAACATCTGGACAGAAGATTAATAAGTAGATAGGAGACTTCAGTGATCCAATAAAGCAAGTAGGCCTAAAAGACATATAGAATGCTTTACCCAAAAGAATGCACATTTCTTTCATGAGAAGATAGGTCACTCTCCAAAATAAGCAATACGTCATGTCATAAAACAAGGACCAGTAAAACTTTAAAAATTGAACTTACTCACTGTAGTTTCCTGAAGCACAGTGGAATGAAGCTAGAGAGGAATAACAGGAAGATCAGGAAATTTCACACATAAAAATTTTTGAAATAAACGATACACACCTGAAAACACAATGAGTCAAAAAAATAATCACTGGAAAATGAGAATACATTTTGAGGAAAACGAAAATACACATATCAAAATTCATGGGATGCAATAAAAACAGATAGGCAAATGTATAACTCTAAGTGTTTACATTAAAGAACAAGAATGTTCTCAAATCAGAAACTTAAGAAAACAACTAGCAGGTACTACTAAAAGAAGAAAAAAATTTCACTAAGCAAACATAATGAAGGATATAAAAGAGGTTATACAAGACAAAAATGAAATAGAGATGACAAAAATATGATGAAAACTAAATTTACATTTACAAGACAAAATTTCACAATAGACTAAACACTGATTTCTTATCAGAAACCATGTAGATGAGAGACAATGCTATGATATTTTTAACGTACTGAAAAAGGAAAAACTGCCAATTAAAAATAATCTATTCAGCAAAACTGTCCTTCAAAAATGAGAAAGAGCTAAAGATATTCACATATTAACAGAAACTGAAAGAATTCTTTAACAAGAAACCTACCCAAAAATATTACTAAAAGCAACTCTGTAATTTGAAAGGAAAAGACAGGAAGAATGGATTGGTATAGTGTGAATAAATGAAGATTATCAGTAAGAGTATCCAAGAGGGTTAAAAAAATGAAAAAAGATATGACATGTAAAAACAAAGGATAAAATTGCTGAAGTAACTAATGCCTTTAGAGTAATAACACTGAATGTTAATTAAACTACACAAGCAGAGACGTGGATTAGCAAAATGTGTAAAAATGCATGAAAGAATCCTATGTTGTTGACAAGAGACTCACCTTAGTTCCAAAACAAAAACAGATTGAAAGTGAAAGTTTGGAAAAAGATATTCCATGTAAATAGTAAGTAAAAAAGAGCTGGGGTGAAAATACCAATATCTGATAAAAGAAAATATCTGTAAAAGAAAATCTGTTAAGAGACAAAGAAAGGCATTATATAGTAACATAAAGGGCAATCTACCAAAAAGAAATTACAAATATAAATATGTATGCATCAAATCATGATGTCCAAAAATACATCAGGAAAACAGTGACAAAAATGAAGGGTGATGACGTGGGACATGACTTCCGGGGATGAGCCTCCCTGACGCTGAGGGATTACTACCAAGTACCAGCTGAAGATGTAACTAGAAAATGACCTTGAATAAAAGGGTCAACTCAGACCAGCAGAATATCTCAGTCTACATATAATACCAGGAGTTAAAAATGCTTTTTGACCTGAATAAAGGGGGGAAATGGAAAGGACAAATGAGTTTATATGGCTATGAGTCTCCAAAAAGAGTCAGGAGGTTATCAGAGTGGTTGCCCTTATGCACACCTTAGCAGAGTTCCAGAGACAGATAAAGTAGATACAATCCCAGGTATTGGTTTTCCTAAGGGCTACAGCAACACACAGGTTTTATGATCATGGCAGATGGAGCTCAGTGCCATGTCAGTTGGCCCTACTTTGGAGTTTGTGTTTCTGTGTGATGAAGTTGAACTCAGATGTGATCTTTGTCCACAAGTGTCTCCTGTTACTTTTACCAGAACCGTAGTTGGTGCTGGGGTTTAATGTATACCCAGGGGACCTGAATCTTTGGACTGACCATGTGATAGCCAGGACCTGAGCCTCAAAAGACTTGCAACTCCTACAGTCTGGTTTATTGGATTTAACCCCACTTAGTTGACATAGAGATGAAGAAGGTCAATCGCCACACGAGGGAGCCAAGAGTGCCTACAACTGAAAGCAGGAGAATTGCATATAGCATCCATGTGGAATCTAAGCCCCCTCTTGATATAGATGTGTAGTGGACACAACCATTCTAAGGTCCACAGGATGAAGGAATAGATTATAGATTAGATTGGATTTACTGATATTCTATTCATGAACTATTGTGATTAGTAATTGAAGAAAATGTGGCATTGGTGTGGAGAAAGTGGCCATGGTGGCTGCTGGTGGAAGGGAGTGGGAGGAAGAGATGTGATGCGGGGGAATTTCAGTAGTCCTGGGTGGTGCTTCAGGGACAGTTAGCGGACATAGTATGTCCTCCCATGGCCCCCTGGGTGGACTGTGGGAGAGTGTGGGCTATGATGTGGACCATTGACCATGAGGTGCAGCAATGCTCAGAGATGTATTCAC
The DNA here is from genome assembly GCF_030445035.2 of Dasypus novemcinctus. Lineage (NCBI taxonomy): Eukaryota > Metazoa > Chordata > Mammalia > Cingulata > Dasypodidae > Dasypus > Dasypus novemcinctus. The sequence goes on along the minus strand of NC_080702.1, from coordinate 17,704,939 downwards.
CAAATGCAATGAATTTCTCATGATGATGGAGGAGGATGTTGTTATGGGAGGAGGAGTGGGGTGAGGGGGGGTGGGGGTTATATGGGGACCTCATACTTTTTGAATGTAACATTAAAAAAATAAAGATAATTAGAAAAAAAAAAGAAAATCACTATCTTGCCCCATAGCTATGTTAGCTCTTTTGGATTTTTTTTTCAAATCATACTATATAGGAATGTAAATAAAATTTCTTTCCCAAAGGACCTCATATTAGTTCATACTATTTTTTTTTCATTTTTTAATTTTATTTTTAAAGAAGTTTTAGATTAGATAAGTGTTACATCAAAACTATTGATGACACATTAGCAAGCCAAACCAATCCTCTGGATGTCATGCTAAGATATATAGGTACAAGCCATTATGTATCCTTCCATAACCTATAGAAATGAGTGGGCAAGTGTGTAAACTACAATGTTAACTGTAATCTATGCTTAAAGGCAACACTACAAGTGAGTTCTTCAATTACAATGAAAGTACCACACTAATAAAGAAGTTAAAGTGGGGAAGGGTGGGAGGTGTGTGGAATGGGGCATATGGGAATCCATTATATTTTGTGAGTGTAACATTTTGTGTAATCTAAGTATTTTTTTAGGCAGGGAAATAGTTTATTAAAAAAAAAAATCTTTATTATGAAACAGCCCCAGACATAGATGTAGGCGAGCTATAAGGTGAGATGCACGACCCTTCTCTAGGGGCTTCTGGTTTTATTGACTCTTATTGGGAGCTAGGGCTCATGCTGATTGGAATATTTAGGAAAAAGTGGGGGAATATTTTGGTTATTTTGATTTTTTAAAAATCTGGAATGAATTATCTTCTTTTCCCTTTCCTTTATTTTTATTTATTTTATCTATTTATTTCATTTATTTGTTTTTATTATCTTTTTTAAAGATCCATAGATCACACAAAATATTACATTAAAAATATAAGAAGTTCCCATATACCCTCCTCCCCACATCCCCCACTCCTCCCACATCAACAACTTCTTTCATCAGTGTGGTACTTTCATTGCATTTGAAATTTGGAGTGTTGCTACACTGCATGGATTATTATTTATGTTGTACTTTACACTCTCTCCCTGCATCACAATATCCTGCATCAGCCCCTGCAATATAATTGAGGACAACTCCAAGTCCCAAAAGCACCCCTTTAGCACAATTCTTTTTCTCTCTCCCTGTCTTCAGCAACTCCCATGGTTACTGTCTCCACATCAATGATACAGCTTTCTCCATTGCTGGAGTCATAATAATTCTATAGTAGAATACCAGTAAGTCCACTTTATCCATATTTTATTTCTCCATCCTGAGTACCCTGGGATGGTGATGTCCACTCCATGTCTCAATTGAGAAGGCTCAGATCCTACATCATTGATGGATGGAATTCTATTGCTTATAGCTGTAGACTCTCTCAGTTCCTTAGTGTGGTGGTTGACCATCCTCATCTCCCTGTTCACTGACGTGGGTACGTGCAACAAAATGGAGAGTAGGTGTTTCAACTCTGCTGAGGCTCAGGGCCCAGCTGGCACATGGACAGGGAGAGTCTAGAGATTCAAGTCTCCTGAGCATACACCAACACCAGAGTCTACCACAGGTTCAGTCTGTAGAACTGTGGGTGTGGGATGACCTGAAATTTACCAAGGCATTAGAGATTAAGTCAAAAGACATTTTTACTTTCAATTAGTTTGCACTTTGTCTTCTCTACTATGACAGCTCTTATGACACAAATTAAGGACACTATCTAAGAACAACTCCAATTGCCCAGTATATCATTCCTAATTACAAACTAAGAGGCAGAGGAAATGAGCCTGGCTGGGCTCATGTACCAGTGTGCTGCATTCAGTTAAATTTTAGGCAGGAATTCATTTATCAGGCCATTAACTGACCCTCTCTAAGTCCCCACTCTAACAGGATGACTTGCTGATACTTTAGGTCTCTTCATATCAATGGTATATCAAGTCCTGTGTCTAAAAGTCCTTGAAGTGCCTGAATAATCCTCTTTCTCCAGAAATAAATAGCTGTAGGTCCATTTATGGAAAGTCTAAGGGAATGACCACAATATGCACTTGCTACAGCTTTGCAGTGTTCTTATTTCCAAGATCCAACTACTTCTTCAATCAGTGTTTTCTGGATATAAAAGTTGCTTCATATCTAGGCAAAGAGGAAAGGAGCATGAGTTTCCACAGTGTCTACAACTTTAGTATTTACCTTTTCCATTTTGCTTGTTGTGGTTGAACTGATGAATATGCACAATGATGTTCATAACAGCATTATTCACATTTGTTAAAAGACTGAAGCAATCCAAGTGTCTAGCAACTGATGAATGGATAAAAATGTGATCTATGCATATGATAGAATGTTATTCTTTAAAAGGGGATGAAGTCCTAATGCATGAAAGAGTTTAGATGAACCTTGAGGACATTATGTTAAGAGAAATAAGCTGAAAACAAAAGGACAAGTACTGTATGATCTCATTGTTATGAACTAATTACAACAAACAAATAGTGTTAGGATCTAGAATGTAGGTGATAGATTTAGTTTAGAGAAAGGAGAATCCATGCTTAACTTGTACGGAATATCTATTTATGTTGATGGTAAAGGTTTGAAATGGATGCAAAGTGTAAGCCATATTGTAAACTACAGACCAGTTCTTAACAATGGGTCTGTGACCTTGAATTGAAGTAAAATTTTAAAAAATGTTATTTTTGTGGGGAACTGTTGGTGTGGGTGTGATATATTTATTAAATAATACACAGTATGATGTGGATGTAGTAAGGGGTCCTTGGTTTTCATCTGTGTGGCAAAGTGGTTGGTGGTATAAAAAATTTAAGAACCACTGCTACAGACCATGATTAATAATAGCAACACTTCAATATGTGTTCATACCACAGTAATGAAAGATTTTAATAGGGAAAATTGTGGGAGTAAGAGGGGATGGGGTATGTCTGAGTCCCTCTTATTTTTTATGTAACATCTACCTAATCTAAAACTTCTTCAAAAACATAAAAATAAAAAAGTTGTAAATCTTTGGAAATAAATGGAAATAGTGAGAGCACATTGTGGTGTTTATGACTAACAGATCTATTATATGGGTATGACAGTGGCTGAAATGGAAAGTCTAAGGACATGTATATTACTAGAATGAAAGCTAAAAATGTAAAATATTCTGTGTAACAGTGAAAATTCATGTAAACTGTGAATATAGAAGATATTGCATATATAAGACATTTTACAAAATATAAGTACAAATAAACTATAGAGGAGAAAATAGAATAGCAGCTATATATGGCAGGGGAAGAATATAGGGATTGAGAAATTATGAGTTTTGTTTATTATTATTACTGGAAGAGTGAAAATCCTCTAACTATGTTTGAGGTGATGAATGCACAAAAGTGATTATACTGAATACCAAGGAATATATACTTTGGATGGATTAATATGTTATTAATATCTACCAATAATATTAATTTGTTAAATAATTATAACATGAAAATAGGAAGGTTATGAAATGAAAATATTACCAGTTGATATAGACAGAAAAAGTCTTAAGAACAGTAGTAATTTGAATTATAAGACAAGGTAATTGATACAATATTTACATAACAATATTTTACTTACTAAAAATACATAAATAATTTTCTTAATATATTTGAGATACAATCATTATATGCCAATGAAAAAGAGCAAAAAGTAGAGAGAGAATAAAAGAAAAATCGATATATTAATTTTAGCATCTTTCATTAAAAGAATTTGATATTTCAGTTATAAATTTGAAATCTTGAAAATATAAGTTAAATATGTAATATAAAATATAAAGTATAACTAATGGAATGATTGTCATATAAGAGGAAGAAAAATAATAGGCCAGGAATCAAAGGAAGCAGCAAAGTTACAGTAAAAATTAATAAAAAGAAGTGAGAGAATATAAATATGATTATAATTTTAAAATGATTAAGAAAGGCTCTCAGATTGAAAAAAAAAACAAAACAGTGTAACTCTACTGTATTCCAAAGATAACTGAAAAGCAAGGCCAATAAGAATTGTAGACAAAAAAAGAGTGAGCCATAAAAGAAAGCTACAGGCAATAAAAGTGAAAAGGAGAATTGCAATAATGACAGAAAATGTCAAAATAGCTGATTGAACATGTATGGGTGTGAGAGTAAGGGCAGGGCTTAATTAAGTATAATGATTGTTTTAGTAGGTTTTTCTCTTTTCTTTCTCTCTCTCTCTCTCTCTCTCTCTCTCTCTCTCTCTCTCTCTCTCTCTCTCTCTCTCTCTCTCTCTTTCTTTCTTATTGAAGAAGTTTTAGATTACACAAATGTTACACTGAAAATATAGGGAGATTCTCATACACCCCAGCCCCTCCCCTTTCCACACTTTTGCCCATTAACATCTTACATCAGTGTGGTTTATTTGTTACATGGAGGAACACGTATTGAAGCATTGCTAATAACTGTGGACTATAGCTTACATTATAGTTTACACTTTGCCCCACAATTTAATAGGTTCTGACAAAACATATAATGGCCTATATCTGTCATTGTAATGTCATGCAGGACAATTCCAAAGTCCCAAAAGTGCCCCATGTTACACCTATTCTACACTCTCCCTCCCCATGTAAAAGTCTGGTGCTCATTGCCTTTATATTAATGTTATAAATTCTTCCATTGCTGGAATGACAATTTTATGTT